>NC_080675.1:183790570-184108015 GCF_030445035.2 Dasypus novemcinctus | reverse complement strand
ACGAAGGTGGGTGCAGCCAAGGGCAGGGCCCTGGGCTCAGGTGGCAGGAAGCGCCTGCCAAAGAGTGGCCCCGACGCGGAAGCCCCGGGAGTGAGTCCTGCAGGACAGGCAGGCGGGTCCAGGGGCTCTGGCGCTGACCCCGCCCCACATCATACGGCCTGCAGTCAAGCGCCAGCTCCAGGGGCTCCGGGCGAGGACCCCACCCTGCCCTGCACCTGTGAAGGTCAAGCGCCAGCTCCAGGGGCTCCGGGCGAGGACCCCACCCTGCCCTGCACCTGTGAAGGTCAAGCGCCAGCTCCAGGGGCTCTGGGCGAGGACCCCACCCTACACTGCACCTGTGAAGGTCAAGTGCCATCTCCAGGGGCTTGGGGTGCAGACCCCACCCCACACAGCCAGCAGGACAAGCGCCAGCCAGGGGCTCCGGGCGAGGACCCCACCCTGCCCTGCACCTGTGAAGGTCAAGTGCCATCTCCAGGGGCTTGGGGTGCAGACCCCACCCCACACAGCCAGCAGGACAAGCGCCAGCCCAGGGGCTCCAGGCGAGGACCCCACCCTGCCCTGCACCTGTGAAGATCAAGCGCCGGCTCCGGGGCTCCCGGGCCATCGAGCTGGAGACCGGCCTCTTCTCCGCTCGCCAGCCCCCGTGAAGCTCACTCACCTTCTGCGACCCCGACGTGGAGCTCCTGAGCGAGCCCCGCCTGAAGGAGCTGTTCGCCCGCCTTAGGGAGCCCATGAGGCGCACCTGCTCCTCCGGGGCCGCCGCGCGGGGGGCAGGCTCCCAGCGCCCTCGCCTCAGCCCGGCTGGGTCTGCCGAGCAAAGCGTGCTGGCCCCAGCTGGCCCCTCCTGCCCGCGCCCCGCCGCCTGCGCTGCCCGCGCTCGCGGCACGTCTGTCAGTAATCAGGCTTAATCCTCCAGCCCCGAAGGCTTAGAGGCTTCAGAGATTTAGCAAATGGCGATTGAAAGTAAATCTACTTTGAGAAAGTGGTGGCTGCTAAGGCTGGTCAAACGAACGAGGGCCTCCCCGGCTGGCGCCGGGGCCTCCCTGGAGCGCGCCGTCCGCCGCCCAGGGCCTCGCGCCCACGGGGTGATTGCGGAGTCTGAGCGGGACCAGGACCGGGCCAGCTCTGACCCTCTGCTCGACTCTTCTCCGTGCTAATCTGGTGGTGAAACAAGCATTGCCTCTTTGCCTGCATCCTGGGCCGGTGGGCTCAGTGGGGGGCTCTTTCTTGCATTTCTTGTTTCAGGGGTGCTTTGATGTGCCAGCGTGGCCCAGTTCTTCAACTGAACGCTGATCAAGGTGTGGCCATAAAGGTGTGTTGTAAGGTGGTTCGTGTCCACAATTGGTTGACTTTCTGTAAAGGAGCAGACCTCGAAAACGTGTGTGGACCTCACCCGAACAGCTGAGGTTTCCTGGAGAAGAAATCCTGCCTTGAGGTTGCAGCTGCGTCTCAGGTCTGCAGCCTGCGCTCCAGCTCCCACAGCTGTGCGAGAGCTTGCTAAAAGCTCTATGTAGCTACATCTCCCATTGCCAGAGGAGAGCTTGTTAAAAGCACTATGTAGATACATCTCCCATTGGCCAGGAGAAAGCTTGTTAAAAGCTCTATGTAGATACATCTCCCGTTGGCTAGGAGAAAGCTTGTTAAAAGCTCTATGTAGATACATCTCCCACTGGCCTGCCTCTTGGCTGACACCCCCAATGTGTGGTCCAGCTCCTTCGGGGCAGGCCCGCAGGTCTTGTGTGTCCACTCCCTGCTGGGCATGTAGAGGCGCCAATTGCAGCCACGCCTGTCGGATCTGCTGTGCTTGGCCCCTGCTCCCCACGGTGGGCAAAGATGTCCCCTCCAATGTGCAGGGGAGGGAACTGAGGCTCAGAGAGGACAGGTGGTTTCCCCCCCAGTTGTTATGAAAGGATTTTTTTAAAGGACAAGACAGGCTGCCAATAAATAACACAAAAGAGGAGCTGCCTGAGCTCGCCCGTCCCCGTGAGGCAAGTCTCTCCAGCTGGGTGCTGGCTCCTGCCCCAGAAGTCCGGCTCGGCTTGGAAGGAGGCCCCTGGGGGCTGGACTTGGGAGCTTCTGGAGCCCCCTCCTGGCCCCTGCCTCTCCTCTGTCACACCCCACTCCTCTTATGCAGACAGGCTCTTGTCGTTTTTAAGTGCGTACAACTCTCCCATCTTTAAAAAGAAGCAGCAGCAAATCTACCTCTAGACTCCTCTTTCCATTTGGCATCTGCCCCCATCTCTTACTGACCTTTCCTTCATTCAACCCCTGGTCATTGAGCAGCTACTCTCGGCCACGTGCCACTTGCATGTGCTGCGGACACAGCGGTGGACAAGCGGGTCATTCCTGCGACCCCCGGAGCCAACCTCACAGTGGGGCAGCCATCCTCATACCCATGGAGCCCGTCCTTGCCGATGCACCGACTTGCTATTTGCAACCCCACATCGGTGCTCGTGGCACTTTCGCTGTCACTTGTGGACATGTGGGCAGTGGCCGTAATTCAACCTGCCCCAGGCGTGCATTGCCAACTGAGGTCAGATGAGGCGATGCTCCACCGTCTTGTTTCAACCCTCAGGCTGCAAACTAGTGTCCTTTCCATGGTCTGTTTAGTGCCTCATTTTTAAAAAATTTTGTGCTTAGTGTTGGTGATTTTGCTGTTTGAAACAGCCCCAAGTGTAGTGCCGAGGTGCCGTCCAGGGTTCCCGAGAGCCAGACGGGCCTCATGGAGAAAACACGCGCGTTAGATCAGCCGTGCGTGGGGTTAGTTACAGTGCTGTGGTCTGCGGGTTCAACGTTGATGAGTCAGCAACATATTTTAAATCCAGAGACACCCATGAAGCAAGGCTGTGTGCCGCTCGGTCGATGCCAACGACGTGAACAGGGTCTTGCCTGAACCTGAGGCTGCGTTTCCCGGGAGCAGTGGTTCAGCACTCACTAACCCAGGGCTCGCTGTGACTTTAAGGAACATAACAACTGCAAAAACCGAGAATCAACGGTGTAGAGGGTGCTAGAGGGCGAGAGGTGCCTCGGAGGAAAATAAAGCAGAGAGAAGGGACCAGAGAGTCTGGGGCAGGTTGGGGGCAGCTGTAATTTTAAATAGTCAGGAAAGGTCTTTCTGAGAAGGTGGTATTGGGACAAAGACCCAAGAGAGGTGAAGGAGCGAGCTCTGCAGGTGGTTCAGGCAAGGGAAACGCTCTGGCGTGGGCGTCGAGGAGCGAGGAGCAGGCGGCGGCTGTGCAGCCCTGGGAGCCGTTCTGGGACTCCGGGTCCTTCTTGGCCACACGCTCTGCTGTGCACCCTGATTAGGCTGAGGCCAGGGAGGACGGCGGCCGGGCGGGGTGGCGGGCCAGCTCGGAGAAGGTGGTGTTGGAGGGCTTTGGGGGAGAACCAACAGGATTTGCTGAGTGGTGGCGGTATGAGGGGAAGAGAGCGTTGAGGCAAGTAGGTTTCGGCCAGAGCTGCTGGAAGGATGAGCTTGCCTCTCAGGTGAGAGGAGAAGGCAGTGGCGGAGTGGACTTGGGGAGAAAGTCCAAGGTCTACGCTGCCAAGTGGAACAGCATTGTCAGTCCTCATCTCCCTCACCACACAGCATTAGTTTTCCTCCTAATACTCTGGCAAATCCTCAAGCATCTTTGATTCTCCTGCCCGCTGCATTCAGCTCACAATAGGTTGACTCGAAGGGAAGGCAATGCAGAAATAAAGGTATAAACACAAGAGGGGAGACAAACCTGGGACAAGGGAACTCACAGCTTCTGGAACTGAGAGCCTCACCCCTGGTTTTCCCATCGCATTTATTGGGAAACTACCAAGCAGCTGTTTGCTATCTGAACTGCAACATCATTTACAATAACAGGGAGCAACTGCATCATCTAACAACTGCTACATTTAGCAGGTGTAACATTCACAATAACAAACAGGTAAGCCAGTTTCCCACAACACCTGCCGCCTCCTGTTGTTACCTTCAGGCTCTGTTCTAAGGCTCCCTCGGTCCCTAGGTGACGTCATCCTGACCCCTGGCTGTGATCATCTGATAACGCCCAGACACACCCTCCAGCCCGGCCACTCCTCACCTCGGCCCCTCATACCCCCCACGCGCACCCAGGGATGCCCGCCCCCACAGGGCATCTCCCACGCTGCCCTCGGGGCCAGTCCCAGAGCTGGTCCTGCTCCAGCGCTCCCTGCCCACTGATGGGCACTGCTTCCACAAGACGTGGAAACCACGGACCTGGGAGTCACGGAGACGCCGCCCTGCCCGGGCCCAGATCCCAGCCGCCATGTTGTGATTCCCTAAAGAGTCTCAAGTCTGCTCGCTTTGCGCCACCCCTGCCCAGCCCTGGGGACGAGGCCGTTGCACGGGACCCCGGGTAACAGCGCCCGTCGAGGCTCTCTGCGTAATCCTGCCCCCATTTCAATCTGCACCTCCCATGAAAGCAAGAGTAATCCTTTAAAGTGCGGCTCTGGCCATGTAATGCTTCTGCTTACACCGCTTGGGCTTAGGGCTGACCCAAATCCTCGCGGCCCCCGGGGTGCTGCCTTGCCCCTCCCGTCCACCCACGGCTGTCCGGCCACACTGGCTCTGCTCCGTCCTGCCTGCCACGCTGCTTGGGCACTGGGGCATTCTCCTTTCCGAGGCAGCACACAGGCTCTCAGGTTTTGGCTGTTGTACAGCCTTGTGACATCGCTGCACTACTAGATGCCTCCCTCATTCCTTCACATTTCTGAGCATAGAAAAGAGTGGAATTTTTCCCAACTTGTGTGATGAGGCCAGCACAACCCTAATGCTGAAAGAGGGCCAGGGGAGTGGACCTCAGGCCAATTCACATGTGAAAACAGGCTTAAAAATCATAATGAATATGTTAGCAAAGTGAATCCTCAAAGAATAACACCAGGCACACCTTCTTAGGAGTGCGAGGATGATTCAACATTAGAAGTTGTTTTCATGTAATTAACCATTTTAGCAGATTAACAAGGAAATGCTATATGATCATCTCTATAACTGTGCAAATAGTGGCGGCCAAGAAACATATTTGACAAGATTTAGCAATCATTTCTTCTTTTAAAAGATTAAAAAAACAGCAACCCAAATCTCCTTGAATGCTAACAATACAAAGGAACTTCCATAATTTGATGATAGATATTTTTTGGAAGCTTACTGTACACATCATGCTAATCAGTGAAAGGTTAGAAATATTCTCATAAATGTCAAGAATAGGGCAAAGATGTCTTCCATCACCATCATTATTCATCATTTTTCTATAGGTTTTAACCAATACAGAAAAATAATAAGACAAGAAAAAGAGAGAAGTAGTATAAATATTGGACAGGAATAGGAAAAAAAAAAAAACCTATTGCCTGGAAGCCAGGAAAACCAACAAACAAGCTACTAGAATTAATAAAAGGGTTTGGCAAGATCGCCAGGTACTAGGTCAATATAGGGAAAAAAATACCAGGCTTCCTATCCTTAAGCATATTCAGTTAGAATGTAATTCCTATCAAATTGTAAAAGAAACAGTAACACCTGGCAGTAAGCCTAAGAGAAAATGTGTAAGAACTATGTGAAGAAAACTATAAAATTTTACTGAAGAGCGTGAAATACCTTGACAAAATGTATGTTCTTACTCCTTTTGGAATATCTTTTGGAAATCAATATAAGAATATCTATTAAAACAAAGGACAAGTGCTCTTTGACCAGCAATCTATCTCCTGTGACTTTATCTCATAGTAACTGATGTTCTACCATATAAAAATATATACTCAGTAATGCTAACTCCAGTACTGTTTGTAGTGGCAAAAAATACTGGAAATGAGCCCTCCCCAATCAAAATAGTGAAGTGAGATACTCCACGACTTTGTCCCTCCATAGACATTTTTAAGAACAAACACAATTGGTAGAAACAACTTCCTCAAAGATCATAAAAAGAGTTAAAGGACTGCAGTAGCAGGACAAGTGCCAAATCAAGAAAAAGGCAACATAAAAATGTAATTATCTCATAATGCCCTAGCTAGCTCCTCCCCCATTCGCTCGCCAGCTCAGCATGGGCTGGCCCATGCTCCCAGCGTGGGCCCCTGGTCCCAATTCAGGAGGGAGAAGAGTCACCTGCACATACTGGGAGGAGGTATGTCTGTACTGGTCCATCTGGGGGCAGCCTGAAGCACTGAACCAGGACAATCATCTCTGGCTTGCTGTCACACTTGCCCTGCGTGTAACAGCAGCTCACAGAGCTCCCCTGCAGAACGCTATAGGAGAACAATCAAATTGCAGCTGCCTGGGGCATAGGTTTGTTGGCTTTGGAACATGCAGGGCAATGCCCAGGAATATGGGGGACACTGTTTCCTAGGAGAATGAGGACATTCAGATAAATGTAAATGGGGGGATTCCTGCAGCCACATGCCTCATGCCAGAAAAGATCAGAGAGTTCCTACAATTTGCCTGAAGTTGTTCTATAAACTTATTGTGTGGTTAAACTCTGAAAGAGAGCACACTCACAGGGAAAGGTGCTTTCTTTTCCTTTTTTTTTTTCAGTTCCTGGCATTCAAGGAAAGCTCTGTCATAATACTAGCTTAAGAGTCAGATATAAGCTTAAAAAACAGATGTCAGAGGTTCCAAATTCCATAGATGACACCTTAAAATACCAAAATGTCTAGGTTGCAACAAAAGATGACAAAAGATATGAAGAGGAAATGATGACACATGCAAAGGAGAACGTTAATGCATTAGAAATCATCAGTGAGCAGGACTAGAGCTGGGACATACCAGACAAAGACTTTTTAAAAAATGGTTCTAATATGTTCAAAGAGCTAAAGGAAAACATGGACAAGGAACTAAAGGATGTCAGGAAAACAAATGAACACAAAGAGAATATCAATAAAGAGATGGAAATTATGAAAAGGAATCAAACAAAGCTGAAGGCCACAGTAGCAGAAATTTAAAAATTCCCTGGAGGGGTTGAACAGCAGATTGGAGCTGGCAGAAGAATCAGTGAATTTGAAGATAAGACCATCGAAATCATGCAATTTAAAGAGCTGAAAGAATAAAGAAAAATAAACATAGCCTGAGAAAACTGTGGGACACCATCAAGCATAGCAATATATGCAATATATGCATATATGAGAGTCTCAGAGAGACTCTCAGAAGAGAGAAAGAAAAAAAAAAGAAAAAGGAGAGAAAGAAAGGAAAGAAAGAAGGAAGGAAGGAAAGAAGGGAGGGAGGGAGGGAAGGAGGGGGAGGAGAGAATATTTAAAGAAATAATGACTGAAAATTCCCAAATTTAATGAAAGACATGAAGGTACATGTCCAAGAAGCTGGGTGAACCCCAAACACGATAAATCCAAATAGATATCCACCATGACATATTATAACCAAACTGTCAAATACCAAAGAGAGAGAATTCTGAAAGCTGCAAGGGAGAAGCAACATGCCATGATGTACAAGAGACCCCCCCCAAAATTAAATGCATTCTCATCAGAAACTCTGGAGGCAAGCAGGCAGTGTGATGACATGGTTAAAGGGCTGTGTGGTGGCTTGGAGCTACGTACCCCAGAGAAACATATTACTAATCTTAATCCATTCTTGAGCGTTTGAATCCGTTGCAAGCAGGACCTTTGGATGAGGTTCCTTCAGTTAAGGTGTGGCCCAGCTGAGATCAGGATGGGTCTTTTAACCGTTTTACTGGATTCTTTTATAAGCAGAATGAAACTCAGACACATACAGAGCGGGCAGCAAGAGGCTGAACCAGAAGGAAGAAGCCAGGAGAGCCACCATGTGCCTTGCAGGTGACAGAGGAGCCCAAGGACTGCAGGAAGCCAGCCCCCAGGGTGCCACAGTCTTTCAGGAGAAAGCATCACCTTGATGACACCTTGATTTTGGTTTCTCCTAGCTTGAAAACCATGCGCTGATAAATTCCTGCTGGTTAAGCCTACCCATTTCATTTTAGTAGCCAGGAAATAAAACATCCTGAAAGGAAAAACTGCCAACCAAGAATTCTATACCTGGAAAGACTGGCTTTCAAAAATGAGGGAGAGACCTACAACTTCTCTAATTTAAAGAAAAAGGTGAGGAAGAAAGTACGACCTTCCCAGATAAAAGCTAGGGTGATTTATTGCCCACACTCACGTCTCAAGTGTGCACTTTCACTTTTTCTCATTATTTCTCAATAAACTTGTTTTTTTTTTTAAACAGAACTGTGAGTTTGTTGTTTTTTTTTTTTAAGATTTATTTTTATTTATTTAAATCCCCTCCCCTCCCCCGGTTGTCTGTTCTCTGTGTCTTTTTTGCTGTCTTGTTTCTTTGTCTGCTTCTGTTGTCGTCAGCGGCACGGGAAGTGTGGGCAGCGCCATTCCTGGGCAGGCTGCACTTTCTTTCGCGCTGAGCGGCTCTCCTTACAGGGTGCACTCCTTGCGGGGTGCACTCCTTGCGCATGGGGCTCCCCTACGCGGGGGACACCCCTGTGTGGCAGGGCACTCCTTGTGCGCATCGGCACTGCGCATGGGCCAGCTCCACACGGGTCAAGGAGGCCCGGGGTTTGAACTGAGGACCTCCCATGTGGTAGACGGACGCCCTAACCACTGGGCCAAGTCCGTTTCCCTCAATAAACTTGTTACTTGCTTACTTATACTGAAAAATAAAAAAGGAAAGGACACTGGATAATAGATCAAAGCCACATGAAGAAATAAAGATCTCTAGCAAAGACAATGATGTGGGGAAATATCAATACCAGTAATATTGTATCTTTAGTTTGTAACTCCAACTTTCATTTCCTACAAGATCTAAAAGGCAAATACATAAAAAGCAATTATAAAAGGAAGCAGCTGTAACTCAATGGACCGAGCTCCCGTCTACCATACGGGAGGCCCTGGGTTTGTGTCCCGGGGCCTCCTTGTGCAGGCAGGCTCGCCTGCATACCGCAGAATGCCGCCCAGCCTGTGAGCACAGCAGAGCACCGCCCAGCGCGCAAGCACCACAGAGAGCCGACTCAGCAAGGGGTGCAACGAAAAGGGAGACAAGTGAAAACACAGAAGAGTGCGCAGCAAATGACACAGAGAGCAGACAGCAAGCAAGCTGCAAAGGGGGACGAATAAGAAAAAGCAATGATAAAGAAGTGGGTTAGGACTTATAATGTATAAATAAGTAACTTGTGACAAGAACTACATAGAGGTGGGGGACAGAGTAGTATAGGAACATTCCATTATGTAAGCTATTGAAGTTAAGTTGGTATCAAAGCAAACAAGATTGTAATAGATTTAGGATGCTAAATTTAAACCCCAGGGTAACCACAAGGAAAATATTGGAGAATATACAAACTCATGCAGAAAGTAGAGTACATACTTCCAGGGGTGGGTGCAGGGGAAATGAAGCATTAAAGTGTAATAGGTATAGGATTTCTGTTTGGGATGATGGGAAAGTTCTGGTAATAGTAGGTGCTGAGGGTTGCACAATATCAAGAATGTGATATATCCCTTTGAATGGTATGTTTGGGAGTGGTTGACGTCGGAAATTTAATATTGCATTGTATGTTTCCACAATTTTTTAAAAAAGGGCAATGAAAGAGACTATTAATGCAATATGTGATTATGAAGGAGAAATTGCTCAAGAGGACAATATTGGGACATATGAAATAATTGCAATACAGACTATAAGATTTACATCAATGTTAAATTTCTTGCACTTGATAACTGTGTTTAAAATGGTTACATAAGTGTAACCATTCCTTGTTCTTAGGAAATATACATGGAGGTATTGTGATATATATATACACATATCACAAGCAGCATGATATATATATAATCTACTCTAAAAGGTTTGGAATGTACATATATGTGTGTGTAATATACACATAAATACATGTACACACATGTATATATATAGAGAGAATGATAGGACAAATGTGGCAAAATGTTAAAATTTGTGGATCTAGGTATCTGGGCAGGGGTGGGGTATGTTGGAGTTCTCTATATGGGATTTGCATTAGTTTTGCTACTGTCCTGTATACCTGAAATTATTTAAAAATAAGTCGAAAATATCATGGCAAACTCAAGGCCTTGGAATAAAGGGTTCTCAGAATGCTAAGCTTACCATAAATCGTAATGATGAAAATTGAATAAAAGCAAGAAAAAGAAAAAGACTGGGGGAAGCAGACTTGGCCCTGTGGTTAGGGCGTCTGTCTACCACATGGGAGGTCCGCGGTTCAAACCCCAGGCCTCCTTGACCCGTGTGGAGCTGGCCCATGCACAGTGCTGATGCGCACAAGGAGTGCTGTGCCACACAGGGGTGTCCCCCGTGTAGGGGAGCCCCACGCGCAAGAAGTGTGCCCCGTAAGGAGAGCCACCCAGCGAGAAAGTGCAGTATGCCCAGGAATGGCACCGCACACATAGAGAGCTGACACAAGATGACACAACAAAAAGAAACACAGATCCCATGCTGCTGACAACAACAGAAGCAGACAAAGAAGAACACGCAGCAAATAGACACAGAGAACAGACAAATGGGGCGGGGGGGAAGGGGAGAGAAATAAATAAATAAATCTTTAAAAAAAAAAAAAAAAGACTGGAAACAAAATGAGTGTCATTCCAAAGAGAAATAGTTGAATAAGTCATAGTACTTCTACCCAAAGGAATAATATACTGTAATTTTTAAAAAGTTGCTTTAATACCAGTTATTGGAAGGTTTTCCATAATATATTTTTAGAGACAGTAAGGTGCAGAAATGTATCTATACCAGGATTTAATTTTTTTGTAAAACAAAACTCTTATGAATAAATGCTGTGTTTATGTATAGGAACATAGAGAAAAGCATCAATGGATATATAGTAAGTCTATTTTTAACTTTCAGTTTTAATGTTTAGCAACATAATACGTGTATGCAAAACAATCACAAGACCTACAATCAAAAATTGCAGTTCCTGACTCACTCCTCTCCACTTCCATCTCCTGCTTAAGAGATAATCATTTGAACTGATTTCTCTGTTTCTTTAGGTATTTACCTCCATATTGTAAATGACATGCTTTTTATGCTTTCACATTTTCTATTTTAAACAGTATTTACTGACCTTTCATTAGGGAACAAAGAGATATCTTACATTAATCCATCACCCCTATTTCTTCAACCTTACATACTTCCCATCTTGTAATCTTACTCACAGGATGATATCACAGTTTTGGGGTAAGTCAATGTTAAGTGTTTTTATTGTTTTGGCTTTGAAATTATTTATAATTCATAGAATATTATCATAATTTAATTTTAGCTTTTTGTTTTACCTGAAGTTGATAGTTGTTGAATTTTCTTTACTTAATTGATTTTCTGTGTTTTTTCTTTCTTCCATTGTTTTTTTAAAAAATTTAAGCAGTTGTAAGCTTACAGAAAAATCGTGCAGAAAGTACAGAGTTCCCATATTACGTAACCCCAATCCTTGCCATGCACAGACAGTTTTTCCTATTATTCACATTTTACATTAGTGTGGTACCTTCACTACAATTGCTCAGCCAATATTATTATCATTCTATTATTAAATATTGTCCATGGTTTACATTATGGTTCATTCTTTGTATTCTTGTATACTTTGTATACTTTTCTATGGGTTTTTTAAGAAAATTATTCTTTTATCATATATATGATCCAAAATTTCCCATTTGAGCCACTTATAAATATATAATTCGGTAGTGTTAATTTCATTCACAGTGTGTGCAACACCAGGCCTATATCACTCTCAATATTGTCAAATTAGTAACATAGGACTTCTGATTTCTTTCATTTTCTTCCTGGACTCTGCTTAAATACGGATGGTTGCCCTTTAGCCTCGCTGCACAGTTGTAGTGCTAGGTCTTTCATGTACCATCTTCCTGAAGTTTCCCTTCACTTTGCTCCTACGTAAGATTCCCTGTTTCTTTGATCTGTGTCTTCCTCTTTCTTAGTTTGTATGTTCGTTTGGTGCTGGCTCAATAGCTTTTTTTTTTTTTTTTTAAGATTTATTTCTCTCCCTTCTCCCCCCAGTTGTCTGCTCTCTGAGTTTATTTGCTGCATGTTCTTCTGTGACTGCTTCTATACTTATCAGCAGCACCGGGAATCTGTGTCTCTTTTTGTTGTGTCATCTTGTTGTGTCAGCTCTCCGTGTGGGCGGCACCATTCCTGGGCAGGCTGCACTTCCTTTTGCACTGGGCGGCTTTTCTTACGGGGCACACTCCTTGCACGTGGGGCTCCCCTATGTGGGGGACACGCTTGCGTGGCAGGGCACTCCTTGTGCACATCAGCACCACGCGTGGGCCAGCTCCACACGGGTCAAGGGGGCCCGGGGTTTGAACCACGGACCTCCCATGTGGTAGACGGACGCCCTAACCACTGGGCCAAGTCCACTTCCCTCAATAGCTTTTTGATAAAGGATGCATGGTGTGGCAGTTTGAGATTATTTGTGAATCACAAAAGAGAAAGATTATGTTTGTAAATGAATTTATTCCCCTGGCTGTGATACCCGTTGATTGCATTAAATTTAGCTGAGTGTCCTTGATTAGATTACCTGTTAAAATTGAGGAAGGGTTTTTAAACTGGACTACATAAGTGGGCATGACTCAGGTTGAGTCCTGTCTCTTTGCTGGGTCTGATATAAACGGACACTCACTCAAGAAGACGCACAGTGGAGAAAACTTTGTTATTTTTGATCCTACACTTGTGGCAGAAAAGGGAAGTTTCAAACAGCTAAAGCCCTGGGGAGAGATGGACCATTGCCTGAGAGCTTACAGCTGACCTTGGAAAGAGAGTTAAGATCAATCTAGGAAGCCCTGAGGACAAGCCCTGTGCCATCTTACCCAGCTGAGACTGGGAAGAAGCTGGGCCCACAAAGCCTCAGGGAAGAGGAAGTCCAGAGGGGAAGGCTGAAACGGCAGAGATGGCCCGCCATCTTGCTTCAACCCGCAGCAGCTGACTTGGCTGAGAAAGTACCTCTTACGGTACCTTGAGCTGGACCTCCTACAGCCATGGGACTATAAGCTTTTACCCCAAATGAATACCCTTTATAAAAACCAACAGATTTCTGGTGCTTTGGCTGCATTGGCAGCCCTTTGGCAGACCGAGAAGGAAAAATTCTGAAATATCACATTTTGTAAAATGTTTTAATTCTACCTTTAAACCTGATCTATAGTTTAGCTGGATGTAAAATTCTGTACTATATCTAGTAATATTTTATATGTAATATCCCTCTTTTCTCTATGAAGATATATATTACATATTTTAAGTTTTCTTCTGCTTCCTTTGTTTTTTTCTTTCTGGGTTCTTTTTCTTGGCTTATTTTGCTCTGTTTTTCTTGTTAGGGAGCTCTTCTCAAATGTACTTTTTAAGAACGGGGTTCTGACAAAACGTTCCTGACCAGTGAGTTCAGTGAAGAGAGGTCTGCTATTGACCTGGTGTTTGCTGGACTTGTCAATGTCCATATATCTTTTCTCTAAGTTGTTCCCACAGAGAGAATTCCAGTCTCTCTCCTGGTGAGGAACAAGCCTGGCGGCTGAGGCGCTCAGAGCGGTGTGAGGAGCCAGGTATAAGCACTTCACAGAAGCACCCTCTTTCCCTCAAATGTGCCTGGTGTCCTCATATCCACAGTCTCCACGATTCAACCTTGTCAGACAGGAAACTTTGTCTTCTGCTGGGATGGGGAGGGGGGTCAGCTGGGAGATGAAGGAGGGGACTTTGAAATTTTACACCTTGCTGTGCTGACGTACAACCACACTTGTTTTCATACTTTCCTTGGGAGTTTCAGATGCCCCCGAATATTGAACTTTTCTGGAGTTATCAGGTGTAAATCAGATTGTTTGTTGTCAGCTTCCCTCTGCAAGTGGTTAGGTTCCATCTCTTTCTACTCTGCCAAATCAACAACTATTGGTTGATCTATCTGCTTTCCAGCTCTTCAAATGTTGTGGGCATTTCCTGAGAGCTGTCCAGTATTCTACTGATGCCTTTGTCTTTTGGGGATTTGCCTTTGTCATCGATTTACTCTCATTTTAGTGAGGTTTTGGGAGAAAACAGACAAGTTAATATACATTTTCAATCAAACATGTTTAACCAAGTCCATATTAGTTTGAAGAGATTAGTTCCTACTCAAGTAAAGTATAGATTAAAACAACAAGCCTTAAAAGGTAGGATTTTATACCCGTGTCATTTCATTTCCAAAATTTGTATTTGCAATGTGTATAAAATCCATAAAATTATTATATGGGCGTAAAATTATTCACATAGCTGAATCTGATCTCAGATAATTGTATCTCGAAAGACATTTGAATAGCAAATTAACTTGCATAGGCATGGTTGTAGTCACATATTCTCTTTCAAATGATAAGATAAACAAAAGAGAATTTTCTGTGGCAAATCATATTTTCAAGAATATAAATGGCACTTAATAGAATTCAATCTTGGAATAACTTGAAATGAATTTACACCTTCTATCAGGATTCTTCAGTTATATAAAATTACACGTTTAAAGTTATTCCTTTTCAGAATAGCAGAGCTGTCCTAAAAAACATATGTGGGGTTCTTTTGTAGAAGTTGACTGTGTTTCAAAGATTTCTTTAATTATTCATGGCTATTAAGATACTTCCATAACAGTACATTCAACACTAGTTTGAATTGGTTATAACTGGTAAGAATAAAAAATAAATCAGGATTAGCCAAGCACAGTATAAACTATTCCAGTTGTGTGTGTGTGTGTGTCTGTGTAGTGTTGAGGGAAGTTTAAAAAGATTAGTTCCAGAAGGGGTGGAGAATTGAAGGAAGAGGGAGGGATTCAAAAGAAATATGAGGAGCAGACGTAGCTCAAGTGGTTGAATGCCTGCTTCCCATATAGGAGGCCCCAGGTTTGATCCCCAATATCTCTTAAAAACAAAACAAACAAAGAAACAAATGAAAAACCATCTCTCATTGGGGAGCAGGTGTAGCTCAGTGGTTGAGCGCCTTCTTCCCATGTATAAGGCCCTGGGTTCATTCCCCAGTACCTCCAAAAAAAAAAAAAAAAAAGAGGAAAGAAAGAAAAATGGATACATTAAAAAAGATGTTTATAATTGGATATGGTCCCATCAATGTAAATTTGTGGTTGTGTTATGCAATATAAGAAAAGATGGCCACAAAGATGGTAATGTTTGTATTCTAAGGGTGGTGGGATTTCAGGTGCTATTCATTTTCTTCAAAATTTTGAGGAGAACATTTAAATGGGCAAAGGAGATAGGCAATTCTCAGAAGAGAGCCTGTACATGTCTTATTTATGTATGAAAAGATGTTCAATTTCAGCAGTGATCACAGAAATGCACCTTAAAGTTTAACAACAAGAAAAGCACTTTCACTTACAGGTAGGCCGAGATTATGAAGTTTGATTATGTGAAGAATTGGTAATACTGCCAGAAGTGGGCATGCATGCTTGGCTAATGTGTGCTGGTTTAGAGACCAAATGGCAGCCTCTAAGAAAATGTAAAACACACCTAGGATGTTTTGAAGCTGTAAGTACCCCAGAAAGACATCTTGAAGGTAATCCATTCCCACAGATGTGGACCCATTGTATGTAGGAACTTTTGATGAGGCAACTTCAGTTAAGGTGTGACCCGCCTTGTTCAGGATGGCTCAGTCCTCTTAGTAGAGTCCTTTATAAGAGAATGAATAGAGAGAGAGAGAGAGAGAGAGAGAGAGAGAGAGAGCCACAGAAGCGAGATGCTGATATCAACGGAACCCAGAGGATAAGGGGGTGTATTAGTCAGCCAATGGGGCGCTGATGCAAAATACCAGAAATCTGCTGAGTGTTATAAAGGGTATTTATTTGGGGTAGGAGCTTACAGATAACAGGCCATGAAGCATAAGTTACTTCCCTCTCCAAAGTCCATTTCCACTTGTTGGAGCTAGATGGCTGCTGATGTCAGTGAGGGTTCAGACTTCCTGGGTTCCTCTGGGCTCAGCTCCTCTGCTTCTCTCCACAAGGTCAGCTGGAGACTATCAGGCAAACGGCTGTCTCTTTCCCCAGGGCTCCAGCTTAAGACTTTAGCATCAAACTCCAACATCAAAACTCTAACAACAGAAACCCTCAACTCTGTCCTTTGCCATGCCTTTTATCTGTGAGTCCCCACCCACCAAGGGATGTCATCTCAACACCCTAATCATAACTCAATCATGCCCAGGTACAGACCAGATTAGAAGCATAATCTAATATCTATTTTTGGAATTCATAACCATATCAAACTGCTACAGAGGGAGACCAGCAGATGCCACCATGTGCCTTGCCAAGTGGCAGAAGAGCCAAGGATCACTGGCAGCTGGTCTTTGGGAAGAAGTATTGTATGACCTGGCCATTTCTTTGGCCTCAGGTGGTAAGCTAGCATGTTCCTGTGTCATGGCTGTTGCTTTAAGCAGCCCAGGAACTCTTGATCTTCTACCGCTGAGAGCCATTTGCAAATGTGGACAGAGAGGTAGATTCTCTTTGGAGCATTGCTTATAGGCCCAGGACGGCAAACAGCCCAAGTGTCTACCAGTGGGAGAAAGGACAAGTAAGCGCTAGGGCATCCCTATTCTGAAACACTAGACAGCCACCGCGAAGGCCGAGGTGGGCCTGGGCTGAGGGGTGGAGACACCTCCAGGGACTGCCAAGGGGATGCGTCCAGGTGCGGAAGGCCGTGTGCTCTGACGCCGTTTCTATAAAACAAAAAGTCCACGAACAAACCACATCCTTCCGTGAGTTTACATGCCTGTTTACAGGTAAGCTCAGGTACACATCCTCACTTATAAATATAGAGCAAAATGTCAGAAAGAGACACGGCAAGAGGGAAGAGCGAGGCTGAGAAGGAGCAGGGACCAGCGCACTGAGGCTGGGGTGGTGCTGCAGGGTCGGCTTTCCCTTGTTCTGTGTCACTCGATTGTTTATTTACGAATAGATATATTAAGGATTATTCATGTAATGAAAAATAATTATGTACCTGTTGATTACATATTTTTTTCTTTTATTTATATTTCTTTGTTAAGAGACAGTGTTAGGATTTTAATTCTATTTTCTTCAGAAGCCTTCTTGGGTCCCCTCCAAAATTTGCCTACGCACCTCTCCAGACACCTCTGAGCTCTGCGTGTCGAGGAGACCCTGGGAGCCACGGCCCTTGCTAAACATGTCCAGGGCTGCCACTGAAGGGGTCCTGGCAGCACAAAGAGAATCTGCTCCAAGATGCCTGGCAGAGAAGAAACAGGTTTCTGTTGTTTAAATAGTAGTTTCTTTTGCTTTAAGAGGAAAACAAAGCTTCGCTTAGCCAGGCAGTGACACACGCTGTGTATCCACCTGAATTCTTCTGGGGGAAGTCAGAGGGGCAGTGGGGGGAGGAGGAGAGTCAGAGGTACTTACCTGTAACCAGGCAGTGGGGGTGGGGGAGCCAGAGGTACTTACCTATGACCCGGCAGTGGGGGTGAGGGGTTCAGAAGTACTTACCTGTGATCCAGCAAAGGGGGTGGGGGATTCAGAGGTACTTACCTGTGACCGGGCAGCTGGGGGGGGTAGTCAGAGGTACTTACCTGTGACCGGGCAGTGGGGGGGGGATTCAGAGGTACTTACCTGTGACCGGGCAGTGGGGACCGGGGCCGCCCGGCCCAGGCTCGTCTCCCGTCTCTCCTCCTCACCTCCTCCTTGGCCGTGGACACTGGGTTTCTTGCTGCAGTCCCGGGAAGGACTGACGACCTGGCCAGGACCTGGGACAGCCCCCGCCCCCGGGCCCTGGCTGGGGAATTGTCGAAACCCTTAGTCCCAGGACCTGCATGACTTTTTCTCCCAACTCTGCATCCTGGCCTCATCTGAGAATTTGGGTTTCCTTCCTGATGCTGAAGGGAGGCCCGACCCTGATGTGTGGCCAAAGTCCTGTGCGCGTCCTCCTTGGGAGGCTCCTCCCAGCACTGGCCTTGCTCCACAGGCTGTACCAGGCCGAGGAGAACGGGGGACCTGCCCCCAGGAGAGGCTCGGGTCAAAGCCAGAGAAGCTTCCCGATGCATCGAGAAAACTAGAGGGGAGCCAGGCTGGGCTGGGTGGGGGTTGGCTCACGGGGCAGGGGCAGCGGCCCGAGACCCCAGGCGGTGGCCCTGGCTGGGCCTTCATGAGGGTCTGGTGACTCAGACCCCAGGTGGCCTGACCCGGACAGGCAGGTGGACAGGGCGTCTCAGTGGGCCTCAGCGGCTGTCCCCAAACCACCCGCTGTCGGGCTCAACCCTGAATCGTGGCTCCCAGCTTCGGAAGCTAGAGGCTGCCTCCTCCCCGGCCTGGCAGCGCTCCGGCCGCAGGAAGTCCTTGCGCTCCCGGGCTGTCCTGGCACGTGGTGGCGTCCGCGCCTTTCTTTTCTGGGTCCCCCCTGACCCCCTGCTTCTCCCTGCGAACTTCTGGAGCCTGGCTTCCAGATTCTTCTCTTCATAAGGGCTCTAGTAATCTGAATTAAGTAATTCAGCCACACCTTAACTGAAACTAGCATCTTCAGGAGGTCTCCCCGTGGGTGCATGCCACAGGAGGCGACGCCCGGTGCGTGTGGCCGCGGAGTTCCTGGGGGGGTGGGACCCGCTGAACCAGAGCAGGCGTCCTGTCAGCCTGTCTGAGTTCTCTGTGTCCAGGCTCCATGTGCAACCCACTGCAGGGAGAGAAGAAGAAAAGTTACGCTCTTGACATGAAAGAAATGTGATTTTACTGAAGTATTTCTAGGTAGGATGACACAATGTCTGGAATCTGCTTCAAAATAACACTGGCAGGGCAAAGCAGAAGGGGGCATGTGTGGGACGGAGACGGATAAGAAGTCCCCTGTGGTTCACATAGAGGCGGCTGGGCCGCAGAAGGGAGGGGACATTGGTGGTGGAAGACGCCAGGCACTCAGCCGCGGCGGTGTGAGTTCTGGGGACGTGGCAGTGACACGCGGGCTGTGCGTTCACAACTGCTGGGTTTGGGCTGCTCAGCAGCTCCCCTCCGCCTATGGGGTGGGATCCCCACTTCTGCTCGTCTTGGGGGAGGCCTTGGTCGCTGGGAGTGGCAGCCTCCCTCTCCCCCCCAGGCAGGCAAGGCGCAGCCCTTCGACTTTGGCTCGGCCACCTGAGCTCCTGCCTGGGTGTCCGGGCGGGCTGAGTACAGTGCAGGGACAGCTGGCGTCTTTTCAGGGTGGAAACTCGGCAGGACCTTCCTGGGTAAACCTTTGGCTCATGCGTGTCCAGTTTGGGGCACCTGGAGGGACAGCTGTGGTGGCGTGTTATTCACACCTGGCTTCAGTGTTGACACGGTGGGCTGCTGACATCCTCCACGGTGCCTACAAGAAAGCACCCACCTCCACCCCCGGTGGGCGTGTAGGAGATGAGGGGCAGGAAGCAGGGCCGCTGAGTTTTAATTTCTTGGTAATGCAGTGGTATACTAAAAGCAATATTTGAGAATGGAAGACAGATATAGAGTATGGGGCACTAAGGGCTGGCTGCATAGAGGGGCAAACATGTGCTTCGCCTTGGAAGATCCCTGGACCTCCAACCCCCACAGCAAGCAGGTCTAAGAGGAAAAACACAGTCAGTCATGTTTGTTCCAGCTGGGCTCAGGCAGGTAAGAAAAGCAGAGGATGTGTGACATGTTTATATATACGTATATGAACTTTGTGCCTAAAGTGAGACGGAGTGGAAACAATTTTAAAAAGGGTTGAGTCAGAAGGAATTTGAATGGAGGAAATTCGGTGGAACGGACTTTGGTGGCTAGAGGATATGGAAGTTTTTTAGTTAGAGGCAAAATTACAGGAATAATCTTCACTATCTCTTCCAATTGTGATGCTTTTGTTAATCACAAAATCTGGTTACTCAAGATTTAACTCAAAGTGACGTCACCAAAAGGTAACATAAGACATCCCCCGAGGGAAAAAACTAGGGGTTTAGCTGATGAAAGGATAACTCTCTCTTGCTCAGAACTCAGGAGGATGAGAGCAGTGAGTGAGAAAGACGCTGTGAAGGCTGAATTGAAGAAAAAGGAAGAAATCAGGCAGGACATCCCCACCCAAACCTGCTGGTCATTCCTGCTGCCCCTCGCCCTCGCCAGGCCCCTGGTCCATCCCTTGCCCTCGCCGGGTCCCCTGGTCCATTCCTCGCCCTCACCAGGTGCCCTGCAGCCTGGGGGTCGCCCGGAGGCAGCGGCCTGGGCCCCTCCAACCACGGACAGAGACTGCGGACCCACTAGCAGCAATGAATTAAAGTCCCAGCACATCCAGGCACAGGGACCCAAGTCTGCAGAGATCAGGGCGGATCACAAGCCGCTGAGGAGAGCTACGTATAAAAGGGCCCCGGGGAAGCGGATGTGGCTCAGCTGATAGGGTGTCCGCCTACACATGGGAGGTCCAGGGTTCAAACCCCGGGCGTCCTTGACCCGTGTGGAACTGGCCCATGCGCAGTGCTGATGTGCGCAAGGAGTGCCCTGCCATGCAGCGGTGCCCCCCATGTAGGGAGCCCCACGTGCAAGGAGTGAGCCCCGTAAGGAGAGCCGCCCAGCGCGAAGGAAAGTGCAGCCTGCCCAGGAATGGTGCCGCACACACGGAGAGCTGATGCAGCAAGATGACACAACAAAAAGAAACACAGATTCCCAGTGCTGCTGACAAGAATGCAAGCAGACACAGAAGAACACACAGCAAATAGACACAGAGAACAGACAATGGGGGGAGGAGGAGAAGGGAAGAGAGAGAAAATTAATCATATAAAGAAACTCTTTATGGATGAGGTATATGGGTGAAGACATTACAAATCAAACCCCTTCTCTCCATTCACTTAAGATGATTTTGTTGAGAGTGGAGCTCTGGAGTGAAGTCTTCTCTGTGTGTGTGATAATACCTTGTAACTCATTACAGCTGGGAAATATTTACACAAACTAGGGCTGAACCAGGCAGGAATTTCCTGATTAATTTTGAATGAAACGAAGTGTAACATGCACCAAAATAATTCTGCTCCTGGAATGGTTGGAAAAATTAATGGGACAGAGTTTGACTCCCAACTCTACACACTAATTCACGTGTAAAAGTTATTTGAGCCTTAACCCATCTGCTGCATGGGCAGCCTCCGAGCCGCAGATCCCAGCCCACAGCACCGTTTCAGGGGCTGCGCTTGCCTGAGAATCCTGGACTCTCAGGATTGGAAGAAACTGTCCAGGGCATTGCGTGCAGCCTGGCCCAGCACTTCACTCCCTCCACAGCTCCTCAGTGGGCCGTGGGACCCCGCGGGCATCACGGCCCCTGTCCCCTTAGGACGGCAGTGGTCACCAGGCACGGCACCTCCTACTAAGGAGCACATTTGGAAGGGTCGACCTGTACCTCCCATGTCTGTGACATCCGGAAGCCTCACTGCTGGCCATTCGCGCCTTTAACTAACCATCCCTATCTCCCCCCCTTCAAAATAAAACCGAGATTCCTTGGAGGCTACAAAGCGCTGCCTAGCATGACCCTTGTCTCCATTTCCAGCCTGTTTTTATGAGTCCCTAACCCATTTCTTCTTCGAGCAAACCGAACCATTTTTGGTGCCTGGAGAGACACTGTGTTTCCACTACCCGGAGCCATCTTCCCTCCCTCTTCTTTTAATTTTTAATGTTCATTTATTTCTCTCCCCACCACCCCAATTGTCTGCTCTCTGTGTCCATTCACTGTGTGTTCTTCTGTGTCTGCTTGTCTTCTCATTAGGCGGCTCCCAGAACTGATCCTGGGACCTACCAGAGTAAGAGAGAGGCGGTCATTCTCTTGCACCACCTCAGCTCCCTGTTCTGCTACATCTCTTACTGTCTCTCCTCTGGGTCTCGTCGTGTCATCTTGCTGCGTCAGCTCTCTGCATCGGCTGGTACTCCTGCATGGGGTGGCTCTCTTGTGTGTGTGGGCCACGCAGGGTGGCATTCCCGCACGGGGCAGCACTTCCTCATGGGCCGGCACTCCGTGTGGGCCGGCACTCCTCATGGGCCAGCCTGCCTTCACCAGGAGGCCCTGGGCGTTGAAGGACCTCCTATATGGTAAACGGGAGCCCAACGGCTTGAGCCGTGTCTATTTCCCCCCTCCCTCTTAAGAACAGAGAAATCCCACGTGTTCTCAAATGCCGACACTGTCCACGGTGCTCCTATGGTATAGTCTGCTCCGTTAGCACTTGGCTGACCACACTGAACTCCACTTACCTACCCATCTTCCATACTCACTGTGAGCTTCCAAGGAGACACTGCGCTTGCATTGGTCACCTTTGATTTTCCAGCCCTAAACCTCTAGGCACGAAGAGTGAAAGAAGGCAATGAGTGACTAAATCATCAGTAATTATCAGAATTTTTGGATCATTCTCTCTGTGACCTGAAGTTCAGTTTATGTGACAACTATCTAGTACCTCATTTGGCCTCAGTACAGGAACCAAAACCAAAAGTTCTTTCTGCAGCAAAATGATTTTCTAATGTAAATTGTTATTAAACAAAACAAGTAAAGGACAAAAAATAACCCACAATGGACAAAATGGCTGAAGTAAGTACTGTCTTTGCAGTAATAACACTGAATATTAATGAATTAAATTCTCCAATCAAAAGACACAGATTGACAGAATGAATAAAAAAAGCACACTCCAACTATATGTTGTTTACAAGAGACTCAACTAACACCCAAAGACACAAATAGGTTGAGAGTGAAATGCTGAAAAAGAAATTCCATGCAAATGGTAATCAAAAAGGATCTGGTTTAGCTATACTACTGTAAGAAAAAAATTAACTTTAAGTCAAAGGCTGTTATAAGAGACAAAGAAGGACACTATATATTTAAAAAGGAACTATCCACCAAGAAGAAATATTTACACCCCTATCCACAGGGCCCCAAAATACATAAGCAAACACTGGAGAAAGTGATGGAGAAATAGACACCTCTACACTAATATTTGGAGATTTCAATATGTTCTTTTCATCAATGGATAGAACATAAAGACAGAAGATAAATAAGAAAACAGAGAACTTGAATAATATGATAAATGAAGATCTCAGAGAAATATACAGAACATTTTACCACTAGAAAGCAGCATATGCATTCTTCTCAAGTGCACATGGATCATTCTCCATATTTGTACATTTATGACATGTTGGGTCACAAAACAGTTCTCAATAACTTTAGAAAGATTAAAATTATACAAAGCATCTCCTCAGACCATAATGGAATGAAGCTGGAAATAATAACATGCAGAGAACTGGTACATCCACAAATATATGGAAGTTAAATAACATTCAGTCAGGGGGTCAAAGAAAAAATTGCAGAGGAAATTAGTACATATCTTCAGATGAATGAAAACGAGAAACACAACTTATCAAAACCTATGTGATTCAGCAAAGACAGCGCTAAGAGGGAAATTTATATCCTTAAATGCTTATATTAAAAAAGAAGAAAGAGCTAAAATCAAAGACCTAACTACACACCTGGAGGAACTAGAAAAAGAACAGGAAACTAACCCGAAAGCAAGCAGAAGGAAAGAAATAACAAAGATTAGAGCATAAATAAATAAAATGGAGAATAAAAAGCAATAGAGAAAATTAACAAAACCAAAGGTTGGTACTTAGAAAAGATGAATAAAATTGAAAAATTCTTAAGCAGACTAAAGAAAAAAAGAAAAGATGCAAATAAAATCAGAATGAGAAGGTGCACAACTACTAACCCCACAGAAATAAAAAGGATTATAAGAGAGACTATAAACAACTCTATACCAACAAATTAGACAATCTAGATGAAATGGACAAATTCCTAGAAACATACAAACAACCTACACTGACTTTAGAAAAGAGAAGAAATCAACAGACCAACTGATTGGTCCGTCATCAAAAACCTGCCAACAAAGAAAAGCCCAGGACCAGATGGCTTCAGAGGTGAATTCTACCAATCATTCCAAGTAGAATTAATAGCAGTCCTACTCAAACTATATTAAAAAAAATTGAGAAGAAGGGAATACTACCCAACTCATTCTGAGGCCAACATCACCCTAACACCAAAGTCAGATGATACTGCAAGAAAAAAAAATTACAGACCAATTTCTCTTTATGAATATAGATGCAAAAATCCTCAACAAAACACTTGCAAATGAATTCCAAAAGAACATTAAAAGAATTATACACAGAATCAAGTAGGTTTTATACCAGGTATGTAAGGGTGGGGTCCACATAAGAAAAACAATGTAATATACCACATTAACAAAATGAAGGGGGAGAAACCACATGATCATCTTCATTGACACAGAAAAAGCTTTTGAGAAAACTCAGCATTCTCTCTTTTTTTAAATAAAATTTTATTTAAGTATATCATACATACATAAACAATAAGTGCATAGTAAAAGTTGTGGACTTTCAAAACAAACATGCATGTTATCATCAGCTCCCATACATCATCTCACCACCAACACTCTGCATTGCTGTGAAGCATTTGTTACAAACTATAAAAGAGCATTGTCAAAATATTACTATTAGCTATAGCCCATATCTTATATTTGGTGTATTTTCCCCAACCCACATGATTATTAACATCCTATATTAGTATTACATATTTGTTATAGCTCATGAGAGAACATTCTCATATTTGTTTTGTTAACCACAGTTCTTATTCCACCACTGAATTCTCTGTGTTATACTGTCCCATCAGCATTCTTTCTTGATAAAAACACTTAGGAAAATAAGAATAAAAGAAAAGTTCCTCAACATAATAAAGGGCACATATATGAAAAATCCATAATTAACACAGCACTCAATGGTGAAAGACTGAAAGCTTTCCCTCTAAGATCTGGAACAAGACAATGATGCCCACTGTCACCACTGTTTTTCAGCATTGTACTGGAAGTTCTAGCCAGAGCAGTTAGGCAAGAAAAAAATAAATAAAAGCATACAAACTGAAAGAGAACTAAAACATTCATTATTTGCATATGGCATAATCCTATATATAGAAAGTCTCCCCAAATCTACTCTACAAGAAAATTACTAGATCTAATCAACAAATTCTGCCAAGTGGTGGGATACAAGCTCAACATGCTAAAGTCAGTCATGTTTCTAGTAATAAGCAATCTGAGGAAGAAATCAAGAAAAAAAATCCATTTACAACAGCAACTAAAAGAATCACATATCTAGGAATAAATTTAACCAAGGATGTAAAGGACTTGTACACAGAAAACTATAAAACATTGCTTAAAGAAATGAAAGAAGACCTAAATAAATGGAAGGAGATTCTGCGCTCATGGACTAGAGAATTAAATACTGTTAAGATACCAATTCTACCCAAAATGATGTACATTTTCAATGCAATTCCAATCAAAATTCTAACAACCTACTTTGCAGAAATGGAAAAGTTAATTTTTATTAACTTTTTTAAAAGTCAAATTTATTTGTAAAGTAAGGGACCACAAATAACCATAAACATCTTGAAATAGAAGAATGAAGTTGGAGGTCTCATACTTCCTGACTTTAAAGGATATTACAAAGCTACTGTGGTCAGAAACTATGGTACTGGCACGAGGAGAGACATATTGATCAATGGAATCAAACTGAGAGTTCAGAATTAGACATTCACATCTATGGCAAATTGATTTTTGAAAAGGCACATGAAAAGATGCTTAATATCAGTAGCTATTAGGGAAATGCAAATCAAAATCACAATGACATATCATTTCATACCTACTAGTATGGCCCACTATTAAAAAAAAACAGAATGCTACCAGTGTTGTAGAGGATGTGGAGAAATAGAAAACACTCTTTCACTATTGGTGGGAATGTAAAATAGTCTAGCTTCTGTGGAAGACAGTTTGGAGGCTCCTCAGGAAGCTAAGTATCGAACTGACATATGATCTGGCAATTCTGCTACTAGGTTTAAACCCAAAAGAACTGAAAGCAGAGACATGAACAGAAATTTGCACACTGATGTTCATAGTAGCTTTATTCACAATTGCCAAAAGATGGAAACCAGTGTCCAACAACCAATGAATAGATAAACAAGATGTGGTAAATACATACAATGGAATATTACTAAGCTGTAAAAAGGAATGAAATCTTGATGCATTTGACAACATGGATGAATTTTGAAGACATCATGTTGAGTTAATTCACTCAACATGCCAGACGCAAATAGACAAATATTGTATGATCTCACTGTATGATCTCACTGATATGAACTAATTATAATAAGCAAAGTCATAGGGTTAGAATCTGGAATATAGGTTACTAGGGAATAGACTGGGGGTAGAGAATGGGGAGTTGATGCTTAATTTGTGCAACATTTCTATTTAGATTGATTATAAAGGTTTAGAAATGGGTAGTGATGATGTTAGCTGATTATTGTGAGTATAATTAACAGTGCTGAGTTATGTGAATATAGTTCAAAGAGTAAGTTTTGGGTCATGTATGTTACTAGAATGAAAGTTAGCGACTAGTAAAGGAAGATGGTCCATTGACAGGCCCTTGACATTGATGACTGTGCTTACAAGCCTTTACTCTTGAAATGGAAACAGCTTAGTGTTGTAAGGTGCCTAAGAGTTGCCTCCTGGGAGCCTCCTTATTGCTCAAATGTGGCCTCTCTCAAGCCAAACTCAGCATATAAATACATTACCTTCCCCCACAGTGTGTGGGACATGACTCCGGGGGATGAGCCTCCCTGGCACCAAGGGATTACTACCAAGCACCAACCAGTAATGCAACTGGAAAAGACCTTGACCGAAAGGGGGAAAAGGTAAAGACAAATGAGTTTTGTTCGTTAAGAGATTTCAAAGTGAGTCAGGAGTTCATTCCAGAGGTTATGCTAATGCACATCTCAGCAGGATCTCTTTGACTGCCAAAATAGATACTAACCCAAATAGCAGGGCTCCTGAGAGCTCTGGAGACATCCAGACACTATAGTCAGGGCAGATAGCTCAGGAGTTTGGTGCCTTACTGGTGGCCCTACTTTGGAATTGATGCTTCCCAGAGTGACAGAGTTTGACTCAGTTGTGGTTTCCCTACACATGGTGCTTCTGTCCTTCTATTTGCACTTATAATTTGTTCTAAAGTTGGTAGGTGTATGCCCAAGAGACTTAAATCTTTGCTGTCCATGTGCCAGCTGGGCCCTGAATCTCATCAGAGTTGCAACACCTATTCTCAGTTCATTGGTCTCACCCAGGACAACCAACATGGAGGTGATGATGGACACCTACCATACCAAGGAATCAAAAGAGTCTACAGCTGTAAGCAAGAGAATCCCATCCATTGGCCCTAATGGATCTCAGCCCCCTCTCAGTTAGAGATGGAGTGCACATCACCATACCAGAATCCTCAGGATTAGGGAATGAACTATGGACTAAAGTAGACTTACTGGTATTCTACTATAGACTTATTGTGATTCTAGTAATGGAAGAAGTCATATCATTCATGTGGAGGCAGTGGCTACTGGAAGTTCTGAGGGCAGAGAGAGGGAAAAACAGGAATAATGGGCTGCATTTTTGGGACTTGGGAATTGTCCTGAATGACACTGCAATGACAGATATAGGCCTTTATAAATCTTGTCATAACCTACGGAATTGGGTGGGAGAGAGTGTAAACTACAATATAGACTTTAATCCACACTTAGTGGCAATGCTCCAAAATGTGTTCATCAATTGCAAAAAAGAAAAAAGTAGGGAAAAAAGAAAGAGAGAAGATCAGACATGGGACTAACACAGTGAACCTACTGTGGATGATGGACAGAGTTACTAGTACAAGTATCAGAATGTCCTTTCATGAATTTTAACAAATATCTGGCACTAGTACAAAGTGTTAATAATAGCATGGTGTTTGGGAAAAACACACCTAGTGTACACTATGGACTATAAATAGTGCTATTTTAATATTCTTTCATCAGTTGTGACAAAGATACCACACTAAGTGGGAATGCTGTACTTTTTCGATTATTTTTCTGTAAACCTACAACTTCTCTAGTTAAAAATAAAAATTATAATGAGAGCTGTTTCACAGATCTGTGTATTGGGTGTTTTAAATGAGATGATCCATGCACATTGTTTCACATAGTGCCTAGAACATAGAATCTCTCAAAAAAAATGGTGGCTACTCCTGTCAAAAAAAGTAAAATTATGAAAAAGTGCTATCATCAATTGTAGCAAATGTTCCACACCAATACAAGGTGCTGGTGGTGGGATGGTGTATGGCGATCCTGTATTTTATGCATGATTGTTCTGTAAGCCCACAACTTCTCTAATAATAATAATAATAAACAAACATGACTTAGCACTCATACCAGGTATAGGGCGGTAGCATTCTGGTGCTGACCTTCACCACATGGTGGTGTCCTTGATGTCCTCCAGTGTCTTGCTCTCACTCTTGGCTTGTCTTTAGAAGGCCTCCAGTAACATGGCTTAAGGTCCACCCTGTTCAGTTGGACAGACCTAAAAGGATCTTACATGATCCTATTCATAAATGGGGCCCATACATAACTGATACTGTATCTTCAAATAATGCTATTTACAAGTGGGTTTGCACCCACAGGAATGCAGATTAATGCCAACATATTTTTGGTGGGGTACCTGATTCAATCAACCACAGTCCCTAAATCTCCACTTCCTCTATTGCTGCCTCTCTGTCTCCCTCCCTCCCTCTGCTTACATTGACTTGTAGTCTGTCCTTTAAAGCATGAAGGCTGGTTTGTCAGGATGCAGGGAGGCTTCACTGGTTTGGGACCAACTAAACAAAGGTCTAATCATAGCAGTGCCTGAATAGAGTCAAGGCTGAGAGTCAGGCAGGCGGGAGCTCTGGGTTGGGCTGGGAGCAGGATGCTTCTAAAAGTCAATGATCCCAGGGACCTAGTGCAAAAGCAGAGAGCCCATAAGAGCTTTTCCCATTAAATGTGCCATTACACATCTGCGTTCACTAAGTATCTCCAGGCCCCGAATAATGGAAAGAATTACTCGACATTAAGCACAAAGGTTATTACTCTCCTTTCCCCAGGCTTAAGCTTCCTGCATCTGGAGCACCTTTACCCAGATTAAAGGCAAGCATGCAGAGACATGTCAGAGCTGTGCCGCCAAATGGAAGCCAGCGATCACCTGATTTGGGAGAATAGTGTGTACAAGTAAGACAAAGGTAGGGAGCATGTGGGCCCATCTGGCCACCCACCTGTCCCCGTCATGAGACAGCACAGCTGAGCCTGCTCTGAGAACTCTGCTGCTGGTTGCACCCTTGCTGTATAGGAACTGTGGGCTTAGGGCACTTTTACTTGTTCATCACCGGAAAAGCCCCACTCAGCCTTGGTTTCAAGAGATCCTGACGTGTGTGGAAGTCCCTCATAAAGTATAAAACACGCCATGGTTTAAGGTTGAGGTATTGCTGCTATGAGCAGGTCTGGGTTACTTGCAGCTCCTAGCAGACCAGATGAGTCTATGGTGACAAATTTGGGCATGGTCACATGGTCAGGTGCTGATGCAAAATACCAGAAATTGGTTGGTGTTTATAAAGGGTATTTATCTGGGGTAGGAGCTCACAGATACCAGGCCATCAAGCATAAGTTACTTCCCTCACCAACGTCTATTTCCATGTGTTGGAGCAAGATGGCTGCCAATGACTGTGAGGGCTCAGGCTTCCTGGGCTCCTCTCTTACAGAGTCTTCTCTCTGGGTTCAAGGTTCCTTTCTTTCCAGGGCTTGCTTCTTCCTGGGCTCAGGGTTACTCTCTTCCTGGGGCTGGCTTCTCTTTCCTCTGTGAGCTGACTTGCTGGGGCTCCAGTTTAAGTCTTCAGCATCAAACTCCAACATCAAAAACTCCAACATCAAAAACCCTTGCATCAAAAGCTCCAACTCTGTCCTTTGCCATGCCTTTTATCTGTGAGTCCCCATGGCCCAATCAAAGCCCTAGTCATAACTGAATCATGCCCAGTAATAGACCAGATTACAAACATAATCCAATATTTGTTTTTGGAACTCATAACCATATCAAACTGCTATAGTCACCCATAGACACAGACTGCTTCAACTGAATATTTTCAACATTTATTTCTGTCTACACCCATTGCCTACCCCTACCATCTACACCCTCTGTCTACACCCACTACCTGCACTCTACTTACTGTAATTTTCTGTCTACAGCCTACTCCCTATTCTACTGTTCTGATAAGGCAAATCCAGGCAGGGATTGTCAGAACCAGTGTAAACTCCATGAGAACAGGACAGCTAGAGTCTTGGGCTGCCAAGGACAAGAACTGGACCTCAGCACAGCATGTTGATGGCCTAACCATACTTTGCTTTAGGGGGATAAGAAGGTGAGGTAGACCAGTGCATCTCAACTGTAACGCACATGTCAATTTCCTGGGGATCTTGTTAACATACAGTTTCTAATAAACTACCGGGGATTTCCATGCTACTTGTCCTCAGACCACACTCTGGAAGGTAAGGGGCTAGATGGTTCTTCAGCCAGGAGGACTTGGAGCCCACTGATCCTTTGGGCCCTTGGGACTGGCAAGGCCAGTTAGAGGAACACAGCTAGTCACCTCCCTCGCATTTCTTTCCCTTTCCTTTGTATGCACAGAATGGAGCTCTTATTTGGACAGTTATGTGCCCACTTTCCTTGCAGGGAGGTGGGGGTGACTGGGGAATGTGTCCTTTCTAGACAATGAGATGTGTGGGGTGAGTTGCTCTATGGTGTGTACTGGGAACCCAGGCTGGGAACAGAGGTTCCCAGCAAATAACTGCTTTATTGCAACTCAGCGCAAAGTGTCCAAAGGAGCAGGGGAGAAGAGCTCACCTTGGCCAGTCCTCTGGGGAGGCCAAGTGCTGTAGCTTCCTCTCTTTGCCTCAGAGATGAGGGATCAATTGTGGCTGTCCCTTGGGGAGCCAACTGCTTGGCAGCTCCACATGCCTCTCTTTGTGATGGAGATGAGGGACACCTGCACTGACTGAGTGCTGAGCTTTTATACACTCCAGGGTGAGCAGGCTTTGCCAGTGAGCAAGATTTGTGCCCTGAAAAGCAGCTGGGACTGGTTATAATTTAATATTTCCCCTAGCTGCCTGAGGTGTCTTGCTAAATAGAAATGTACCAAACACCTGCATGCAAACAAGCAAGAGTGCAAACATACCCAAAACCTGCACACAAGCAAGCAAGATAGAAAAAGTAGACAAGGGAGGGGGAATGGCCACCGTGTCCTTGACTTCCCCAGCAAGATGTGAAGGGTGTCCGGTGGGGACGGGGGAGCCATTTGCTTTCCTGGTAAGTGCTCTTCTCCCTCTTTGCTACTTCCTTCTTCATCCTCCTCCTTTTCCCTTTTGCCTGCCTGGAGCCCAGACTCAACCCAACACCTGCGGGCGGGGAGGCCAACTTTGAAGCAAGAGGATGAAAACCATTCTCTAAACATGGTGGAGCAAACAGCGAGTGGCAGCCTGTGCCCGAGGGTGCCATGGACTCCTGCTTCCATCCTGGGCCATGCATCTCAAGGCTTCTCCTTACGTGAAAAAAATAGCCCAGCTGTCATGTCACTATTTTGCAGTTTTCTCTTGTGCACTGTTAAACAAAATCCTAACCTCTAATCTCTGGGTTGGATTTGCTTGGCTAAACACGAAGAAAGCTCCTTCGCAAAAGACACTGTCCCCATCGAGATATGGTGGACTGGAAGCACGCAACCCTGACTGCAAATGTGACCCTGATCCTTCAAACTCAGTGAGATGGCTCTCAGCTTAAATCGGGATTTAATGAAAATAGGGAATTTCTTGAGAGTAGCAAAATGTGCTGCATGGATAAAATACCTAATTGTAAATGTACTTAAGAGATTTAAAAACACTGAAGAGGAAAATAGAGGGCAATAACTTCCCGAGCACCATCTACTTGTCATTTCCTTAGCCCTCACAGAAGTCCAGGGAGGAAGGCTTCACTGTTACCACGTAAACTACGAGGAACAGACTAGCAGTGGTCTGCTGGGAAGCTGACGGTGCTCCAGCTTCAGGTCCAGTGCTTGCCTAGGACTCTTCCAATGCCCATGCTTACATGGCTTTGCTTATAAAATTTGTAAAGTGGGACATTTTGGGTTTTTTTCCTTAAAGAGTGTTCTAGTTACTCTGGCAATTAACAAATTGCTCCCAAGATTAATGGCTTAAGTGAATAATAACCAGACCTAGACTTCTGGCCCAGAAAAGATGGCTTAGATTGATCTCTCCCTGGTCCTCCCTGCTAAGTACAAGTATAAACCCTGGAAATAACACAAGAGTAACCAAAGGAGAACTCTGAAAAATAGTAAGAGAAAGGCAAATGGGTTTGGGTTCCAGGAATGTAGGCACAACATAAATGTGGGCTAATTTATGATGCCCAATAGAATAAGAAGAATTGGGGCCAGCATTTCCTGACACCAACCTCACAACAGAAGGCAGCCAATGGTTGCTCATGCCTTCCTAAGTTTGAATGGTCCCATGCCACAGATTGTACCAGGCAAGCCCAGCAGAACTGGCAAGGGGGATAGACCAAAATCCCTGGTGAAAATAAGCAGCCAGGAGAAGTGCTCTCCCTCCCTGCCAAGTGTGAGACTCTCCTTCCTTACCAAGAGACACTGGCAAAGGGGAGCCCACCATAACAAGCAACCAGCCCAGGTAGACTTTGCCCCATGAAATTGAGATTCCCTTTCCCTCTTCTTTCCTGAGCCTGAGACAGATGTACCAGGCAGTGAGTGACACCAGCAAGGGGGATCCTGCAACAAAAAGAACCCAACAAGGGAAGCACTCTCCACCTCCTCCCCCAGGTATGAAGATCCCACCACAACAGGTAGCACTGTTTGCCTTTGTGGGCTAAAGAATCTTTCCCTCAGCTAAAGGAACCAGGCAGCCTTAGCTGAGAATGTGCCTTCTGCTCCCTCAAGCAGCACAAGCAGGGACCAGTAGGAACCCCAGCCACATGAAGTAACCCAGCAGATTAAAATAGTGCTGCAGATGGTGGCAGATTTGGCCCAGTGGTTAGGGCATCCGTCTACCACATGGGAGGTCCACAGTTCAAACCCTGGGCCTCCTTGACCCGTGTGGAGCTGGCCCATGTGCAGTGCTGGTGCGTGCAAGGAGTGCCCTGTCACGCAGGGGTGTCCCCCATGTAGGGGAGCCCCATGCATAAGGAGTGTGCCCCATAAGGAGAGCCGCCCAGCATGAAAGAAAGTGTAGCCTGTCTAGGAATGGTGCTGCACACACAGAGAGCTGACACAACAAGATGATGCAACAAAAAGAAACACAGATTCCCATGCTGCTGACAACAACAGAAGTGGACAAAGAAGAACATGCAGCAAATAGACACAGAAAACAGACAACTGGGGTGGGGGGGAAGGGGAGAGGAAAAAAAAAGCAATTGCTTTGCTTTAAAAAAAAATAGAGCTGCAGAGACTCTGAAAATTATATTCCACTAGAGATGTATGCCACAAACTACATTGGTAAAGCTAAACAAGGGGCCTTCTCCTAAATTGAAAAAAAAAAAAAGGTAGTGAAAATATATGGGCTAATATAATAGTGAAAATATATGGGCTACAACTGAAATTTGCCTGTTATACCAAGAAGCAGGAAAATCACAATTTAAATGAGAAAAAAATCAGCTAACACCAACACCAAGATGAATGAGATGTTGGAATTATGTGACAAAGATTTTAAAGCAACTGTCATAAAAATTCAACAAGCAATTACAAAGTATCTTGAATGAAATAAAAAGTAGAGATCTTAGCAAAGAAATAGAAGTTATTTTAAAAATAAATGGTGGGTAATAGATGTAGTTCAAGTGGTTTAGCACCTGCTTTCCATATGGGAGGTCCTGGGTTTGGTTCTTGGTGCCTCCTACAATAAAACAAAACAAAACAAAACAAAACAAAACAAAAAACAAGCAAACAAATGAAAAAACCAACTCGGAAGAGCTGATGTGACTCGATGGCTGAGTGCCAGCTTCCCACATACAAAGTCCTGGGTTCAATCCCGTCCCAAAACCTCAAAAACAAACAAACAAGCAAGCAAGCAAGAAAACAAGCAAACAAACAACAACAAAAGGGAAACGGACTTTGGCCCAGTGGTTAGGGCGTCTGTCTACCATATGGGAGGTCCACGGTTCAAACCCCGGGCCTCCTTGACCCGTGTGGAGCTGGCCATGCGCAGTGCTGATGCTTGCAAGGAGTGCCGTGCCATGCAAGGGTGTCCCCCGCGTGGGGGAGCCCCACGAGCAAGGAGTGCGGCCATGAGGAAAGCCGCCCAGCGTGAAAAGAAAGAGCAGCCTGCCCAGGAATGGCACCGCCCACACTTCCCGTGCCGCTGACGACAACAGAAGCGGACAAAGAAACAAGATGCAGCCAATAGACACCAAGAACAGACAACCAGGGGAGGGGGGGGAATCAAATAAATAAATTAATTAATTAAAACAACAACAACAACAACAAAAGGAAATTATAGGACAGAAAAATACATAAAAGAAATAAAAAATAAACTGAACTGACCAAATAGTAGAGGGGAGATGACAGACTATAAAATCAGTGATCTTGAAGACATATCATTAGAATTTACCAAATTTGACCAACAGAGAGAAAGTAAATGAATAAAGCCTAAGGGACCTGTGAGTAAATATTAAAAAATCCAATATTCTATCATTAGAGTCCCAAAAAAAGAAGAGAAGGGAAGTGGATGAACGAATATTAGAATAATAACTGAAAACTTCCCAAATTTGGCAAAAGATAGAAATGCACAGATTCAAGAAGCTGGGTGAATCCCAAGTAAGATAAACCCAAAGAAATCTATACCAAGACACATCATAATTAAACTTCTAAAAGTTAAACACAAAGAAAAATATTTAAAGCATCCAAAGAGAAATGATGCATTACCTATGGGGGAAAACCAATTTCAATGACAGTGAACTCACCTGAAACCACAGAGACCAAAAGGAGTTGGTGCAGCACTTTTTCAAGTGCTGAAAGAAAAGAACTCTCAGCTACAAATTTTATATCTGGTAAATCTATCCTTCAGAAATGAAGGATAAATAAGGACATTCTCAGATGGAATTTGTTGCTACAGACCTACCTTTAAAGAATGGATAAATGAAGCTTTTCAAACAGAAAAGAAATGATAAAAGAAGGAATTTTGGAGAAACTGGAAGGGAAAGGAACAACAGAAAGAAAGAGCAGAAATGAATATATATAGCAGACTATCTTCCTCCTCTTGAGTTTTATAAATCATATGTGATGACTGAAACAAAAACCTTAACACCATCTGATACTCAAGACTATAATACTTAAAAGCAGGGACATAAAAGGACCTAAATGGAAGTAAGGTATCCACACTTTATTAACAGTGGTAAATGTTGATATCAGTAGACTATAGGTGTACCCAGAGCAAAACACTATGAATAAATCACAATGGAATCTTAAAATTTTTTTTCAAGCTTAAGGAAGGCAAGAAAAGAGAAACAGGAACAACAAAGAGAAAATAAATAGGCAACAAATAATAAAATAGCAGCCTTAGCATAATTACCTTAATTGCAAACAGTTGAAATATACTAAACCTGTGGTTGGCCCTGGGGTTGGTTTATACTCAGAAGACTTGAATCTCTGGACTGGCCATGTGCCAGCTGAGCCCTGAGCCTCAGGAGAATTGCAACACCTACTCTCTGGTTCTTGGATTTACCCAGGCCTGCTAAGAAGGAAGTGAAGATGGTCAACCACCACACCAGGAAACCGAAAGTGCCTACAACTCCAAGCAGGAGAATCACATCTATCAACCATGTGGGAGCTAGCCTCATCTTGATAAAGAGGTGGAGTGGACATCACCATCCCAGGGTCCACAGGATGGAGAAATAAAATATGAACTAGAGTGGACTTACTGGTATTCTACTATAGAACTATTATGACTAGTAATGGAATAAACCATAGCATTGATCTGGAGAAAGTGGCCATGAAAGGGAAGAAGAGATGCGATGTGGGGGCATTTTCAGGACTTGGAGTTGTCCTGAATGATATTGCAGGGACAGATGCTGGACATTGTATGTCCTGCCATGGCCCACTGGGTGGACTGGGGGAGAGTGTAAACTACAATGTAAACTCTAATCCATGCAATACAGCAGTGCTCCAAAGTGTGTTCACCAAATGCCATGAATGTGCCACAATGATGAAAGAGGTTGTTGATGTGGGAGGAGTGGGGTGGCGGGTAGGAAGTGGGCTATATGGAAATCTCTTATATTTTTTAATGTAACATTTTTTTGAGATCTATGTATCTCCAAAAATACATAAATAAAAAGACAAAAAAAAAAAAAAAAAAAAAGCAAAGCAAAGCGAAACAAAGAAACATACTAATCCAAAGGTAGAAATTGACAGTGAGCCAAAACTAAAAACAAAAAAACACCTACAACCCAGCAATATGCTTTTTACAAGAAACTGACTTCAAATTTAGGGATCTAGGTATGATGAAAGTGAAAGAATGTAAAAAGATATACTATGCAAACGTTAATTTGAAGACACAGGAGGGGCTATTATCAGAGTAAGCAGACTTGAGAGCAAAGAAAATTAGGAGAGACCAAGAGGGATGTTGTGCAATGGTAAAAGGATCGATCCACCAAGAAGACCTACTCAGCAAACAATAGAGCCTCAAAGCAGACGAAGTAAAAGCTGATCGAATTTAAAAGAGAAATAGACAAACCCATAATTATAGTTAGATACTTAACACCTTTCTCTCAGCAACCAAAACAATCTATTAGACAGAATATCAGTAGAGATACAGAAGAGCTGAACAACACAATCTCTAATTGATGTATATAGGACAAGTATATAGAACATACACGTATATATACAAAACATTCCATCAAATAAAAGCAGAATACAATTTTTTCAAGCACCCTTGTAACATTCAATAAAATTGACCAGAATAAAAATAGAAAAAATAGAAAAAAATTGATGATATCCTGTGCCATAAAATGGATCTATGAAGCATATTCTCTGACAATAATGGGAATAGACTAGAAATATGTACCAATAACAAACCAGGAAAATCTCTAAATACTTGGAAATTAAACAACATACTTCTGAATAATCTATGAGTCAAAGGAAATAAATATATAGATACATAAAACAGTGAAAATGAAAATACAGTATATCAAATTTATAGGGTGCAGTTAAAGCAGTGCTGAGAAGAAATTTTATAGCACTAAATACTTACGATAGAAAATAGGAAAGTTCTCAAAGTCATAATCTAAATTCCTACTTAAAAAAAAAAAACTTGAAAAAAGGAGAGCAAAATGAGCCCAAAGCAGAAGAAAGAAATTAACAATAGAAAAATCAATAAAACCGAAAATAAGGAAATGATAAAGAAGTCCAATGGAAACAAATAGCTTATTCCTATTTTTCAAAATCAATAAATTTGACAGACTTCTAGCATGACTAGCAAAAATAAAAAGAAAGAAGAGAATAACATTACAGATCCTGCAGTCATTGAAAGAATAATAATCAAATACCATGAACAACTTTATGTTCATCCATGTGACAATTAGGAGAAATGGACTAGTTGCTCAAAAACTATGAATTGCCAAAAATCAACAAGTTGAAATAGATCATCTGATTAGTCCTATAACCATCAAATAAATTGAATAGCTCCCCTGCAAAGAAATACTAAGACCCATATGGTTTTACTGTAGAGTTCCACAGACTTTAAAAGAAGTCTCTTTCAGAAAATAGAAGAGGGAGTATTTTCCAACTCATTTTATGAAGCCAGTATTACCTTGATGCCAAACCAGATAAAGACTGTGTAGAAAAAGAAAACTACAGGCCGATGTCTCGCATTAGTAGAGAAGATTGCAAAAATCCTCAACAAAATATTAGCAAACTGAATTTAGCAAAATATAAAAAGAATTATACACCATTATGAAGTTGGGTTTATTCCAGAGATACAAGCCTGATTCTTCAACATTCAAAAGCAAATCAATGTAGTCTACCAGAAGTCTATAGCTAACATCACACCTAATGGTGAAAGACTGAATGCTTTTCCCCTAAGATTGGAAAGAAGTCTCATCCTTCTTATTCAACATACTGTGGGAAGTGCTAACCCTGCCAATAGAGCAAGAAAATGAAATCAGAGACATCTAGGTTGAAAGAGATGTCTGCAAATAAAACAGCCCCTATTTGCAGACAAGTGATTATCTACATAGAAAATTCCAAGGGGAAAAAACCCCTAGAACTAATAGGTGAATTCAGCAAGGATTTAAGATAGAAGAGCAATACATGAAAATCAATTACATTTCTAGATACTGACAATGAACATGTGGAAACTGAAATAAAAATACAATGCCATTTACAACAAAACAATATACTTATGTATAAATTTAACAAAATACATATAAGCTGAAATTTACAAAATGTAGATAAAAGAAATTAAAGATATAAATCAATGGATAGATAACACATTTTCAGAAGATTCAAAGTAGTGAAGATGCCGATTTTCCCCAAAATTGATTTAGACATTTAATATAATATCTATCAAAATCCCAGGAAAACTCTCTAGTTTGTTGGACTTACCCAGGTCAGCTAACAGGGAGGTGAAGATGGTCAACCACCACACCAGGGAACCAAGAGTGCCTACAACTGCAAGCAGGAGAATTGTACCCATCATCCATGTGGAATCTAAGCCCCCTCTTGATCTAGAGGTGGAGTGGACATCACCATCCCATGGTCCACAGAATGGAGGAATAAAATATGGACTAGAGTAGACTCACTGATATTCTACTATAAAAATATTGTGACTAGTAATAGAAGAAATTGTAGCATTGAGGTGGAGAAAGTGACCGCAGCAGTTGCTGAGGGGAGGGAAAAGGAAGAAGAGATGTGATGTGGGGGCATTTTGGGGACTTTGAGTTGTCCTAAATGATATCGCAGGGTCAGATGCTGGACTTCATATATCCTGCCAAAACCCACTGAATGTACTGGGGGAAAGTGTGAACTACAGAGTAAACTATTATCCATGTCATGCAGCAGGGCTCCAGAATATGTTCACCAAGTGCGATGAGTGTGCCACAATGATGGGGGAGGTTGTTGGTGTAGGAGGAGTGGGGTGGGAAGGTGGGGGGTATACAGGAACCTCTTATGTTTTTTAATGTAACTTTTTTTAGATGTATTTATCTTCAAAAAAAATACAATTTACAAAAATGATGGAGGTGGGGGGGTTGGGAGTGGGTTATATGGGAACCTCTTATGTTTTTAAATGCAACTTTGTGATCTATTAACTTTATTTTAAAAAAGTGTTCCAAAAAAAAAATCCCAGGAAAGCATTTCGTAGACATAGAGAAGCTTATTTTAAAATTCCTATGGAAAAACACAGGCCTTAAAAAAGCTAAAACAATCTTGGAAAAGAAGAATAAAGAGGGAGGAATCCTTCTATCCAGTATAAGGACTATCATATAGCTTTAGACAACCAGATGTGGTTTTCCCCCTCCGCCCCCACCCCCACCCCAGTTGTCTGTTCTCTGTGTCTATTTGCTGCGTGTTGTTCTTTGTCCACTTCTGTTGTTGTCAGCGGCACGGGAATCTGTGTTTCTTTTTGTTGCATCATCTTGTTGTATCATCTCTTCGTGTGTGCAGCACCATTCCTGGGCAGGCTGCACTTTCTTTCACGCTGGGTGGCTCTCCTTATGGGGTGCACTCCTTGTGCATGGGGCTCCCTTACATGGGGTACACCCCTGAGTGGCATGGCACTCCTTGCGTGCATCAGCACTGCGCATGGGCAAGCTCCACACGGGTCAAGGAGGCCCAGGGTTTGAACCGCGGACCTCCCATGTGGTAGACGGACGCCCTAACCACTGGGCCAAATCTGCTTCCCCAGGTGTGGTCTTGTTTGAGGAACAGACACACAGATCAACAGAGCAGATTAGAGAATCCAAAAATAGTCCCATGCAAATATGCCCAACTTATTTTTTTTAAACAAAGGAACAAAAGCAATTCAATGGAGGAGGGATAGCCTTTTCAACAGATAATACTGAAGAAGTTGGAAACTGATAAGCAAAAAAATGAACCTTGATCTAAGTCTCACATCTTATACAAAAATTAACTCAAAATAGATCATGGGCTAGGACTAGGCAAAGAGTTCTTAGCCTTAACACCAAAACCACAATCCATAAAAGAAAAAATTAGTAAATTAGACAATACAAAAATAAAAAACTTTTGTTCTGCAAAGACTCTGTTAAGAGGATTAAAAGATAACCTACAGGGGAAGCAGATTTGGCTCAACTGATAGAGCATCCACCTACCACATGGGAGGTCCAAGGTTCAAACCCAGGGTCTCCTGACCCGTGTGGAGCTGGCCCACATGCAGTGCTGTTGCAGTCAAAGAGTGCCCTGCCATGCAGGGGTGTCCCACATGTTGGGGAGCCCCACGCACAAGGAGTGCACCCCGTAAAGAGAGCCGCCCTGCATGAAAAAGTGCAGCCAGTCCAGGAGTAGCACCGCACACACGGAGAGCTGACACAGCAAGATGATGCAACAAAAAGAGACACAGGTTCCCAGTGCCACTGACAAGAATGCAAGCAGACACAGAAGAACACACAGTGAATGGGCACAGAGAGCAGACAATGGGGGGAGGGGGAGAAGTGGAGAGAAATTTAAAAAATTTTTAAAGTGCTATAGTTAAAAAAAAAAAAGACAACCTATAGACTGCAAAAAAATATTTGCAGACCACGTGTCTGACAAAGAACTAGTATGTAGAATATAAAAAGATTCTCATGATCAACAGTAAAAAATATTAAACAATCCAATTAGAAATTATGCAAAATATGTGAGCAAACATTTCACTGTGAAGGCTATACTGTTAGTAAATAAGCACATGAAGAGATGTTCAACATCATTAGCCATTTAAGAAATTCAAATTACAACCACAGCGAGCTATCCCTTCACGCATATCAGAATGGTTAAAATACAGAAAAATGACAAAACCAAATGCTGGCAAGGATGTCAAGGTTCAGGATCACTCATTCGTTGCTGGTGGGAATATAAAATGATACAGCCATTTTGAAAAACAGTTTTGCAGTTTCCTATAAAACTAAACATGCAACTACCATATGACCCAACAATCATACACATGGGCATGTATTACAGAGGAATAAACAGTGGTGTTCCCTCAAAATCCTGTACTAAATGTTTATAACAGCATTATTTGTAAAAGTCCAACTAGAAACCACCCAGATACTCCTCCACAGGTCAGTGGTTAACTGTGGTCCATCCATACTGTGCAGTACATTCAGTGACACAAGCAACCGTTTGTATGAACTCTCAAGAGAACTATGCTGGAATAGTTGAGTGCAAAAAGCCAAACTACTTATATAACATCTTGGCAATGACAAAATGAAAAAGAGAAGGAAAGCAGATAAGTAGTTTCCAGAGCCTAGAAAAGGGTGCGAGGGAGGAGGTGGCTGTGATTATAGAAGGGGATCAGGGAGAATCCTGGTGGTGGTGGAAATGTTTTGTATCAAGGTCAATATTGTTCATCCGAAATTTTGCATGGTGTATTAGTCGGCCAAGGGGGTGCTGATGCAAAGTACCAGAAATCTGTGGGCTTTTATAAGGGGTATTTATTTGGGAGAAGCTTACACTCATAAGGCCATAAAGCATATGTTACTTCCCTCACCAAAGTTTGTTGCCACATATTGGAGCAACATGGTGGGCGATGTCTGAGAGGGTTCAGTCTTCCTCCTCCTCCCAAGGATCCATGGTCCCAGCTTCTTCTAATCTCAGCTGTATGTTGGGACAAGGCTTGTCTCTCTCCCAGGGCTCATTTCTCTCTGGGCTCAGTGGCTCTGTTCCCTCTACAAGGTCAGCCATAGACTATCAGGTGAAGGGTTCATCTCTCTTCCTGGGGCCTCTGCTGTATCCAACACATCTGCTTCTCTGTGTGTTTACTTCCCAGGGCTCCAGCTCAAAACTCCAACCTCCCTTTTCCGTGGTGTGGTTTCTCTGGGAGTTCCTGTCCCCTTGTTGGGTGGGAACCCAACATTCTTCTGATATGGCCCAATCAAAGCCTTAATCATTATTTAATCAAGTAAAAGTGAAACCTCTGAATCCAATATAATATGCCTAGAGGAACAAACCAGTTTACAAACATAGCTCAATATCTATTTTTGGAATTCATAAACAATATCAGATTGCTATACCCACCAATGGGATGGTGGGACTCAGACCTGAGTTACACCCCACTGACATGGCCAAATCAAAGCTCTAATCTTAACAAAATTTAATCAAAGACAAGTTAGCTGAATCAAATACAATCAAAGGGGATCACACCCAGAAGGAACAGACTAGTTTACAAAATAATCTCTCTTTTTGGAATTCATAAATAATTTCAAACTGCCATATTCCACCCTCTGAATTCCAAAAAGACATTAAAATATTCAAAAAACCTTTAAGCCTTTCAGCTAGCAATGCTAAGTACAAAAGCACATCAGAGTTATAGAAATACCATTTACCTTGGGGCAAAGTCCCCTTTGGCTGTAGACCTGTGGAACTTACAAAACAATTGATCTACTTCCCAGATACAAGGAGACAGACATAGGATAAACATTTGCATTACCATAAGGGGAACCTAGAAGGGAAACATGAGTCATGGGTGCCCCCAAAGTTCTGAAAACCTGCAGGGCACACTTCATTAGATTTCAGTCTGAGAGTCCTTCTCAAGATGATGGTTTCTTCTTCTCCTTGGGGCCTCATGGGGGCGCAGCCTTTCCACAGGCTTGCTCAATGGCCATTTTCTTGGTTCTGCCCTCATCAAGCATCTGGGTGGTGACCAAGCTCCAGACTTCACCCTCCAAGAACACTGGGTGATGGCCACACTTCACCCAATCTCTGGGCTAGAGTCTCAACACCCTTTGTACAGTGAGGTGGCAGCAACATTCTCCCTAATCCCTGGCATACAGGTCCATCTCCTCAGAACAGTGAGGTTGTGACTTGGCCTTCCCTAATCTATGGGGAGCGTGTTGACCCCTCTCAGAGCACTGGGGTGTCAACCTCACTCTCCCTAACCCTTGGGGAACATGCTCCACTTTCTAAGTAGCCTGGGGCAGCAAAACTCCCCTGAAGAGTGGGCTGGAACATCCACCCTCTTCAAATGCTGGGACAAACACGCCCTCTCTGTACACATGAGGGTATACACAAGTGCATTTCCTCTCTTGGCCCAAAGAGATGTCTTAATTCCAGAACTTACTTCCATTGTTTTCCTTTTAAAGCCATTTTTCCTTCCATCTCTCCCCTCCATGTCTCTTTTAGTCCAGGCTGACAGTGGTTTTGTTCATACAGAGCTGGCAAAAAAGCTTGTTGGTTTAGCATGCAGAAAGCAGGGATCCAAGCCATCAGACAGGAAGACTTTCCACAGGTCTTTCCTGGATAACTGCATTTTCAATCATGACTTACAAGTTCCAAGTTAGTTAAGTCCTCAAACAGGGCACTGTCATCTGGGGGCTTGATTTCCAGTGGCTTGGAATTTCCAGAATCAGTTTCTGGTTTCTTTGTGCCCAATAATTCAGTTATCAGCTTCTCTTTCCTCTAACATTTTGCTATAAGCTACAAGGAGAAATCAGGCTGTATTTTCCACATTTAGTTTGGAAATCTCCTTGGCTAAATGCCCAAGTCCATAATATTCAAATTCTACCTTCCATATAACATCAGGAATCAATCTTGCTAAGTTCTCTGCAACTTTAAAACATGGATCACCTTTCCTTCAGTTTCCAATAGTTTTTCATAATTTCCTTCTAAGACTTTATCAGAAATAACTTTAGATTCCATATTCCTACCAACAGTCTCTTCAAAGCAGTCTAGGCCTTTTCCATTTAGTATCTGACAATTTCTCAAAAAATACCGCTTTCCCATTTATAAGACTCTTCCAGCATTTTTGGTAATTGCATCAGACTGTACCCCACTCCTGGTACCAAATTCTGTATTAGTCAGCCAAAGGAGTGCTGATGCAAAGTACCAGAAATGTGTTGGCTTTTAAAAAGAATATTTATTTGTGGTAAAAGCTTAGAGGTAAAAGGCCCTAAAGAGTCCAACTCAAGGCTCCTTTCTCACCCAAGTCAGTTGCCACCTGTTGAAGCAAAATGGTTGCCGATCTCTGTGCTAGTTCAGTCTTCCTCTCTCTCAGACACAGGCTGGCATAGGGCTCATCTCTCTTCCTGGGGCTTTAGCTGTTTGAAACTTCTGCTTTCTGTCACATGGCAGGATCAAAATGATCCATTTCTCTCCTCTTCCTTGTCTTCTTCCATGTGTCTTCTTGAGTGAGTGTCCATTTTTATAGACCACCAATGGGGCGGGGACTCAACCCTGAGTTACACCCTCCTGATGTGGTTGAATCAAAGCCCTAATTTTAACATAATTTAATCAAAGACATCTCAGCTGAAACTAATACAATCAAAAGGGATCATGCCCAGAGGAACAGACCAGTTTACAAACATAATCTTTCTTTTTGGAATTCATAAATAATCTCAAACTGCCACAGATAGTGTTACTTGTGATGGTTAAGTTCATGTGTCCACTTGGCCAGGTTATGGTATATGGTTGTTTGGTCAAGTAAACACTGGCCTCACTGAATTTCCCTTCACCAAGGCCAACCTGACTACAACCACTGCTGAATACCCACACTCAGCCCCCAATATAGTACCATTCCCTCAGGTGATCAGCTTGCTATCTGGTGGCAGGTTGATTATATTGGACAACCCCATCATGGAAACAGCAATTTGTTCTAACTGGAATAGACACATACTCTGGATATGGGTTTGACTTCCCTGCATGCAATGCTTCTTCCAAAACTACCATCCATGGACCTACTGAATGTCTTATCCACTGCCGTGGCATTCCACACAGCATGGCTTCTGATCAAGGAACCCACTTCACAGCAAGTGACGTGTGAGAATGGGCCCATGCTTATGGAATTCACTGGTCTTACCATGTTCTTCTCATCCTGAAGCAGCTGGCTTGATAGAACAGTAGAATGGCCCTTTGACGACTCAATTACAGCACCAACGAGGTGGCACTACCTTGCAGGGCTGGGGCAATGTTCTCCAGGAGGCTGTGTGTGCTCTAAATCAGCATCCACTCTATGGTGCTGTTTCTCCCATAGCCAGGATTCCTGGACCCAGGAATCAAGGGGTGGAAATGGGAGCGGCACCACTCACAATTACCCCTAGAGATCCACTAGGAAAATTTTTGCTTCCAGTCTCTGCAACCTTAAGCTCTGCTGGTCTACAGGTCTTAGCTCCAAAAGGAGGAGTGCTGCCACCAGGGAACACAGCAGTTACATTGGACTGGATATTAAGACTCCACTTATGTTTGTCTGTTTTTTTTTATGATTAAAATTATTATTACTGAAATAGTGAAAATGCTCTAATAATAATTGAAGTGATAAATGCACAACTATGTGATTATACCAAATACCTTTGATTGTACACTTTGGATGAATTGTATGCTTTATTACTATGTATCAATAAAACTGATTTCATGAAAAAAAAGACTGCACCTGGCTACTTTGGGCTACTCATGCCTCTGAATCAACAGGCAAAGTAGGGAATTATTGTAACTGGGCTGGGGTGATTGATCCTGACTATCAAGGGGAAACAGGATTCCATCTACACAGTGGAGGTAAAGGGGAGTTTGCCTGGAATACAGGAGATCCCCTTGGGCATCTCTTAGGACTGCCATGCCCTGTGATTAAAGTCAATGGAAAACTCTAACAACCCAACCCAGGCAGGACTAACAAGGGCCCAGAATCTTCAGGAATGAACACTCGGTCACCACACCAGGCAAAGGACGCAGTCAGCTGAGGTGCTTGCTGAAGGTAAAGGGAACATGGAATGGGTAGTGGAAGAAAGTAATGATAAATACAAGCTATGACCAGGTGACCGTCACAGAAACGAGGGCTGTAGGGGTCGTGAGTATTTCTCCCTCACTTTGTTATGAATATGTCTGTGTGTGTGTGTATATTTAATTTTTTTTGGTTTTGTGTTTGTAGATATTTACATAAATACCTTTGTTTTCTTCCCTGTCTTATACACATATTATAAGACATAAGTTGTATTAACTTCATGTTGCAGGATTTTAGTTATAGGATATCAGGTTTAAGAGTGAATATATCCCAAGAATTGCACCATATTTTGGTGAGAGTTAGTGAGTTTCTGTTTGTACAGTTGAGTATTGTTAGGCAAAAATATTACTATTATTGTTTTTATTTAGAGATTAAGTATAAACTGACTGCCAAGTTGACAAGGGTTGGACTGTTATTTAAGTTCTGGTCTTAACTTGGTCAGGTTATGGTGTCCAGTTGTTTGGTCAAGCAAGCACTGACCTGACTGTTACTGGAAGGATATTTTCTGGACTTAAATTATCAGTTCGTTGATTGTATCTATGGTTGATTGCATCTACAATCAACTGAGGTCCTTGCCTTCAACAGCTGGAGAAGTCTCATCCAATCAGTTGAAGGCTTTAGAAGTGACAATTCTGGCAGTCAGAAGAGAGAATGTCCATCTCTGCTTCGGCCAGCCAGCTTCTCCTGGGGAACTTATTAGAAACCTTCACTGGAGGTCCCAACTTGCGGCCTGCCCTATGGAATTAGGACTTTCCCATCTCCACAGTCAGGTGAGCCAATATCTATGTTTTACATATAAAATATCCTGTCGGCTCTATTTCCCTGGGAACCCCTTTACCATTGGGGAAAAGTGCTGAACATCTCTATTATTGCTTACATGAGCATGTAAATCTACAAGCTTGTCAGAGGAAAGTTTACTTTAAGAAACAACCATCACCTTGTAATCTCTCTCTGTATTAGTCAATGGGGTGCTGAAGCAAAATACCAGAAGCCTGTTGGTTTTTATAAAGGGGATTTATTAGGGGTACGAGCTTACAGATACCAGGCCATAAAGCGTAAGTTACTTCCCTCACCAAAGTCTATTGCCACGTGTTGGAGCAAGATGGCTGCCGACGTCTGCCAGGGCTCAGGCTTCCTGGGTTCCTCTGGGCTCAGCTCCTCTGTTTCCTCCACAAGGTCAGCTGTAGACTATCAGGTGAATGGCTCTGTCTCTCTCCCTGGGGTTTCTGCCATGTCTAAGGAGCTGTCTCTACTCCTCTATGTTCTTCCTCTGTCTCAGGTCCTCTCTTCCTTGGGCAGGCTTTTCTTTCCTCTGTGTGCTGACTTCCTGGGGCTCCAGCTTAAGACTTCAGCATCAAACTCCAACATCAAAACTCTGACATCAGAAACCCCCAACTCTGTCCTTTGCCACCTTTTATCTGTGAGTCCCCACCCACCAAGGAGCAGGGACTCAATGCCCTAATGATGTGGGCCAATCAAAGCCCTAATCATAACTCAATCACGCCCAGGTACAGACCAGATTACAAACATAATCCAATGTCTATTTTTGGAATTCATAGCCATATCAAACTGCTACACTCCCCCTGGTCCACTGAGTCTGGGGCCTCCGCTGGAAGGCACAGAGGCTGGGCTGGAACCCTCCGAGGTCTTTCACTGACGTTTCCGGCAGTGATTGCGGGTGATTTCCTGGGGACGTGGCCATATTGACCCACACGTGGCTTCTTTACGTGGTCCGGGTTTCCTCGCAGCATGGCAGCTGGGCTCAAGGTCAAGCGTCAGGTGTGGCCATCTATGACCTTGCCTCAGAAGTCACTCAGCATGCCTGTCCCGTTCTCCTGGTCGAGGCAGCCACAGAGTCCACTGGGCTCCGAGGAGGGAAGAGAGCCACATCTTTTTTTTTTTAAAGATTTATTTATTTATTTATTTCTCTCCCCTTCCCCCTCCCACCCCAGTTGTCCGTTCTCTGTGTCTATTTGCTGCATCTTCTTCTTTGTCTGCTTCTGTTGTTGTCAGCGGCACGGGAATCTGTGTTTCTTTTTGTTGTGTCATCTTGCTGTGTCAGCTCTCCGTGTGTGCGGTGCCATTCCTGGGCAGGCTGGACTTTCTTTCGCGCTGGGCGGCTCTCCTTACGGGGCGCACTCCTTGCGCGTGGGGCTCCCCTACGCGGGGACACCCCTGTGTGGCAGGGCACTCCTTGCGCACATCAGCACTGCGCATGGGCCAGCTCCACACGGGTCAGGGAGGCCCGGGGTTTGAACCGCAGACCTCCATGTAGTAGACGTATGCCCTAACCACTGGGCCAAGTCCGCCACCGAGATGCCACATCTTGATGGCAAGTGGGCAAATATTGTAGTGGCCACCTTTGGAAAATACAACCTGCCATGAAATATTTTCATAGTAACAATTAACCACTGACGGAACGCACGGGGACACCACACCAAGCCTGCAGGGGAGGCAAACAGGGAGAGAAGCATCCTGGGACCTATGGGCAGAAGAGCAAGCCTGCTCCAGGGGCGTGGGTGGGGAGCGGCCCCCTCCCGGCTGTGTGGGTCTCTGTTCTGCTTTAAGGGAACAGTGAAAAGTGAGTGACACCACTGGGTGACAGCAATTTTATTATGAAATTAAAATGCTGAAACATTTTCCACTATTTTCCACATGAACGATAGTTTATCACATGGCTTCCTGTGATATTTGATCATGAAATTTCCAAGCTATGGATTCACAAATCTAAGTATTGCTTTAAGAATCTGTGCTACCATTCCAACTGCCGCTGTCTGAGCACAGCAAAGTTTCCTCAAATTGGCATTAATTAAAAGAAAATGAAGAGAACTATTTTGACTTAGAAAGATTGTCTTCTCTAGCAATACTGCCATTTGGACATAAATTCTGTGGAGCCCTTATGTATGTAATTAGTGATTTTGCTGGAGTGACAGCAAGAAAAATTAATTTGATGAACTAAATAAATAATGACTTATGAATTATGACATTACTGTTCATGCAACAACGCCAACCCATTAACAGAACACCCGGTCTCGCACAATAATTAGAGTCAGCCGTCTGTGACACGCTGCCAAGTTTCGGTCACATAAAAACCGTAGCTGTACACAAATTAGCTTGAATTATGACTCTCATATAGACTTAGCCATATGTTCAAGGGGTCCCGGGTGCTGTCGTTCTACGAGGGAAGCTGGGGAGAGGGAGACGCGGTGCCGCCTGGTGCGCACAGCTTGACCGGAGCAGGGGACCCCCAATAAGAGGGCCGAATCCCCCGAGCGGCGAGGGAAGCAGGCACGGCGTGGTCGGAACCTCACTGGCGCCGCCACGTGGCAGCACAGAGCAGTGCAGCCCCGGCCTCCCCGCTCAGTCCCAGGAAGCTCGGCTACATCCCTGGGTATTCTGAGAATTGAATCTGGGGGAGGCGGGGGTGGGAAAGGAGGAAGGGTGTGACCCACCGGAGGAGATATGGGACCTCCAGCTGCTCACGATTAAAAACAGTCTGCAGTCTGAATTTGTAGAGACATTCTACTGGTTTTTTTTACACGTATCAAATATATATATATATTTTTTTGCTGCCACATGGATGAACCTTGAAGAATCACGTTGAGTGACGTGAGCCAGATACAAACGGACAGATACTGTGTGATCCCGCTGATATGAAATAACCAGAACATTCAGATTCATAGATGAAAGGAGACACAGAACAGGGGGGCCGGGGGAGGGACGGGCGCCGCCGCCTCGCGCAGAGCTGCTGTTGGGGGCCGTGGGAAGTGCTGGGTGTGGACGGGGCGATGGTGGAACAACACAGCCCTGGACTGCAGACCTGGAAGTGGCCAGAACGGGACACGCTAAGTCGTACCTCTGTCGCCACAATGAAAACGTAAGTCTGCGTGTTGTTACTTGTGGGTCCGTGGCCCCTGGACCAGGCCTGCTCCGGGGCGCTCCTCGGCCTGCTGCAGCGTGGCTCCTGGGCGAGCCCTTGGTCGCTCCCCGCCCGTCTTGTCCCACGTAGACGCAGTCAGCGCCGTTTTCCTGTCCCGGGGACATTGTGACAGAGGCTGGCCCAGCTCCTGGCACACAGGCCGGCGCGGCCGCCTTCCCCTCCCTGTGCCCCTCCTCCTCCTCTCTCGCCACGTGGCGAAGCGGCGCGTTTGTCAACGCGCTAATGGGCTTAGGTGGAGGCCCCCGGGTAAGGGAGGCTTGCGTCTCGGCGGGCACCGCTGTCGCCTGGACTCCCGCTGCAGAGCCGCCCCGCCGCCTTCCCGGGCCTGGCCGTCTGCTTCTAACGCTCTGAGGAAGAAGTCGACAAGGGAGGACGCCGCTGTCCCTCCCAGCCTGCTGCCAACCTCGCCGCCCTCCTCCCCTGCGCTGGGAGTCGACCCCCTGCCCCAGGCGTGCCCCTTGCCCTCTCCTCAGGAACTTCACTCCGTGGGAAGGGGACTTGGCCCAATGGATAGAGCATCCCCCTACCACATGGGAGGTCCAGGGTTTAAGCCCAGGCCTCCTGACCCGTGTGGAGCTGGCCCACGCGTGGTGCTGATGCGCGCAAGGAGTGCCCTGCCACGCAGGGGTGTCCCCGCGTAGGGGAGCCCCACGTGCAAGGAGTGAGCCCCGTAAGGAGAGCCACCCAGCACGAAAGAAAGTGCAGCCTGCCCAGGAGAGCTGCACACACAGAGAGCTGACACAGCAAGATGACGCAGCAAAAAGAAACACAGATTCCCGTGCTACTGACAACAACAGAAGTGGACAAAGAAGACGCAGCAAATGGACACAGAGAACAGACAACTGGGGGGGGGGAAGGGAGAGAAAAACAAAAGAACTTCACTCCTGCAGCTCTCCTCCCCCAAAAAAGTTCATTTCTGTCTCTAGTCGGTCATTCCACCCACATTCAAACAGCTTGAAAGCCTCAACTCTAAACACACGGGCGCACACCCCTGCCCGGAGGCCGTGCACCCCCACATCTTGCCCCTCTGCTGCCTTCCCAGCACACAGATGGGGTTCACGGCTCCCTGCTGTCCCCAACTGCCCCCAGAGGCCTTCTGAATTCTCCTCTCAGGGGAACGGCCCTTCCTTTCTCCAGAGAAACAGACGCGCCAGGAACACATGGACAGAAACCTTGGGAGTTTATCACAGGAACTGGCTCACCCGGCCGTGAGGACTGACAGGCCCAAATTCCACAGGGCGGGGCACCCATGGGGAACGCGGGGGGGGGGGGGGGGGGGGGCTCCGTGAATTCCCCAGGAGAAGCCGGCAAGCTGAAGCAGAGATGGAAAGTATTCCCGACCCCTGAAATCCCTAGCCCGCCCTTCAAGCGCTCTCGCCGACGGTTAGACTCCGCTCATTGCTGACGACAGTCTTAGCTGGTCGTAGACACAGTCTGCCCTCGACAGTCCACTGACTGGGGAGTTAACCTATGAAATACCCTTGCCCTAACAGTCAGGCAGGGGTTGCCTGGCCACACGACTCGTTCCCACGACCCTGCCGAGCTGACATTGGACTTAACCATAGAGTCGCTGACCAATTCCTGGGGCAGTGGTGGCGGTTTGCACAAGGTCGAAGGCGTGTCTCTGCAAAGGTGGTAGTGGAGGTGAAGGGAGGGAGGGAGGCAGGCCTAACGGGAGCGCCCCCCGCGCAGCTCAGGAAGGTTCTCACCGCCCACCTGTGAGCAGAGCCCCTCCCCACCGCCAACCGCAGTGGGCTGTGGCGCAGATTTCAGAGCTATTTGTTATAGCAGCAAAGCCTACCCCCTCCTGACTACCAGACTTGGGCTCCACATCAAAGGAACGCACCTTTTCAGGTTGCAGTGGCATCCTTGAGGTTGGCTCGGTGCTGCCTGTCTTGACCTTGAAATCACCTCTCTGCAGCCTGGAAAGGGGCGCCCGCTTCTGGTGTGCATGAAAGAGGCGTTGAGAGCCTTTTGCAGCATAGTCCAGATGTGACGATCTCGCACGTGTGCTGGGTGACCTCAGCGCTTGCCCCGTACCCTTTCGAGTCACTCTCGGCCTTTCACCTCCCCAAACGGTCAACGGCAGAACTCTCGAGAAAGGGCGGTGGGGGAGGCACGGGCAGTGCATGTCCTGGCGAGGACGTGGGGGTGTGGACGAAGTTTATAGCAAACGCCTCACAGCGACACCGAAGGAACACTCCACTGGGCAGTGCCATGGACCAACGCGCGTGCCAAGGACGTTCAAGTCTGAACCCCTGGCCCTGTGGACGCGCCTCCGTTTGTGAACAGGATCTTTGAAGGTGTTATTTTTAAGGAGAGGCCCAACCGAATCAGGCCGCATCAAGGTGCCTGGAGTCCCCGGAAGCAGAGGGGACCTGGGCGCAGTCAGGAGGCGGGCGGGAGGGAGACGGCGTGCGAGGAGGCAGAGCTGGAGCACGGGTGGTCTGCGGCCACGGCAGGGCCCACGGACCTCAGAGCAGGCAGAGCTGGAGCTCGGGTGGTCGGCGGCCACGGCAGGGCCCACGGACCTCAGAGCAGGCCCAGCTGCCGGCACTCGGGTTTGGGCCGCAGGTGTCCTGATCTGAGATGGCGAATCCCTGTTTTTCAAGCCCACCAGTCGGTGCTATTTGTCACAGCAGCGCTGACAAACTAAGACATCCACCTCCTGCCATTCTCAGAGCTTTTCTCTGTCTCCCGTCCTTCTGTCCTCGCCCATCGTGCCCCTCAGTCCGATCCTTTGGCCGAGCCATCAGCTCTGCCTCAGGTGCAGAATCCCGAGGCCCCGCTGCTCCTGCACCCGCAAGCACCCCTCCACGCTGACCTCGCCTCCTGCAGGACCCTCCCCAGCCCTGCCTGCCCCCCACCCCCGGCAGCTCTGAGGGACGCCTTGCAGTCAGGGCTGCTCCGGCGCAGCCGGGGAAGGGGTCCTGGAGACCGGGGGGCCTTAGCCTCCACCACGCCGAGGGCGGAGCTCAGGGCACAGCCAGGACCTTTGCTTGCACTCTCCGCGTTCCCGAGGCCGGGGTGTGTGAGCCAGGCTGTGCCCGGGGGCTGTGAGCGCACGTCCTAGGCCAAGCCTCCCGGGACTGCACCGCCTCCACCCAGGCTCCTTCCCTTGCCCCCCTCCTACCCCCATCCCACCCCACCCCATTCCCTCCTGACTTTGGACCTCAGGGCCGGGCATCTCAGACCTGGAGAGCATCGGGAAGTGCCAACCTCCCTCCTGAGCGCCCCGTCGGGTCCTGGGGTGGAGAGGATGGGTGTGGGGCAATGTGGGGGAGATCCTGGCTGAGACCCCCGAGGAGGGCCGCGCTGCACCCCGCCCCCCCCCCCGGGGCTCCCCGCCCACCCCAAGAACGTCCAGGTACAAAACTCCAGGTCCCAACCTACCAGCAGTTAAAACCAAGCAAAACCGGGCCCTGGCTTCTCTGAATTTGTGTGTGTGACTTCGGCCATCAGTAAAACAAAGAAGCTCAAAAGGGACAAAAGACTGGAGCCGCCCAGTTAATGCCTCGCCAGGGCTGGGGGGCGAAGGCGCGTCCCCACCGCCTCCCGCCTCCCATGGCCGCCCCGCGGGTCCCCACTGTCGCCAGCAGGTGGGGACAGTCGCCCGCTCTCCGACAGGCCGGCGGGCAGCGCCTCGCGTGGGAGAGTGGCAGGGGCTCCAGCGGCAGGGACCCCGACTGGAGGCCTGCTGGGGGGACGCGGAGCCTAAGCACACCCGGTGCCGCAAGGAAATGGGGGCGCAGGGCCGGGCGTTCACGGCGCCTGGCCGGCGGCCCCCCCCCAGGGCACCCGCAGCTTCTGTTTGCGGGAGCAGTGACGACCTTTCTGCCGTCACGCGTAGGCAGCTCCACTCGGAGCGGGGCAGCGGCCCCTCGGCCAGCCCCAGGCCTGGCTGTGTGCCCCCACCGTTCTCACAGGGCTCCAGCCAGGGGGGGTGGCGCAGACGGGGGAAGGGGACGGGGCGGCTGACAGCGGGGGGTGGGGGGGTGGGGGCAGTGATGTCACCCCCCGCAGCAGGGGCCGCAATGTGGCCCCGTCCCCTGCAGCCTCTCACGCTGCCTCCTCCACTGCCCCCAGGCCCCCCTCACACGCACGACTTCAGGGCTGGGTGCTGGCCCTGGAGACCCACCCCCACCCCGCAGCCTGCCCCTGGCCGAGTGGCCATCACTGGCCAGTCCTGGGGCGGGGCCCCAACTCCGTCCCCCACCCTGCAGCTCGGGCCATGCTCCCCTGCGGAGGTCGCCCTGCACGCCTGCCTCCACCTGCGCCCTCTCTGACCAGCCCACACACCCTCCAGGGAGGGGGGTCAGCACACACACCCCTGGGGTCTGGGCACCCCAGCCTGCAGCGCACACCAGGCAGCCTCAGCCCTGGCCTGGGGAGCGCCACTGATGAGCCTGGGGGGAGAGGAGGGGTTGGGGGCTTGGAGCTGGGGACCGAGAAAAACCACATTCTTTTTTTTTTTTTTTTTTTTTTTTTTTTTTTTTTTTTTTTTTTTTTTGACAGACACAATAACAAAATTTATTTTTACTTTTTAAAATTATTTCTAATTTTTTCAGTTTTTTTTTTTTTTTTTTTTATTGACTTTGTAATAATATTACATTAAAAATATATATGTGAGGTCCCATTCAACCCCACCCCCCCACCCCCCCTCTCCCCCCCCCCCCCCCCAACAACACTCGTTCCCATCATCATGACACATCCATTGGATTTGGTAAGTACATCTTTGGGCACCTCTGCACCTCATATACATTGGTTCACATCATGGCCCATACTCTCCTCTATTCCATCATGTAGGCCCTGTGAGGATTTACAATGTCCGGTGATTACCTCTGAAGCACCATCCAGGGCAGCTCCATGTCCCGAAGACGCCTCCACCTCTCATCTCTTCCTGCCTTTCCCCATACCCTTTGTCCATTATGTCCACTTTTCCCAATCCAATGCCACCTCTTCTATGTGGACACTGGATTGGTTGTGTCCATTGCACCTTTATGTCAAGAGGAGGCTCAGATTCCACCTGGATGCTGGATGCAATCCTCCCATTTTCAGTTGTAATCACTCTAGGCTCCATGGTGTGGTGGTTGTCCTTCTTCACCTCCATCTTAGCTGAGTGTGGTAAGTCCAATAAATCAGATTGTAGGTGCTGGAGTCTGTTGAGGCTCAGGATCTGGCTATCACATTGTCAGTCCAGAGATTCAAATCCCCTAAATATATCTTAAACCCCAACATTAACTGCACCTCCAGCACATTAGCATGAAAGTCTTATGAAGGGAGATCCCATCTGAGTCCAGATTCATCACACATAAACACCATTTCCAAAGAGGGGCCATCTGCCCTGGTAGTTAATCCCATCGGCCATGACCATAACTCCCATGGGTCTCTTTAGCCCTCAAAGGAACCAATATCTGGGGGTTGTATCTGCTTTATCTGTCTCTCTGACTCTGCTCAGTTGTGCATGAGGGCAAACCTTCTGCCAGCCTCCAGACTCTTTTTTAGAAACTCGTAGCCATATAAACTCATTTCTCCTTTCCATTTCCCCCTTACTTTAGGTCAAACAGCATTTTAAAGTCATGGTATTTTATGTAGACATGGATATTCTGCTGATCCGCATTGAACCTTCCGTATAAGGTCATTTTCCAGTTGCATCATCAGTTGGTAGTTGATAGTGGTCCCTCGTTGCCAGGGAGGCTCATCCCCGGGTGTCATGTCCCACGCTGGGGGGAAGGCATTGCATTTACATGCTGAGGAAAAACCACATTCTTAGCCCACTCCTCCCGTGGCGTGCCCCCACGTAAGTGGGCCCTCGTGGCGAGGCTGCTTCCCTGAGGGGTGGCCCGTCAGTCAGGAGCGGCTAATGCTCTTACTCGAGTCCTGTAGAAGAGACTGAAATTCAGACAGAGCGAGCCAGAGGGGCAGCCAGAAAGGGACACCAGCGGGGCCGAGGAGAAGGGAGAGGCCACCGCGGGCCGGGAAGCCCAGGACTGAGCATGTTGCCGGCCCCAGACCCCAGCTTGGGGAGGAAAGCATCGCCTTGATGCGGCCTCGATTTGCACTTCTCTTAGCCTCAAGACGGTGAGCCGTTCAATTCCCATTGCTCAATGCCACAATAGAAAAATAGCTGTTTTTTAGAGATTTGTAAAAACCTTGTCCTGCACAAGCCAGTAAGCTTTAAATATGCCTGGCAATTACACTACCTGTGTGCCTTCTGTGTGTGTGTTGGGGGGGGGGGGCCTAAAAGAAAACAAATTAACTAAAAACCCATCTCAGAGAGCTCGAAAAAGCCATTTGCTCTGACCAGCTAGGTCCTAGCTTAACGGTTGTTTCCCTAATCGATGTGGAATGTATCATCCACCAGGCACTTGAGTAGCACCATAGCAATGGCTAACAAGCTTCATTTAAAAAATCACTTCAAAACCTACTTTTCGGTCCTCAGTAAGAAAAGAAGTCAGGGTGTTTTAGTTAGCCAAAGGGGTGCTGATGCAATGTATGAGGAATCTGTTGGCTTTTATAAAGGGTATTTATTTGGGTAGAAGCTGACAGTTCCAAGGCCCTAAAGAGTCCAACTCAAGGTTGCTTTCTCACCAAAGTCAGCTGCCCCGTGTTGGAGCAAGATGGCGGGCGACGTCTGCAAGGGTCCAGCCATCCTCTCCCTCTTAAGGCTCCGTGGTCCAGCTCCTCTGATCTCAGCTGCAGATGGGATAAGGCTCGTCTCTCTTTCCAGGGCTCATTTCTTTCCAGACTCAGCTGCTCGGCTCTCTTGACAAGGTCAGCTGTAGACTCTCAGGCTCATCTCTCCTCCCAGGGCCACAGGACCTGCCTAATGAGCCGTCTCTCCTCCTCTGTGTTTTTCTCTGTGTATTTACTTCCCGGGGCTTCAGCATCAAAATGAAAACTCTTCCCTTTGCTGCACCCCTTTCTCTGAGTCCACACCCACTAAGGGGGCAGGGACTCACTGTTCTACCGATGTAGCCGAGTCAAAGCCCTATTCATAATTTAATCAAGTAAAAGTGAAACCTCTGAATTTATTACAATCTACTATGGCCAGTGGAGCAGAACAGTTTACAAACACAATCCAGTATCTATTTTTGGAATTCATAATCAATACCAAACTGCCACAGAGGGGGAAAGAGCACTGCAGCGGGGCTCTGGGTGACACACCTTCATGCCCTGTGATCTGAGCTGCAGAGCTACGTGCAGCAAAGAGGCCAGACCTTCCCTCACGGCGCAGGTGCAGGTACTGGGGTAGGAAGGCATCGGGCCAGACCAGTGTTTCACTCAGCCAGACAAAGGAAAGAAATGGTTGGGGCTTTTTCCCAGCAAAACTGGCCAAATAGAGCTTTGAACTCCAATATACCATAAGCCAGTAGTTAGATGAGGCAGGTGATCAGACAGGGCAAGGCTAGTACAGTAAGTATAATTTGTCCAGTGAGCCATTCAGTTCCTATTTTCCATCTCCCATGACTTGATCCATCTAATACCCTGGAAAGATTTACAAAGATAAACATTTGTTCATTATTTTTATTATATTATATTATTATTATTATTGGAATAGTGAAAATGCTCTAATAATGATTGAAGTGAGGAATGCATAACTATGTGATTATACCAAATACCATTGATTATACACTTTGGGTGGATTGTATCTTTATTAATATGTATCAATAAAATTGATTTTAAAAATGAAAAAAAAATTCCCATTGCTTCATTGTACTTGCTTGGGCAGCCCAGGAAATCAAACCAGGGGTGTCCCACATCTCTGGGCCCTTCTGCCCATGCAGGCATATGGGGAGATGGCTTCCATTTCTGAAATTGCCCCAAGCACTGGATTTGGTGGTTTTAAATAGGTTACTTTAATCTCTCAATCCACCCTCAGAGCCAGGCTGGCCCATGTCCTCCAAGCAGTGACAGGAGAGAAACACTTTCCAAGCCCCTGCCCTGGCCTCACCATCCTAGTGGACTGGGCCTTCTCTCTCCTTATTCTGCCAGGTGGGGAAGAAAGGTAAGCTGACCAAGAAGAACCAAATCCCTCCAGGTGTGCACAGCATGCGCTTTCTACATGGTTCACTGAAGCTCGCAGCTACTGGAAAAGATGGCGGCCAACACAGCCATGAGACCTCCCAGCTTCCTTGCTGGTGCACAGCAGGAACTTCTGGAAGGGTGGCTGGGAGATGCACCTGCTGCCTCTCCTGGTCTCTTCTGCTGCCCCTTACCTCCGGCACTCATTTTGTGCCACAGCTGATGCCTGAAGTTTGGGTATCCCATCAATCTGTCTGTCCAACTGACTCCTCATTACAGCCAGGTGGACTTGGGCAGTGGACATGGGCCGCTCTGCTCTGGTGCCTTCTGCATTGCTACATCCTTGACAAATGTCATGGGGTTTCTGGCTGGGGATGAGCCACTTCCTTCTCACCATTGCTAACCTGGGCTCTGCTAGGGTAGGTCCATGATGATGGTGGCACCTGGAGAAACCTACCAGAGAGGGCCCGACCCCATAGGTGGTGCTCCTCTTTTCTCTATTCCTATTAAAGCAATATACCGTGAAATGGTTCAGCTTGAATGATGGAATTTATTCGCTGGGCAAATAGCCAAATCAAGACATCATCAGGGTGATGCTTTCTTCCCAAAGACCAGCTGCTGGCCATCATTGGTTCCCTCTCCCATAGCCAGGCATGTGGCAGTGTCTGCTGGTCTCCCCTTTCTCCTCTCGTTTCTATTACTTGCAGCTTCTTGCTTCCATACCTCTCTCTTTCTCTCTTTCAGTATTCATTCCATGTATATATGTAGCAGTGTGAAATGGTTATGAATTCCAAAAATAGATATTGGATTATGCTTGTAATCTGATCTGTACCTGGGAATGACTGAGTTATGATTAGAGCATTGAGTCCTCACCCCTTGGTGGGTGGGGACTCAGATAAAAGGCATGGCGAAGGACAGAGTTGAGGGTTTCTGATGTTGGAGTTTTGATGTTGGAGTTTGATGCTGAAGACTTAAGCTGGAGCCCCAGGAAGTCAACACACAGAGGAAAGAGAAGACAGGAAGGAAGGAAGCTTGGACCCAGAGAAAAGCAAGCCCCAGGAACGTAGGAACCCCGGAAGCCTGAACCCTCACAGATGTTGGCAGCCATCTTGCTCCAACACATGAAAATAGACTTCGGGGAGGGAAGTAACTTATGCTTTATGGCCTGGTATCTGTAAGCAACTACCCTAAATAAATACCCTTTATAAAAACCAACCAATTTCTGGTATTTTGCATCGGCACCCCTTTGGCTGACTAATACAATGTATAAAGGACTCCAAAAGAGGATTAAGGCCTATCCTGAAAGAGGTGGGTCACAGTTAACTGAAGATCCTCATCAAAAGCTTCTACTTACAATGGGGCCACACCCACAGGAATGGATTAGATTGAAGAAGCTGCTTGATGTGTGGGGCTCCCTGTGGCAGCCCTCACCCTAGCCCGCTTGGCAGGGCAGCTGGTGGCTCCTTCCAGCTGAGCAGAGAGGAAGGGCTGCCAGGCCGGCCACTGGGCAAGGGCAGCGCAGGGCAAGCGGGAGGTGTGGGCAGGGGCCTAGGTCCAGGGCAAGGCTGAGGAGCTGTGGGCAGACACGGAGGGTCTATAGGGTGCTGCCCGTTATGGAGGCAGGGCCACGGCTACAGGGCTAGATGCCCCTCAGGCTGTGCAGGCTCCACCCACTCATCATCCACCGTAAATGAGTGAGCCCCCATAAATTGTTATACCAGCTGCTGTAACCCTAGAGAATCCCAAATATGCCTCGAGTTAGCCAGGAGGACACTGCAGCCACAAGTCAAGCTCTGGGTGGGGCTACAAGGATGGACCCCACCAGCAGCTCAGAACTAGCTCTGGCAGATCTGAGAGTCAGCAGAAAGTGAAGGAGCTTCTAGAAGCTGATGGACCCAAGTGGCAGTATAAAACCAGTGACCAAAAGGGACTGTCAGGCAGAGAGCAGTTCTCTTTAGATCTCATCACTTCCACTGTCACCTGCTTTGGAGACCTGAAAGAAGGGGAGTTGAGTTGCTGGTGGCCTGAGAGCCTCATGGCTGGGATTGGTGAGCTCATCCCAGGAGTCAGGGCGTGCTTGTCTATGCAGCATACACAGAATCACAGCACTAGGTACCCCGGGGACTGGGGACGACTAACGCGTGCAAGGTTTGTTGTACACAGTAAGTGGGTACATGACCTTTTTATTCTACTTCATTGTGTGTTTTTACGCATCACAGAAATTATTTCAAAACCCATGAATGGGTAGTGATCCACGGGATAAATGTCTCGATTCACTCTGGCAAGCAACACAAGGGAAGACAGCTCTGGGCTGCTAAGAAGTGACCTTCTGTGACTGTGAAGTGAGAAAAGGTAGGTGCAGAGCAGTGTGCGAAAACAATAATAACGAGCAGAGTGGGTGTGGCTCAGTGCGGGAGCGCCTGCTTTGCTTGCATGAGGTCACAGGTTCAATCCCTGGTACCTCCTAAAAACAACAATAATAGTAACGATTAGCCATAGGAGGATGGGGGTGAGGGGCAGAGGCAGACTTCCCTGACTGTATTTCATCTCGTAGATTTGACTTTGGAATCAGGTAAATGTTTTAAATAACCAGAAAAGAAAATGAAACCAAAAGGGGAGAAGGCCATCCTTAAAGGTCAAAAGCAAAACAAACAAAAGACTCTTAAACATAAATCAGAGCGGCAGCATGACCATAATGAGAAAAAATGATTTCAAGTGACTTTGCAACACAGAAAGTCAGTTCTGCATCCCCAGGACAAAGAGAACTTTAAAAACACCTGTCCTCAGTCATCACGTCACTTGGAGAATGTAATAGTCAGCCAAAGGGGTGCTGATGCAAAATGCCAAAAATCGGTTGGTTTTTATAAAGGGTATTTGTTTGAGGTAGGAGCTTACAGATACCAGGCCATAAAGCATAAGTTACTTCCCTCACCAACGTCTATTTCCACGTGTTGGAGCAAGATGGCTGCTGACGTCTGTGAGGGTTCAGGCTTCCTGGGTTCCTCTGGGCTCAGCTCCTGTTTTCTCCTCAAGGTCAGCTGTAGACTATGAGGCTTTCTAGGCTTTGCCTCTCTCCACAAGGTCAGCTGTAGACTATCAGGTGAATGGCTCTGTCTCTCTCCCTGAGGCTCCAGCTTCAGCGTCAAACTCCAGCATCAAAAACCCTCAATTCTGTCCCTTGTCATGCCTTTTATCTTTGCCAGCACCCTACTAGCACAAGAGGTTTACATAATTACTTAGTCAAGTAAACCTATGAATCCAATGTAATGTAATATGCTCATAGGAAAAGATCAGTTTACAAACATAATCCAGTATTTCTTTTTGGAGTTCATCAATAATATCAAACTGTTACAGAGTAGTATTGGTATCATTATCCCAAAGTTATCACTCTGCTAGTTTTAAAACAGCGATTTTCAATTAGCTAGAAACAGTGACCAACTCAGTGGCAATGCCCCCGCTCCTGTGCCCAGGTTGTAGTCTCTAGACTATATTGTGGTCTCTAGACTGTATTGTGGTATCTAGACCATTGTAGTATCTAGACTATTGTAGTCTCTAGAGTGTATTGTAGTCTCTAGATTGGATTGTAGTCTCTAGATTGGATTGTAGTCTCTAGATTGCATTTCTTACTGAAAGGAGCTGAGCTCTTGGAGAAACAGCTACATCATGGTCTTGGGCAGGACATGGACATGAGCCTTGGAAAGCAAGGAAGGAAGCCCTCAAAGACTACCAGGTTGCGTAAAAGGACTCAGGAGCCAAGGTCAAGTGCCTCATTAGCCCAAAGATGGGACTTGGGGCATGAAAAGGAGTAAAATCTATAATGTTTTGAGATATTTCAAATATATACACACACTTATGTGTGTGTATCTGAGTTCCAAGTTCATAATAATGCCAAAACAAAGCAAAATTAATTGGTCCCTTTTAGAGAATGCGGTGAGTCAAAATGTTATTCTGAAAATTGATAAATAAAGGGGAAGAATCACAGCTTTTCTTGCCTTTTGTGTATGAACTGTATCCCAGGAAAACAAATCGTCTATGAGATAATACACGCTGACAAATGGCAGGATTAGAAAATCGCCACATTGCAATTCTGAATGAAGTTACAGATGCAGGACGTGATTATCAATGACTAAAACCAGTTAAACAAAAGCTGATGGCCAGGGCAGAGCCACCTACTTGCTCTTCACCTCGGGATGAAGCATCTGCAGGTGGAAAGGCACAAGGTCCCTGTGAAACACAGGAGTCTGACCTGTCCTCCAGGTGTAGTAGGCAGAGAGGTCAGGACACTCAGAGGACGGGGGACGTGTTGAACAACACCGGAAGGTGCCACCAACTCCCAGGACGTGGGAAAGTCTGCAGGAAAAACAACCCAAACAACACTGGTCTCTTCAATAACGTATTGCAAAAGTAAAGGGAGAGGGACGGAGAGGACTTGATTTAAAGGGACTTAAGAAATGTATGCAAATGCAATGTGTAGCCTTACTTGGACCCTGATTCAAACAACTATAAACAAATTAACAAAAACCAAATTATTGACAGTTGGGGAAATCTAAATACTGAGTGGATATTTGTCCCTATTAAGGAACTGTAGTTAATTTTTTTACACTGTACAATGGAATTGTTGGTTATGGTCCAAAAAATGGAGGGAGTCCTCGCCCTTTAGAAATATAATCTTGTGGTGGGTTTCTGGAGTGATGGCGCCCCATGAATCACCTTTGCCTTCTTCCATGCCCCGGTGTACCCCCTCCCGCACTGACTCCGGGCTTGGCTTCGTGACCTGTCGGGACTGTGGGACGTCAGCAAACGGGGTGGGCAGGGCTTGAAAGGTGCTTGCACCCTGGGCATGCCCCGCTCGCGCTGGGAGCTCCTGGCACGCTGCCGCCGCGTGAGCGAGCCCGGGCCAGCCTGCTGGAAGGCTTGTGCAGGAGGCCTGAGGCCTCGGCCAGCCACCAGGCCCGCGCACGGGGCCACGTCCACCGTCTCGCCCTGACCAGGCCACCCGCACCTGCACGAGGCGCCCGGCCAAGGTCAGCGGAAGCTTCTCCCAGCTGACCCAGCCCAGACGGCAGAAGCAGGGTCCAGTAAAGGATCACTGCTTTAAGACATCACGTCCAGATAAATGTGTAGACAAATAATACAATTCTCAATTAGCTACCGACGAATTGACTCGATGTCTGAAGATGTGCTTCAAAGCAAGCCGGGGCAGGCGAGGGGGGCATAGAGGAAAAAGATGGGTGACAGGCCGGTGGTGCCGAAGCTGGCAGCCACGTGCGCTGGTCTTACTGTCCTCTCCACCTTTGGTTATGTTTGAAATGGAAACTTTCCTTATTAAATAATTAAAAGGAAAGAAGGAAGAATGTAAAAGAGGGAGGAAGGGAAGAAGGGAGGGAGGGACAGAAGGGACAGGACCCACTCTTTTGTCTATTAACAGACGAGGCAATGGAGACCGAGAAGTTCACAGGGGAAGCCGTGCAGGTGGGAGGGCAGGGCTAGGACCTTAGAGGTACTGTTTATGTGGTGTTCCAGGAAGAAATATTTGTTCTGCCAGGTAAGCGCATTAAGCCACACAAAAGAGGCACCGGGAACGCCTCCCCCACCCTGCCCTGCCTCTTGGCCCCCAAAGCCTGTCATGTTTTCCAAGATGTGGGGCACCCCTCACGGGGCCAGCCCTGTGTGCTGCCTCCCGGCAAAGGGAGCCTGCGATGAATGACAGATCAGCAGAACCAGAGTCCTTTCCACGTGAAAATCCACTGAGCTGCCTGATCCCCACACACGCAGAATGTGCAAAGCTTTCCTTAATCATCAAATGGGAGAATTAAGTGCCACAATTATTTGTCTACCATCCCAGGATACACTGTACGTCATTTAACCAGACGGTATGATGTGATGCCCCAGACTCGCACGAGCCCTAACCAGACGTTAAAGGGGGGCTGTTTAATGAAAAAAGGGGGAAAGGGGGAAAAACACCTTCCAGGTCTTATTATCTGCTGTCGGTTATCTTGAAAACTTCTGAGCCTCAGAACTCCGCCCGAGTTTACTGGGAGGGAAGCAGATTCCAAGAGGTGATAACTGGGTCTAGGAACAGAAAAGCCCAATAAAGCAAAAGCACACGGAATTGAAATCGTTCTCGTAACCTAAACGGCAGGCCCCATGCCTTGCTCTCCTGAGAGTGGTGTTTGCCTAAAGGAGCCACAGGCTCTTCTTCGTATTTTATGATCTGTCGAGTTGTCCTGGAACCCCTGGCGCCACCTGGGCACAGCTGGGATGCGGGCCACGCGGCCACCTGGGTGCAGCTGGGATGAGGGCCACGCGGCCACCTGGGCACAGCTGGGATGCGGGCCACGCGGCCACCTGGGTGCAGCTGGGATGCGGGCCACGCGGCCACCTGGGTGCAGCTGGGATGCGGGCCACGCGGCCACCTGGGTGCAGCTGGGATGAGGGCCACGTGGCCACCTGGGCGCAGCTGGGATGTGGGCCACGCGGCCACCTGGGCGCAGCTGGGATGAGGGCCACGCGGCCACCTGGGTGCAGCTGGGATGCGGGCCACGCGGCCACCTGGGTGCAGCTGGGATGAGGGCCACGTGGCCACCTGGGCGCAGCTGGGATGTGGGCCACGCGGCCACCTGGGCGCAGCTGGGATGAGGGCCACGCGGCCACCTGGGTGCAGCTGGGATGCGGGCCACGCGGCCACCTGGGTGCAGCTGGGATGAGGGCCACGTGGCCACCTGGGCGCAGCTGGGATGAGGGCCACGTGGCCACCTGGGCGCAGCTGGGATGAGGGCCACGCTGCCACCTGGACACAGCTGTGATGAGGGCCATGTGGCCACCTGGGCACAGCCCTGCCTTAGCAGCAAACCAGGTTTTCAGCTCAGCCCCTCAGCCAAGGGTCATGCATGGAATCCGGGGGCTGGGGACAGCCCCAAAGTTCTCCCTCCCCAAGGGGCCTCGGGGACCCCTGACCAACTCGCCGAGAGTCCTGTGGACCTGAGAATCATACTCAAAAATCACAGACTTTTCCCCAATTAACTGCCATTTACTAAATATGTAAAAGCTTTCCAAACGAGGGGTCCCTGGGCAGGGGGTGGGGGATGGGGGGGGTGGGTCTCGGTGTGCCACGGGGCTGCTGTGCAAAGTGCCAGGTATGGATTGGCTCTTAGAGTGGGGCTAAAGTGTACAGTTCCAAGGTCATGAAATGTCCACATCAAGGCACCGTCAGAGGTGCTTCCTCGCCAAGTCAGCCACTGGTGGTCCTGGGGTCCTGCCATGTGGTGAAGATGGTGGCCGATTTCTACGAGGTCCCTGCTGTCCCCTTCGGAATCTCCTGTCTCCCGAGCTCAGCTGTGGGCGTCCAGGCCCGGGATCTGTCTCCTCCGGGCCCCTCTCAGGCTCGGCCACTCTGCCTTCTCCCGAGCTCGGCTGTGAGCTGGCAGGTGTGTGGCTCGTCTCTTCTTGAGCCTCAGTTTGTTGAGCCTCTCGGGGAATTCTTTCCCGGAGCTCAGCTGTGGGCAGCCAGGCCCAGGGCCCGTCTCCTCCAGCCTCCCCTCTCGGGCTGGACTGCTCTTCTTCCTGAGCTCAGCTGTGAGCTGTAGGCACATGGCTTGTCACTTCAGCCTTGCGCTGCTCGTGGCCCAGCCTCTCGAGGGCTTCGGCTTCGACTGCTAGCGATCCTGCGTACTCTCACACGTGGCAGGGTGCAAATGTCTCTTTCTCTGTGTCTGTTTACATAAACCTCCAGCAAGAGGGCGGAGACCCAGCCTAAGCCACGCCTCACTGACATGGTCCAATCAAAAGGCCCTTCACCCACAGGAATGGATTAGTTCAAGAACGTAATTATTTTCTTTTTGGGATTCATAAAAGAACTTCAAACTGTCACAAGAGGTTAGGGGTTTGGGGCCCAGGGGTGTGGGCTGAGCTTGGTCAATGTGGGTGCCAAGGGGCTGAGGATCGGCCTGGAGCCAGCCCAGTGGGGACCCCCTGTCCCCAAGGAGAGGTGAGAGGGGAAAGGATGGTCGCCTCGTCCATCTGCAACAGGAGAGCCTCCCAACTTCATCAGAACCCCTTCTTCTTCCTGGAAACAGCCATGCTTTTTACCATTTCTTCTCTCCCAACTTGCAGCATTTTGAAGCTTTTTTGTAGATCCCAGAAAAGATCATTTTTTAAAGCCATTCCATTCCTGTGGGTGTGGGATCCATTGATTGGATCAGATTCAGTTTGGGGGCCTTTGATAGGATCACTTCAGCGAGGCGTGGCCCGGGGTGGGTCTTGGTCCTTTTGCTGGAGTCCTTTAGAAATGGGAGAAACATGCAGAGACACACAGAAAAAGAGAAGTAGAGGCAGAGAAACCCAGAGAGGCCAGAGGCTGGACTCAGCAGAGCCCAGAGGCACAGAAAGAGACCCTGGAGAGGCTGAAAGAGAGGAGGGGGAGAGACGCGCATACGCCTGGTCACCCACCGCTGGGCACAAGGAGAAAGTGAGCCTGGAGGAGAAGGCAGAGACTGGAGACTGGCAGAGCTGCACTTGCGCCTTGCCGTGTGGCGGGAGTCCAGGATCGCCAGCAGCTGATCTTGGTGAGATGGCATCTCAATGATGCCTTGGTTTGGACATTTTCTGAGCCTCAGAACTGTAAGCTTTTACTCTAATAATTCTCATTATAAAAGCCAGCCCATTTCTAGTATCTCACTCCAAGCAGCATTTAGCAAATGAAGACACAACTCCACCCTCCAGCTGTTGGAGGCTCCCAGGGTCCAGGTGTCCATCGCAGCAGGCATGTGAGAGCGATGTCGGGCCTTCTAGAAGCCTGAGTGATCTGGTTTTGGATCCATGCCAGCCCCACAGATCTGAGCTGCCCCTGAATGAATGATGACACCGTTCAAAGGCAGGGCTCCCCTGGTAAAGCCTCCTTGGAGAAGGTGCAGCCCTGGACCCACCCAAGCCCTCGTTTTCACAGAGGAGCAGCTCGTCCAGTGTCCAGAGGCTTGGGCAGATGAACTCTAGGGGATGCGGACAGCACAGGGGTAGCAGGGGATGGAGAGGCATCCCCAGCGAGAGGCTGGGGAAAGCTTTGTGACGAGGTGTGATGGGTGACAGCTGACCAAGGGGAGGACTTTCCAGGAAGCAGGCACAGCTGGACCTAAGGCTCCAAAGCAGGGAGCTCAGAGTGTGTGAGGAGGTGAGCACAGCAGGAGGCCCAAGTTCACAAGGCAGACAGTGAAGAGCCAGCCGGGTTCCCTGACCCCCGGCCCCCGCTGCCCGCCAACATGTGGGGGCACTGGCTCTGCTCCAGGGAAGCTGTAGCAGTTTGATATAATTGATGAATTCCAAAAAGAAATACTGGGTTATGTTTGTAATCTCATCTGTAACCTGGGCATGACTGAGTTATGATTAGGGTGGGGATAGAAGGCGTGGCCAAGGACAGAGTTGAGGGTTTCTGTTGGAGTTTTGATGTTGGAGTTTGATGCTGAAGCCTTAAGCTGGAGCCCCAGGAAGTAAGCACACAGAGGAAAGAGAAGCAAGCCCCAGGAAGAGAGGAACCCTGAGCCCAGGAAGAAGCAAGCCCTGGGAAGGAAGGAACCTTGAACTCAGAGAGAAGCAAGACTCTGGAAAGGAGGAACCCAGGAAGCCTGAACCCTCGCAGACGTCGGCAGCCATCTTGCTCCAAGTAGACTTTGCTGAGGGAAATAACTTGTGCTTTATGGCCTGGTAGCTGTAAGCTCCTACACCAAATAAATACCCTTTATAAAAACCAACCAGTATCTGGTATGTTGCATCAGCGCCCTTTGGCTGACTAGCACAGAAGCCTCGGCTGCTGGGCGGCGGGCACTGAGTGGCTGTGAAGCCCTGGCACTGGCCGGTGCCCGGCCCCACAGGAGCAGCCCTGCCAGGAGGCCAGGGCAGGAGGTGGCGCTGGGCAGTCCTGGCAGGGTGGCTGCTCGTGCTGGGAGGACAGTGTGAGCGCTGCCCCCCTGTCCAGAGCTGCGGTCAGCTGGAGTCCAGTGGCCGGGACTGTGGTCGGTCAGATGGCCGCACAGGCCAGTGACTTCCGTCTATCAGATGGACTCTGCCCAGAAGAGACGCAGCCCAAGCTTGGGTCCGAAGCCCACCACTTCCCAGGGGGCGGCACCCAGGGTCCAAGTGGCTGAGCACCCCGGGGCGGGGGGAGCCAGTGGAGGGGTCTCCACTTCAAAAGGGGCGCATTGGCAGGGACATCGTGGTCACTTCCATCAGTGTCCACTTCTCTGCACAGAGACTTGACGCCTCAGAAAGAAGGGGCCTCGCCCCCTCGCGTGGGCTGTCCTGAGGTTTTGAGGGGTCCGGGCAGCCCCGCCTGGGGGTGGAAGGTTCTACTCAGGCCACGGCGCTGTCCCCTCCTGCAGACTGTGCTGATTCTTCAGGGCCGGGAGGCGGCGGGAGCCGCTCGGCCCCTTGCCGGTGGTCCCGCCCCCTGCGCAGCCGCCCATCCGCTGCCTTGCCCCATCAAAGCCCCTGGACGGCCCCAGAGGCTCCCTGTCCCGCGACCAGGCCCCGTGGCAGCTGGAGGGGACGCGCCCTTGTGGGCAGGAGCCCCTCGGCCCCCGCCCCCAGAAGCCCAGGGTCTCGCTCGAGCAGATGGACATGCGCAGTCGGGCAGTGGCCCGCGGTGTCGGGAAACGCCTGCGACAGGGGACTCTGAGCCCTGGGGGGTGCGGGGCTGCGGCTGACACCAGGGGCAGGGGGGCGGCGGGGCCGGCGCCGCAGCGAGCCCACCCCGAGCCCGGAGCCCTCTGCGCGCGCGCGGCGGAGCCCGAGGGGCCGGCAGCTTGCGGGGGTCCCCGGCGCGGCCGGCCCCAGGCCCCCCGCACGGCGCGGACCCCGGAACGGGTGGGCGCGGGCCTGCGCCCCTCTGTCCCTGGCTGGTGGCCGCGGGAACGCCTCTGGTCCCCGGGGCCTCCTTCCCGCAAGCCCCCTTTCCCTCCCGACCTCCCCAGCCCCCCCCCGCCCCCGTCCAGCGCCACCAGGAAGGTGCGAGCCGGCCCGAGGCTGCCGGGGCGCGCGCGGGGTGGGGTGCGGGCTGCGCGACTCGGACCCGCCCCTCCCCGCTGAGTACCACCCACCTGGGCGGGCGACCCCAGGGCGGGCTTCCGGGAGGGCGGAGGAGGGCGTGCTTGATGGGGAGGGAGGGAGGGAGGAGGAGGGGAAGGGGAGGGGGAGAGGCGGGGGGGGGGGGGGGGCTAGGGAGGAGAGACAGGGAGGGAGGAGGAGGGGCGAGGGGGGGAAGAAGGGGAGGAGGGCAAGGAGGGCGAGGAGGGGGGAGAAGAAGGGGGAAGGGGGAGGAGGGGGGAAGAAGGGGGAGGAGGGGGAGGAAGAGGGCAAGGAGGCAGGAGGCAGAATAAGGGGGGACCGCGCTCTCCTTCCTGGGCCCGGCCCGGGGGGGAAATGTCGAAATGGACCAGCCGCGCCTCCCCCGCCCCGCCGTGTGGCCTCTGGAGCGCTGTCCCTCTGCAGGCCGGGCGCTTTCCAGGCGGAGCTGGCCAGGGGACCCCGGCATTTCCAGCGTGGACTGTGTCTGCTTGGGGGGCTTCTGGCCTCGCCACCGCAGACGCCAGGCAGGGGCAGGGAGGGAAGACGCGAGCAGGGGTCCCAGCCATCCCCTGGCTCGGGGGGCACCCGCGCCCGGCCTGCCCCTCCCCTGCGAGTCCTCGCCCTGCCTGGCAGCAGATGCAGGGCTGGGCGCCTGGCCGTGTAGTGCGAGTCCGTCCGTCTGTGTGTCCACTCCCTACTGCTCACCTGTGTGCTTACCTGTGTGCGGACCTTGTCATAGAAATGAAGGAATTCCTACCCCGGCTGGGTGATCCCCGCTGACAGGTGAGGGTGGACGGTTCTGAGCATAATCCAGCAGGCACTTCTGCACATTAATAAACTTTGTACAGAGATGGGCCGTGATACTAGAAGCGCCAACGTGCTGTGATGCTGTCCCACCATCAGGCGCGGCCCCAGCGCCCGGCCCACGCACTACTGCGAGGAGTCCTGACCATCAGCACCGTTTTTTCAGGTGAGGAAACGGAGACACAGAGAGGTTAAGTAGCCTGCCCAGCGTCACTCAGCTGGGAAGCAGCACTAGGGCCTGGCTATGGATCCCACAAGTTAGCAACTAGATGGTCCCACTTTTCTATGTGCCGTGAATTGCTATTCTACTAAGGGTTTATTCTTTTTTTAAATTTTTTAAATTTTTATCTATTAATCTCCTTTTCCCTGCCCTCCCATCCCCAGTTGTCTGCTCTCTGTGTGTTTTTCTGTGTCCACTTCTATTATTTTTTTTTAAAGATTTTTATTTTTATTTATTTAATTCCCCTCCCCTCCCCCCGGTTGTCTGTTTTCTGTGTCTTTTTGCTGCGTCTTGTTTCTCTGTCCGCTTCTGTTGTCGTCAGCGGCACGGGAAGTGTGGGCGGCGCCATTCCTCGGCAGGCTGCTCCCTCCTTCGCGCTGGGTGGCTCTCCTTATGGGTGCACTCCTTGCGCATGGGGCTCCCCTACGCGGGGGACACCCCTGTGTAGCAGGGCACTCCTTGCGCGCATCAGCACTGCGCATGGGCCAGCTCCACACGGGTCAAGGAGGCCCGGGGCTTGAACCTCGGACCTCCCATGTGGTAGACGGACGCCCTAACCACTGGGCCAAAGTCCGTTTCCCGCACTTCTATTCTTATCAGCGGCACCTTGAATCTGTGTCTCTTTTTCATTGCGTCATCTTGTTCCATCAGCTCTCCGTGTGTGCAGCGCCACTCCTGGGCAGGCTGCGCTTTTTCACACGGGGCGGCTCTCCTTATGGGGCACACTCCTTGCGCGTGGGGCTCCCCTACGCAGGGGACACCCCTGCGTGGCACGGCACTCCTTGCGCACATCAGCACTGCACGTGGACCAGCTCACCACAGGGGTCAGGAGGCCCTGGGTTTGAACCCTGGATCTCCCATGTGGTAGGGGGATGCTCTTATCAGTTGAGCCAAATCTGCTTCCTGGATTTGTTCTTTTCTGCAACAAACGGAAGATTCCTAAAAGAGGAACCGCTGGCTATGGGCATTTAAGGTTTTAATAGAAGTGGGCCAAACCCCTCCAAAACAGGAGGGCCAGCGGCCTGCACGTGTGTGGGCAGCCCAGCTTGCAGGTCCAAGCTCCAATGGCACCACCCCACCCCAGCGCCCACACTGCTCTTGGTCCCCTCAGGCCTGGAGGTGGAGAAGAGGAAGTTGTCTCTGCCCCCTGCCTCCCTCTTCCCACCAGGGAACAGGCCTTCAGGGGCCCCGGAAGCAGGCACAGTGCCATTGGGCAGAGAACCCCAGAGTCCCAGGGACCCAGAGCCCTTAGAGAGGTGTGCCAGGAGGTGCTATGGCCTGGCCCGGTGGTGTGGAGCCAGCCTGCTGCTGCCATTGGCCTAGGGGTGGCTCTTGACCCACGCCCACTGTCCCCACCCCTTCCTCTAACACTCCAGATTCACTGAGCACTTCCCCACATAAATTCCTTTTTTTGCATCCTCCTAAGACATACAGCAAACTTTAAGTTTTTACCAATCTGATAGGAAAAGAGAAAGAAAAAGTGTTTCCTGGATTACAGTTACATTTCCCGGTTAAGAGGGAGGTAGGGGTGGAGACTGCTCCTTAAATAAAATCCCTTCTCCCCCTCTTCCCAGATCGATAGTCCAGCAGTGGCTGCCGAGGTGGACTGCATTTCCCAGCCTGCCTTGCAGCTAGGCGTGTCCTGGTGAGGCAGTTCTTGTCAGTGGTTTAAGAGGGGCGCAGTGATGCGTGCTACTCCTACAAAGAGCGGCTGTGCCCTCCAAGGTACCTAGAATCTGGCTGTGCCAAGCAGCACCCTTCCAGAGGTTGACCAGAAGAAGCCTGTGTTCCTGAGTGATCGTGGGAGCTGAGAAACAGGCCTGCTGTTCTTCTAACATCTACATCATTAGGTCTCTTTGTTACAGCAGCTAAGCCTTACCCTAACTAACTCATGTCAGAAGACTTCCCCTGCTAACTCACCCTAGGCTTCTACATGGGCTGTACTGCCGCAAGGACTTCTACAACTTCAGCAGCTTCTGACACCAACTGCAAATACCACAGCGACTTCTACCACCAGCTACAGTACAATTTAGTTCTGGCTCTGACAACCCAGAGTTGGGTCATTCTCCATGGGCTCAGGCCATCCTCAACAAGACGGCAAGTTCAGGGGCAGGCCGGCCACACTTCTGACCAACCGACTACAAATTTGGGGGTTCCCACCACTCCCTCGGATTTGACAATTTGCTGGAATGACTCACAGACATCAATGAAAGCACTATATTGAGGATTATAGTTTCATACTAGTAAAAGAATGCAAATGAGAAGCATACCAAGAGACAACACGGGTGAGGTCTGGTAATTCTCTAATGCAAGCTTCCACGTCCTCTCCACGTGGAGTCAGAATGTGTCACCTTCCCGGCAGAGAGCTCGCTTATCCATCGGGAAGCCCACCCGAGATTTCAGGGTCTAGGGTTTATATGGGCTCTCATTACGTAGGTGTGATCAGTGAGACCCTTGCCCCCGTGGTTGAGCTCAATCTCCAGCCCCCTTTACCCAGAGGTCAAGCTCAAAGGAACCTGAGTGGCCCCTAGGAAACTGAGTGGCCTTTCTGGTGTGGCTGGCCCCACCCTGCCACCTCCTTGGCATCTGAACTATCAGGGGTGGTCCAGACTGATAAAGACAAGCCTATCACCGGAAGTTCCAAGGTGGAGCCTACCAATTCCTTACCATGCAGCTTTCGTGACCTGCCTGTGCCTTAAGAGTCTTTGTTTTCATACTACTCTCCAGGAACTTTGTCTATTAAGCATATTAATCTTTTGACTGTTACATGTGTTGTAAATATTTTCTTGCAGTCTTTTGGTTTTGTTTGTGGTAGCTTTCATCCTAGGGTATATATTAGTTACAACTTTTGAATGGTTGTGAAAGAAATCCAACTCAATCCAGTATAAGGCAGAGGGGCATTTACTGAACAATTTGTGTAACTGCCATTTTTATAATCTTGAAGCTTCCCATGGAAAACATAACACATCTCCCAGATTCAGATATTCTTTACGGCCTTTAATATGATTTAAAGTTTTTCTTCCTGTAGGTCCTTCAGAAATTTGCTTAGGTCTATGCCTAAATTGTTTATGACTTTTGTTGCATTGCAAATGCCGTCTTCTGTTCAGCCATTAATGGTACATAGGAAAAGTTTTCATTTTTGTGTGTTTGCTCTCTGTCTATCTAACTAGCTCTTATAGTCTACTGAACTCAATGGATACTAACTATGCTTACCTGAATGTCCTCTTGTGCTTCCTGCATTAACCCTGTTTTCTCCAGGTATCTTCGTGTGCCAGAAATTTAAGGAGGCTAGAAGTCCAAAATCAAGGGCACCCTGCTCTGAAATCTGTAACGTTCTGGTGATGGCAATCCTAACCCAATCTCTGCTTCCATCGTGTGGCAGTCTCTCTCCCCATCTGTCTCCTCCTGACTGTCCAGGTCTCCTCTGCTAATAACGACTCGAGCCATACTCAGTTATCTAGTCAATATACTGTCCTGTTCTAGCCTGACACAGTTTGACCAAACTTAACTAATACCATCTTCGAATATCCTATTTACAATTTAGTTCAGGACTGGGGGTTAGGACTTGAATGTGTCTTTGTTGAGGATGTGATTCAATCCACAATACAGGGTTCCTTGTAAATAGGCATCTAGGAGAGCAGTTCTCACAGTGTGGTCTGGGGACTCTTGAGGGGTTGCTGAGACTCCTTCAGGGGGTTCACAATGTCAGAACTATCTAATAGGAATACTAGGATAGTTTTCTTTTGTGAGTATTTGGTAGAGTTTTCCAGAGGCTACATGACTTGTGATATCACAACAGCTTGAAAGCAGAAACAGATATGAAAATCTGACTGTTTATGAAACCAGGCATTGGGAAAACCTTCAAAAAAAATACAAAACAATGTCATTCTTCTTACTAAGCTATTTTGGGGCAAGTATAGTTATTTTGATAAATATTATGTTATTGGTGCTAACATGTAATGGGTTTATTATTGTTCCTTTAAGATAAGTTAATAATTTTTTTTCAAATTTTCTTCATTTTAACTTTCATTATGGTAGATACCAATAGGTTTAACCCATAAAAATAAAAGCTCTTTGGAGTCTTCTGTCATGTTTAAGAGGATAAAGTGTACTGAGGGCAGCATCTTTGTAAACTGCTAGTCTTACCATTCTTGCTGGGTAGAGTATTTCTTCAACATAAGTAAACCTTCTATGACAATTTGAAGCTGGTGGACCCCCAAAAGTCACCTTCATAGAGCTGATCCTTTCCTGTGAGTGTGGATATAGTGTTGGTGGGAACTTTTGATTAGGTCGCCTCAGTTAAGGGCCTTTAGATTAGGTCACTTCCGTAGGGCATGGCCCAGGGTGGGTCTTAATCCTCTTACTGGAGTCCTTTATAAGAGAATGAAATTCAGATGAAGAAAGAGAGAAAGACGCAGGAACAAGAAGCTGAAAGCAATGAAACCCAGAAGATAAGGGAGAGACCAGGAGATACCACCATGTGCCTTGCCATGTGACAGAGGAGACCAGGATCGTCAGCAGCTGGTCTTTGGGGAAAAGCATCATCTGATGAGGCCTTGATCTGGACATTTTCACGGCCTCAGAACTGCAAGCTTGCAAGTTAATAAATCCCCGTGGTAAAAGCTAACCCATTTCTGGTGTATTGCATTTGGCAGCCTAGCAGACTAGAGCACCTTCTTCTCACAGGGACTTTCCACTCTAAGTTTAGCAACCTGGCACCCCTGAGGACCAAGTGGATGTGGAGATGAAGCAAGGATGTGCAAGGGGCAGACTCCTTTCACAGGTCTCTGACTTTCTCTCCTTTTTGTCCAGCAGTTACCTGGGCAGGGCTCAGCTTCTTTCTTTGTGGCACAGTCTTTATTTCCAAAGCTCCACTAATGAGATTCTATGTCAACTGCTTGGGTGGCTCTTCAAGCATTTCCTCCCACCAATGCCCAATGATACATTCCCCCTCCAATTCCCAGACTCGGGGTTCATTAAGATGGCCTCTCATCTGCAGGGTACTGTGGGTTTCCCAGCTCTATTGGGTTTCACCCCAATCTATTCTGAACTGCTTTATGTCTTCTGGAAATTCTCCAATGTTCTAGTCTGCTGGTGGCACTTTCTCTTGTTCTCCAGAACTTCTTAGTGTTTGCTTTTATACTTATTCTGCAATCTCTGGGGAGGAAGGAGAAACACCTGGATGTGTTTAATTAGCCATCTTCAACCAGAAGACAAAAACGGTCGAACGAATGGATGCCTGAGCAGGGGCTTTGGTGGTGGAGGTAGGGGCTGGTGATTGTACATCTCTCCTTGCTCCAAGACAGGGTGTTGTGGGCCAGCTGGTGGCTGATGGGGACAAGGAAGAGCCACATGAAGACCGGCCTCTTGTGAGAGCACCTTCAAGTGGGGGCGGGTCAGCGTGTCCTCCTCTAGAGGCTATGTCATCCTAGAACCGGGCCTGGGGAGACAGTTCTGTGAAGGTTGTAGCAGATGCCCCTCCCTTTGGGCTTAATTTAGATTGTGGGATTTAAGCAGTGTGGGCATAATTGCTAGAACAAAAGAGGAGAAAATGATGCCCTCTCTGCGTTCCAGTCTCGGACTCTTCAGGGAAAGCGTGGCTCATGTCTCCTGGCGCTTGGCCACGTGTGCAGAGGGGGGTTCCTGGAAGGCACAGGGGGTGGATTTCAGAGGGGACGGATTTCGGAGGAGGCTGAGGGGGTGTGAGCTCAGCGGGGGAGCAGGCAACCACCCTTCCTCCCTGCTGTGGCCTGACCAGTTGCTCCATCCGGCAGGCACGGACCCCTCCTCCTGGAAAGCAGGCAGAACCTTTAAGGAGGCTCCTGCCGGGGGTGGGGGGGCGGGGGGGGGGGCGCGGAGATGAGCAAGTGCGGGGAAGGAAACTGGCCGGCTCACACACTTCATAGGAAAACACTTCCCTCCTGGAAGAGGGAGCTGAGCCACCGTCTTGGCACCTGCTCAAACCCAAAGCAAAGCCTCCCACTCTCCCAAGCTTCTGGCCACACCCTCTGGATCTGGGAAAGGCTTTCTTCTCCATTTCAAATGACCCTGTTTTGCCTTTTTTAGATGCAAATGTTTATTTGGTCTGACTTGGAAATAGTTCAGTGCAGCTGAAATAATTTAAGGCCACCTTGTACGAAGTGACCACTTCCTGGCCTTCTAAGATGTGAGCCCCTTGCACAAGCCACAGAGGGAATTCCAGGGGTGGCACCCGCCCCTCCCCGATCCCCTCGTCCCCACTGAAGCAGGCCGCTTGCTCTGTGCCCAGGGAAAGGCGACGACCGCTGCGGTGGACGCCAGAGGGGCGGAGCCTGCTGGCTCATCCTTCAGTGGTTGACACGTGGCCTTGACTTTTTACCCCAAGTCCTGGAGGAATGCGGCGTGAGGTCTGGCTCCGGGCCGGCTTTGGGTTCTGGGCTCTGGGCTCTGGCTCTGGGCTCTGGCTCTGGGCTCTGGATCTGGGTCTGGGCTCTGGGCTCTGGGCTCTGGATCTGGGCTCTAGATCTGGGCTCTGGCTCTGGGCTCTGGCTCTGGGTCTGGGCTCTGGGCTCTGGGCTCTGGATCTGGGCTCTAGATCTGGGCTCTGGCTCTGGGCTCTGGGTCTGGGTCTGGGCTCTGGGCTCTGGGCTCTGGATCTGGGCTCTAGATCTGGGCTCTGGCTCCAGGCTCCAGGCTCTGGGCTCTGGGCTCTGGGTCTGGGCTCTGGGCTCCAAGCTCCAGGGTCTGGGCTCTGGGCTCCAGCCTCTGGGCTACGGCTCTGGGCTCTGGATATGGGTCTGGGTCTGGGCTCCAGGCTCTGGGCTCTGGGTCTGGGCTCTGGGCTCTGGATCTGGGTCTGGCTCTGGCTCTGGCTCCAGGTTCTGGGCTCTGGGCTCTGGGCTCTGGGCTCTGAGCTCCAAGCTCCAGGGTCTGGGCTCTGGGTCTGGGCTCTGGGCTCCAAGCTCCAGGGTCTGCACTCTGGGGTCTGGGCTCTGGGTTCTGGGCTCTGGGCTCTGGGTCTGGGCTCCGGGCTCCAAGCTCCAGGGTCTGGGCTCTGGGCTCTCGGCTCCAGCCTCTGGGCTACGGCTCTGGGCTCTGGATCTGGGTCTGGGTCTGGGCTCTAGCCTCTGGGCTCTGGGGTCTGGCTCCAGGCTCTGGGTCTGGTCTGGGTCTAGGCTCTGGGCTCTGGCTCTGGGCTCTGGACCTGGGTCTGACTCTGGCTCTGGCTCCAGGTTCTGGGCTCTGGGCTCTGGCTCTGGGCTCTGGACCTGGGTCTGACTCTGGCTCTGGCTCCAGGTCCTGGGCTCTGGGCTCTGGGCTCTGGGCTCTGGGCTCTGGGTCTGGGCTCCAAGCTCCAAGCTCCAGGGTCTGGGCTCTGGGCTCTCAGCTCCAGCCTCTGGGCTACGGCTCTGGGCTCTGGGGTCTGACTCTGGCTCTGGCTCCAGGTCCTGGGCTCTGGGTCTGGGCTCCAAGCTCCAAGCTCCAGGGTCTGGGCTCTGGGCTCTCGGCTCCAGCCTCTGGGCTACGGCTCTGGGCTCTGGATCTGGGTCTGGGTCTGGGCTCCAGCCTCTGGGCTCTGGGGTCTGGCTCCAGGCTCTGGGCCTGGTCTGGGTCTAGGCTCTGGGCTCTGGCTCTGGCTCTGGCTCCAGGTTCTGGGCTCTGGGGTCTGGGCTCTGGGCTCTGGGCTCTGGGTCTGGGTTCTGGGTCTGGGCTCCAAGCTCCAAGCTCCAGGGTCTGGGCTCTGGGCTCTGGGCTCCAGCCTCTGGGCTACGGCTCTGGGCTCTGGATATGGATCTGGGTCTGGGCTCCAGCCTCTGGGCTCTGGGGTCTGGCTCCAGGCTCTGGGTCTGGTCTGGGTCTAGGCTCTGGGCTCTGGGCTGCCGAGAAGGACTTCATCACCCTGTGAGGTTTTGCTGTGAGCTCACGTCTTTCTCGCCGCAGCCCTGGGAGCTTAGCTCTGCCACCCTTAGCTCCGTTTTGGTGAGAGGAGGAGCTGGGACCCAGGTCGTTCGTGGTGCTGCCGAGACCCTGGCTCCCTCCCTCGGAGGACCCCAAAGCCTTGGTGGCCAGAGGCAGCTGGCCTCTAGGTGGTGGGATGAGCAGGGGCGCGGAGGCAAAAATAAGAGGGCTGGTTCAAACTCTGGTGCCAATAGGACCCCACATTCCCTCCAGAATGAGGCACAGCCAATTCCCAGGAAGCCCAGCGGTTTGTTTTGTGGAGAAATTGAAGCAGGGTTCTTCTGGCCCGGGGGCCCCCGGGACCACCGAGGACACGGGTGAAGTTCTGGTCTGAAAGGGAGTTGGGGTATAGAAGGAAAGACTTCACACCAATGAGCAGACCCCGAGCTCCCCGCCGCTCCACCACCAGTTTGCTGGCAGTGTAATTTACATTTTTGATGAGTCACCCTACAAAGAAATAGACTTCACCCACCCATGTAAAGCCCACCATCACCACACCACAAGTCTTCAAAGAGCTATTTGGTGCTCTACTCTTCAACATGAACAGATTGCAAGGATCTGTGTAGTTGCCAACATGAAACAAAACAAACAAACAGAAAAAAAAGACAGAGGAAGTGGAGAGGGGCAGAAGAGAAGCTGAAAATGGAGCTCCTATTGTTAATATTCATGGTGAAACGAAAGATGATATTGCATCCAAAAAACAAGATCAGCATGCTCTCAGGCAGGAACAGTCAAATCACAGGAAATACAAAATCTAATGGACGGATAGAAAGTGGAGTCAAGGGACTCGCCAGAAAATGGAACCAAAGGACAAAGAAATTGACCTTAAGAGAGAAAAGACAACGAGAGGGTCAGTCCAGATTCCACAGTGCCCAACTAACTGGAATTACAAAAGCAGAGAACAGAGAGGACAAAGAGGAAGATGTTTTCAAAGAAATAATACAAGAAAATCTCTACCTGAAGGATGGGAGACTCCAAATGGAATGAGCTCATCATGCACCAGAATAACGCATTTTAAAGATTCCAAACCGAGGTGTGTCATCATGAGATTTGGAAACAAATAAAGAAAACATTTGAAAACATCGGGGTTGGGGGTGGGGCACAACACATACGAAGGTTGAAGGGTTAGAAAGACATCAGACTGCACAACTGCAGCACTGGAAGACAGAAGACAAGGGAATGACGTCTCTGAAAGGTGGATGGGAAACTATTTTCAAACTAGATTTCTATGTCTCACCAAATTGTCACCCAAGCATCAGGTAAGATAAAGGGATTTCAGGGCATACACCATCCTGAAAATGTTATCTTCTGTGCATCTTCTCTCAGGAAGATACTAAGGGATGTGTTCCTCCAAAACAAGCAAGTGGGAGACCTAGCCCACCCAAGAAGGCCCACAGGAGCAGCTTGTTCTGCAGACCCAGAGAAGAGCTGCTCGTATCCGAGCAGGATGGCCAAGGGCCCCAGGAGCCACAGCTCCAGGGTCGTGGGTGACCAGACTATCCACTGTGTTAGAGCAGCTGAAACTCCTGTTGATGGTGCTTGACAGAAATAGGGAAGCACTGGGGTGGGGGCTAGCCATGAGGACATTGAAAACCAAGTGAGGCAAAGCAGGAGGCGTTTCCTTCAGGGGGGAGGGCACGGCCTACGAGACAGGGCACATGGGCATAAAACGCTGCTTAGCTCTGCAGCGAACGAGATTTCACATTTGCAGGAATGCAAACGCTGAACAAGATTTCACATTCACAGGAATGCAAATGCTGTTGATTTCACCCAAAATGATAATACGACACTTAGCATGCTGGGTGAGGGAGGCAAGTGGACACACAGTGAAATGCAAGTGTCAAATCCTCCACTTTTTATTTTTTATTTCTTTCCCCCTCCCCCTCCATTGTCTGCTCTCTGTGTCCATTCGCTGTGTATTCTTCTGTGTCCGCTTGCATTGTCAGGAGGCACTAGGAAACTGCCTCACTTTTTTGTTGTGTCATCTTGTTGTGCCAGCTCTCTGCGTGTGTGGTGCCACTCCTGGGCGGCTGTGCTTTTCTCATGTAGGGCAGCTCTCCTTACAGGCACACTCCTTACACATGGGGCACCCCTACGCAGGCACACTCCTGCACGGCATGGCACTCCTTGCGTGCAGCAGCACTGCACATGGGCCAGCTCATCACATGGGTCAGGAGGCCCTGGGTATTGAACCCTGGACCCTCCATATGGTTGGCAGACGCTCTAGCAGTTGAGCCATGTCTGCTTCCCAAACCCTCCACTATTATAATACAAAGTCAACAAATAATAATGAAACATTAAAATAATCATATATCTTTAATCTTTCAGGAGCAAATAAAAAGTGGCAAGTGGTGGCTCCCAGAGAGTAGGGTTATAAGATGAGAGAGGTGGGCAGAGAAGGGTTCATTTCATGGTGAGTCTAAACTAATTTGGATCTTAAACTCTTGCATGGATTGCTTTTCTAAAAAATAAAGTACTTGGAAAAGGAGGTTCCTGCCGCTTGCCCAGTGCCGTAGCTGGGGTGCTGCAGAAGGGGATGTAGGTGATATTAGCTGAACCTGGAGGGGAGGGGTCAGAAGCAGGAGGCAGAGGACACCCTGGGGAACTGAGTGTTTAACAAATGCAGGTTTCAGCCAGTTGGAAAGTTCTTGTCTGGTGGGCGTCCTGGAGGCAGAAATCCTGGCCCAGAGAAGCCACCGTGAGCCCTGCTCTCTTCTGTCAAATGACAGCCATTGGATTTATTGGTGGAAGACGGCTCCCCAAACAATGCCGGCTTCTAGTGCGGTGATGGGAGGAAGAGGGCCTCGGTGGACTGAGAGTGATGGCCCTTAGACAGTTTGAGAAAGTAAATTAGGACTTGGCTCCCTTGGGAGGGGCTCAGAAGGGTGGAAATGAGAGGAGGTGGGGGTGAGACCCCAACCAGGAAATGAGGGGAGGGAAGGTCAAGTTACTCTCTCAGGCCAGGGGTCAGAACTGTGGGGCTACCTTGGTTTCTGAGTTCATCTGTTCCTTTCTCTGTCCTGGTCCCTGTTGGTGACCCTTGCTGAGGAGTGAGGACAAGAAAGGTGGAGAGAAGAAGAAAGAGGAGATTGCTGGGAGCAGCTCTGAGGAAGGGTGAGCTCCCAGCGCAAGGAGGCAGAGATGTGGGGGGTGGTGTATTAGTTACCCGTTGCTGCATAACAAGTTACCCCAAAACGTGATGCTTCAGAGAAGAAATATGTATTAGCCCTCACTGTTTCTGAGAGTCAGGAATCTGGGAGTGGCTTGGCTCTCACAAGGTCACTCAAGCAGGTGCAGGGCCTGAGAATTGGCCGGGGCAGATGGATCTGCCTTCAAGCTCATGCACATGACCCGGCAAGAGGCTTCAGTGCTTCGCCAGGGAAGTTTCACCAGGTGCTGCCAGCACACGGCCTCCCCAGAGCGACGACCCCGTATCCTGAGAATGCGAGGGAGGAGAGCCGAGGAGAAGGAGGCCACAGGGGCGTCCAGCCCCAGCGCAGACGTGCAGCGTCCTAACTTCTGGGGTGAACAAAGCGGGAGGAACCCACACAAGGCTATGACCAGGAGGCGAGATTCACGGGACCACCCAAGAGGCCCCCCATCGTGGGGGTCGTCTGAATCACCCCGGCCGGAGGAGCGCCGACGCTGGGGAAAACTATGCTCACCGCCGTGAGGCCTCCAGCAGCGCCGGGGCTCTTCTTGGAATTCAGCCCCCATCTGTCCCTCCTCCCACCCTAGTTTGAATAGTAGGACCACTGGCTCCCCTTATCTCATTCACATCCTCCTGCCTTTTTGGGGGAAGGGGGAATAATCCTTTTATTTTATGTGGTTGGAGAGCCTTGCGATCGAAAAAATGAATTGACCTGCCAAAGTTTCCTCTGATGGGCCAAATGGGCATCGACCTTTTCCGCATTTACCAGGGGTATTTCCTCCTCTTTCTAGCTAATTCCATTTACTTTTCCCCCCCATTTTTGTAGTAGCCTTTTTTCTTTTTTAAGGATACATAGATCACACAAAAACATCCTCCTTAGTAAAGTCTCATGATGCCTCTTGGCTGTAAGCCGGGCGTGTCTGATGAATTCTAATTGTCAGAGGAGAAAACCGAAGGATGCAGAAATAGGTCCAACATTGGCCAGAGGCTGGCCGCGTGGGAGCAGGGCCGGAGGGCGGGTGGCTGTGGGGCGGGGGCTGCGGGATCCCCATTCCTCTTGCACTTCCCAGATGTCCCCGTTTCAGGTTCTGGGGACACGGCCGTGACCAGAAGGGCCCTGGTCCCTTCCCTGTGGACCGGGGCAGGGGCTGACACCAGTTCAAGTATTTCACAAATGAATACAAAATAACAAACGAGAGCCCAGCCCTGAAGGAAAGGAACAGAGCCGTGAGGGGATACCGGGGGGCCCGGGAAGCCCCCCAGGGGGCCGTGCACCATGGGAGCGTCAGGGTGGGAGGCCTGCTCTCCCGGGAGCCCCAAACCGCGGGCTGAGGTTCAGGCTCGCGGCAGCAAGAGACGAGCCGATCGCTGACTTTTCCTCACTAGCGCTGTTGGTCCGTGAAGGGTGAGGGGTACACGACTGACCCCCGTTAGGACAGGGGGACAGTCTCCCCGAGGCTCTGCTGCAAGGTGTCTTCCGAGAGGAGCGGCCCAGTCGCCCAGAAACAGGCGCCTAATTATAGCGGCGCCATCTGTGGCACCAAAATAGGGATATTATCAACGCTATCTTTCAGGTTTTTCACCAAGTCAGAACAATTTGCTAAAAATAATCCGTACTGTATCCGCACCGCCCCCAAACCATGTGTGTTTTCCGTCACCGCGGGCCCGCTCCCCGGCGTGGGGGGCCGCGACGCCCCCGGGCAGCCCGCCCCCTCGCTGGCTGATTTCAGCCCGAGCTTTGTCCTGGGGGGGGGGGAACGGGGGGAGGAGGCCGGGACCCCCGCCCCTGGCTGCGCAGGCCGCCGCGGCTGAGGGACGCCCACGGGCCCAGGGACGCGGGCTCACGCCGCAGTGCCCACGGGGGGTGCAGCGTCTGAGCCCCCACACCCGGTCCTCCGCCCGGGGCAGCACACGCTGCAGGGTCCCGAAGAGAGTGTTGCTACCGGGTTCAGAAAGGCAGGTGGAAAATTAAAATTAAAATAAACAAAACAGAAAGGCCGGGGGCACGGTCGTGGCACTTTATCCCAGCCACAGGGCCGCTGTGGGCCGGCACAGAACCTCTGTGTGAATTAGGCAGAAGCCTTTCTCGGGGGGCACCTCGCACCCCCAAGGACCCTGTCAGAGGGGCAGGACGTGCACTGGGCACGCCCACTTGCCAACCCGCGCGGGAGCCTGGCTGGCGCGCACCTGCGTGGTGCCCCGTGGCTGCCGTGGACTGAGGGCTCGTTCGCGCCCAGAGCACGGAGGGCCTTCCCAAGCCGGGGGCTGGGGGCAGCCCTGTCTCGAGTCGGGGGCTCTTCCCCCTGAACAAAGCTGGTGAATACAACGTCGCTGCCTTTGGGATTTCCTTAGGGCCGGGTAGCAGTGAGCAGGTGTCCGTAGACACGCTTTCAGGTTAGTGATTTTCAGACTGTGGCCTGGGGCCCCGCAGGGCTTCTGGGAGGCGCTCAAGGCCGATTGGCGTGGGGGGAGGCTGAGCAAAGAGAGTTCCAAAGCCCCCTTGCTTCAACCGGGAAAGGCCTCCTTCCCCCTGCCTTCCTTGTTGGACTACTATGTGAGATTTACTTTGGAATAAAGGATTCCAAAGAAAACTCTTCCCATAATGGTGACATCCAAAACAGTCTCCATTATTTAGGGACTAAGGTAAACACAAAGAAATATTATCTGGACTTTTGTCTAGTCATGGTGAGCTGGGTTATCTAGACCAACCTTTCCCACTAGAGCAACTGAAAATGTGGGAAAAATATTATCTTATAAACACCAAAGAGCTGATCCTGTAATGGAGAACTGGAGACCGAATCCTGGAGCACTCATGCACGGAGAGAGGTAGGGAGAACAGCAGGACTGAAGCCTCTTTGGCCCTTAGGGACAGAGTCGAGGCTCAGGGGCGGCCTCGGCAGGGGGTCCCAGTGGAGGCTTCCCCACCCTGGAGACTGACGCCCTTGGACTGAGGTGAAGCATGGCGAACCAGCCCTCCTCAGCACCCGGACGGCGGGGCAGCTGCCGTGTGCATCAGTCAGGCGTCAGCGCCAGGTAGTTCAACCGAAGGAGATTGAATACAGGGAACTGGTTACCCAAGTGTTAGAGGGATGAAAAATAACAGCCAAGGTATAACCTTCTATCCAGGGAAAAGATCCCTCAAGAATGAGGTTAAGGGAAGCGAAAGCAGCTCAACTGATAGAGCATCCGCCTACCATATGGAGGGTCCAGGGTTCAAACCCAGGCCTCCTGTCCCACGCACAGTGCTGATGCGCACAAGGAGTGCCCTGCCACGCAGGGGTGCCCCCAAGTAGGGGAGTCCCACACGCAAGGAGTGTACCCTGTAGGGAGAGCCGCCCAGCGCGAACGAAAGCACAGCCTGCCCAGGAGTGGTGCTGCACGCACGGAGTGCTGATGCAGCAAGATGATGCAACAAAAAAAGACACAGATTCCTGGTGCTGCTGACAAGAATACAAGCGGACATAGAAAAACACACAGAGAAAGACAGAGAGAGCAGACAACTGGGGGGGAAGAGAGAGAAATAAATAAAATAAATCTTTAAAAATAAAGAATGAGGTTAAAATAAAGGGCATTTTCAGACAAACAAAGACTGAAAAAGGGTTCATTCCCAGCTGATTCTTACTGAAGGGAATTCTGAAAAGATGTGTTTCAAGGAGGAGGAGAGAGATCTCAGGTGGAGGCCTGAGGTGGAGGAAGGAATGAAGAACAAAGAAAGTACTTATTAGCATGAATAAAAACAACCACTGACTGTACAAACTAGTGTTAGTGATGTCTAGTGGGGTTAAGAAAAACAAAATAGAATTCAAATACCAGACTAGAAAACAGATCAAGTACAAGTTAAATGGAGTCCAAGTGCTCTCACGTCCTTGTACTTACGGGTGGAAGGTAAATGTGTTGGTTTAGGTTCAGATTTTTAGATAGGAAGAATGCCTGGTATATTTTCTAGGGTAGCCACAGAAAGATTGGCATGAAGGTATGAAGAGGGAAAACAGCATTCTAAAAGAAGAATGAAAAATGGGGAGACAAAGAAACAAACAATAGATAGAACTAACAGAAAGCACAAATTAAAATGCTGGACTAAAACTCAAATATACCGACTATTACTTTATATATCTGTGGACTAGCGTTCTAGTTAAAAGACAAAGATTGTCAAAATAGATATTAAAAATTCAGCTATATGCTTTCTATGAGAGATTTCAAAACAATTAAAAGTACAAGGTTGGGAAAAATATATACAGATCCAAAGAGAGTGGGTATTTTACTTATTTTGGCAAAAAGTATAGAGGCATGATTTAATGATTCTGTAAAACTTTAGGATCGGCTTGTCTGGCCCCCACTGCTATGAGGCATTTGTTGGCTTGATAGCATCTCAGGTCTCAGGGCTCTGTCTACTTTTCTTCATTTTTATTTCTTTCTGCTTCTCAGAATGGATACTTTCATACGCTTTCTCTTCAAGTTTGCCGATCCTTTCTTTTTTCTGCTGACATCTGCTATTGTTCCCCTCTGCTGAATTTCATTTCAGTTATCACAATTTTCAGCTCCAGAATTTCTGTTTGAGTCTTCTTTATATTATCTGTCTTTGTCTTAAAATGCTCATTTTCTTCATATATAGTTTTCCTGATTTCCTTTAGTTTTCTGTCTGTGTTTTTCTTTAGCGCATTGAGCCTATTTACGAGAGCTTATCTAATGTCTTTGATTAATAATTCCAAGGACTGTTTCCTCAGGGACGGTTTCTGTTGGATTCTCTTTTTTCTCATAACTGGGCCATTCTTTCAAATTTCATTGTAGTTTTGTAATTTTTGTTGCGAAATGGACGTTCTGAAGATTATAATGTGGCAACTCTGGAAATCTGGTTCTGTTCTGTTTTTGGTTTTGTTTGTTTTTACTTCTTTTACTAGAGGGCTGGACTGGTCCATTCCTGACTTTTCCGAACTATTTTTCTAGCCTGGAAATTCCTTGTTGCACGGTCACCGACGTTTCTGTTTGATTAGCTCTGCAGTCAGCCAGTGAACTTAAACTCCACCAATTAAAGAAAAGAAACAACGGTGTATCCTCCCTTGACATCTTCTGATAGTAGCGCTGGGTGAGGCCGTGGCAGCCACGGGCTTGGAACCAGGCCAGCACAGAGACCCCACGACGCCGAGTCCCGCATCCTCAGCTCCCTGGAGACCGTCTCCTCCGCCTCACGTGGCACCAGCCAGTCCCAGGTTGCCGCACGGGGCTGAGGAGTTGAGGTGGGCTGCTGGCGGCGGACACCCTCACTTTCAGAGGCTCTGCAGCCTCTCCCTCCACCCAGCACTCCTGTGGTTGTTTTAAGTGTCCAGTCAGTTTCCAGAGTTGCAAACGATTCAATTCCATTCCCTTTTCCCGGTTCACGGGAGTTTTGGTAGAAGGAGCTACCGCTAGAACGTCCTACTCCACCATTTTGCATGATGTGCATGAATCCATCCTTGACTTTTGGGATCTTGTGTATGAAGCTGCGCCCTAGACAGTTGTCCACTTACTTGTCCCTATGAAGACCTTGTCCATTGGCCCTCTCCCCTCCACAGACCTCCGAAAATTGGAACATTTACTCCCATCCCCTCATTCGGACTTTGTCCCTCAGTGTGAAAATTACATCCACCTTGAAGAAGCAGGTGCTGCTGCTTGGACCCTCGCCATCCCGATTCTGTCCGGCCCCCTCTCCCGAGGGAGCCCTGCTGTAAGAGCATCTCCCACCACCAGCCTTGCCTGGAGAGGACAGCCACCACGGAGCTGCCCGAGGAGGCCAGGGCTCTTCTCCATCACCTCGGAAGTGCCCTCCAGCTGCCCGGGGAGCAGAGCCAGACGCTGGGCTTTCCAGGCCCGTGGAGTAGACCCGGCCCTGCAGGCTGCTCCTCTGAGCCCCTTGACCCCTTCCTCTGCAGTCTGCCTTGGAAGTTCTGGCATCACTTCTCCATTTCAAGTGGCCCATTGTTCTCTTCCTTGCCTCCCAGAAGCCTATCAGAACCCCGCCAGGGCCCTTTGCAGAATGCTGACTGTGTCCTGGGTGATGGCCCTCGTCTCAGCCAGTGCTCCCTCGCCAGCTCAGTGTCCCGTCCCCTTGACCAGCACCTCAGGATCCACTCCCAGGCACGTGCTCTCAGTCCCTGCTGGTCCGTGCTCGCCAGGACCTACAGCTTCTTGGGTGTATGATCCCTCTCCTTTCTTGGAAGGCCCAGCGGTGGCCACGGGCTGTGGTTGCTGGGCTGATTCCCGAAAGGGAAAGGGAGTAGCTGGGGAGGAGCCTACAGTCTTCAGGCGAGAGGTCAGGGGCTCGACCCCAACAGTGGGAGTGGGGCACCTCTGGCTCAGACAGTTCAGGGGAGCCTGCGGACTCAAGGCTCTCAGTCCAGACTCCCCATGCCAAGTTTCCAGCCCTGCCCTGCCTGGATGCTGGCTTTGGGAATGGAGGCTTGCCAAGACTTCATTAGCCTTCTCTGAAGTCCTGCCACTCTTCCAGGTAAGTCCTGAGCCCGATTTTCAGCGCTGCCTGCCCCCGGCTGCGTAACACAGAGGTCTCTGTAAACGGGGCCCGGGAGGCCCTCTGGCTCTCGCTTCTTCATTGCTGGCTGCTAGGTCGGGGCTTGTGCTCTCCTCACGTCAGTGAACCAGGGGCTCTTAGCAACAGTCCTTGGAGTTACTATATCCCTCACAGCGCCCCGACGACAGGGACATCACCTCACCGGTGCCTCCCCCTCCACCTGCAACCTGTCCAGGGCCACCCACAGCAGTCTGGGCAGCATGCCAGGGGCCATCGCCCGTGATGGGGTCTGCCCTGCAAAACTGATGCAGCTCTGGCCTCTGCGAGCCGCTCCTGCCCAGCTGCCCTGTGGTTCTGTGGGCAGAGCCTGAGATGTGGACCCTTTTTTTTAAATATATATATATAACATTTTTTAAATACGTTACTAGATCACAAAGAATGTTACATTAAAAAACATAAAAAAACATAAGAGGTTCCCATATACCCCACCCCCCACCCCCACCCATCATTTTTGTAAATTGAATTTTTTTGAAGATATATACATCACACAAAAAATGTTATATTAAAAAATTTAAGAGTTTCCTGTATACCCCCCCACCCCACTCCTCCCACACCAACAACCTCCCCCATCATCGTGGCACACTCGTCACACTCGGTGAACACATTTTGGAGCACTGCTGCACCACACAGATAATAGTTTACATTATAGTTCAGCTCTCCCCCAGTCCATTCAGTGGGTTATGGCAGGATAGATAAAGTCCAGCATCTGTCCCTGCAATATCATTCAGGACAATTTGTAGTCCCAAAAATGCCCCCACATCACATCTCTTCTTCCCTCTCCCTGCCCTCAGCAACTACCATGGCCACTGTCTCCACATCAATGCTACAATTTCTTCCATTACTAGTCACAAGAGTTTTATAGTAGAATATCAGTAAGCCCACTGTAGTCCATATTTTATTCCTCCATCCTGTGGACCCCGGGATGGTGATGTCCACTCCACCTCTATATAGAGAGGGGGCTTAGATTCCACATGGATGATGGATGCACTTCTCCTGCTTGCAGCTGTAGGCACTCTCTTGGCTCCCTGGTGTGGTGGTTGACCTTCTTCACCTCCCTGTTAGCTGACCTGGGTAAGTCCAGTGAACCAGAGGGTAGGAGCTGCAACTCTGTTGTGGCTCAGGGCCCAGCAGGCCATGGCCAGTCCAGAGATTCAAGCTGAGATGGGGATTCTTATGCAAGTGGTTTCCTGGGGAGTGGAGGGAGGAAAGGGGGCAGGGCAGGAGGACATGAGCAAGGCTCCTGCTGGACACGCGCTCAGCCTGCCCCTGTGGCGGCTCTGGAGCAGGAATTGCACGAGGGCGGGTGTCAGTCACCTGGAGCTGTGGGGACTGGCTTCTGTACACCCGTGACCCAGGTGGGGGACCGTCCTGGCAAGGTGGAGAGAAAAGGCAGCCGATGGCCAAGGCCAGGGCAGTGCTGGGAGGAGGGCAGCGGGGAGACAGACGGGCTGGAGACGTCCGCAGCCCTAGTGGTCACTGCTGGCTTTTACGTGTTCTCTTGAAGCCTGGCATCTGTCCCTTGGTGGCTGTGCGTCAGGTCCTGGCCCCCGAAGGAGGCGTGCGGCAGGAGCCCTTCTCGGAAGGACGGCGGGGAAGGCTGAGCGAGGCTGAGAGCCCGCGGGGCGCGAGGCGCCTGTCGTCCAGCCGGGAGCTCTGCTGAGCCGGGCTGCGCCTGGGGGGCAGGGGGGCTGGCTGCGGCCCGGCCAGCGCACGGCGGCACGCAGCACCCGCCAGGGGGGGCTGGCCCAGGGAAGGGCGTTGCTGGGAGCAGCGGGGGAAGGCTGCAGAAGCCGTCTTGGGAGATGAGAGGAGCCGAGGGAGCGCTGGAGCGGGCGCCTCGTCCAAGGCCCTCGGGCAGAACGGCCAGTCAGGGGCTCCACAGAGCCTGCAGCTGCCCAGGGCCCCCGAGGGGGCTCGAGCCACCCAGGACAACAGCGCATCCCCCCAAGAGGCCAGGCCCACCTAGGAGCACCCAGTTGCCCCAGCCCAGGTTGTGGGCCCGTCCCCTGTGGGTGCAGTGGGGAGGGGAGGCCCGTCCCCTGTGGATGAAGTGGGGGAAGGGAGACCCGTCTCCCTTGGGGTGCAGTGGGGGGAGGGAGGCCCCTCCCCTGTGGGTGCAGTGGGGAGGGGAGGCCCGTCCCCTGTGGATGAAGTGGGGGAAGGGAGACCCGTCTCCCTTGGGGTGCAGTGGGGGAGGGAGGCCCCTCCCCTGTGGGTGCAGTGGGGAGGGGAGGCCCTTCCCCTGTGGGTGCAGTGGGGAGGGGAGGCCCGTCCCCTGTGGGTGCAGTGGGGAGGGGAGGCCCGTCCCCTGTGGGTGCAGTGGGGAGGGGAGGCCCGTCCCCTGTGGGTGCAGTGGGGGAGGGAGGCCCCTCCCCTGTGGGTGCAGTGGGGAGGGGTCTTGGTACTCTGGATTCGGAAGCTGCCCCGCCCCCAGCGCCCACCGAGACCATGGGGACGCCCTGCCAGGGCAGGAGAACTGGGCCAGGGTCAGCTAAAGGCAGGTACCCGCCCTGCCTAGGGTGAGAGGGACCTGGGGGGCTGCTGGCTCAGACCCGCCTTCAGAGCCCCGCGTCAGGGCCGCGCCGATTCGAGCACGCCCGTGGGTGGTGGGGTTTCTGGGGGTGGGGCCACCCCAGGGGTGAGGCTCTGCCGTTGGCCTGTGGGCATCAGGGCTGGACCCCGTGCCCCGAGGGCGTGGCACTCCCGAGCTGTCCTGCAATGTGGACTCCTTTGTTAATGACCTCGTTAGGATGAGGTCAGCCGAGTCGGGGGGCCTCGAGCCAACGTGCCCGAGCCCCTCTAGTGGGGGGAGCTTGGAGACACGGGGGGGGGGGGCAGGAGACCTACAGCCAGGGGTGAGGGGCCGGCGGGGTGAGGGGCCGGCGGGGGAGGGGCCGGGGGGAGCGGCCGGCAGCCATCCGGGGCATCCAGGGCTGCAGAGGGCTGAGCCTCTGGCGCTTTCAGTTTGGACTTGGGTCTCCAAACCCGGGGACAGTAAATCCCGACTGTTCAGGCCAGTGGCCCGTGGCACTGGTCAGGGCAGCCTGGCAGGGGACACGGGTGCCGGGTGCGGACGGAGCCGGCCCTCCTCTGCACCCTTGGAGTCGCCCGTCGGGGTGCCCTCCTCGCCTGTTTGGCCTGGAGGCCCGCCCTGCCAGGCCGACGCCCTGGGGAGCGGGGTCCGCTGGGCAGGGTCCCGGTTCCCCCCCCCTCCAGCAGGGTTCAGAGCCTTCGTGTGGCGCTGCCAGGCCCAGCCTCGTCGTCCTCCATTCCAGATAAAGTCAGCCAGTTATTGGCCCGGAGAGCAGGGTGGGCCCAAAATTGCATCTGATGAGGGTCGCCAGGCACCTCCCTGCAGGTCAGGAAAGCGAGGCACACTTTGGGGCAGCTGGTCAGGAAGTGCTGAACTGCAGCTCAGCTGATTCTCAATTGAGAAGATTCTCCCAGACCACAGCAGACGAGTCCCACCCTCACTCCTGGATGTTGCTCAGCTGGTTTTATGGGGTGGTGGGAACGTCCTAAAAAGTGTAGACTTGATGGGAAACGGACTTTGGCCCAGTGGTTAGGGCGTCCGTCTACCACATGGGAGGTCTGCGGTTCAAACCCTGGGCCTCCTTGACCCGTGTGGAGCTGGCCCATGCGCAGTGCTGATGCGCGCAAGGAGTGCCGTGCTACACAGGGGTGTCCCCCGCGTAGGGGAGCCCCACGCGCAAGGAGTGCACCCATAGGGAGAGCCGCCCAGCGCCAAGGAGGGAGAACAGCCTGCCGAGGAATGGCGCCGCCCACACTTCCCGTGCCGCTGACGACAACAGAAGCGGACAAAGAAACAAGACGCAGCAAAAAGACACAGACAACAGACAACCGGGGGAGGGGAGGGGAATTAAATAAATAAAAATAAATCTTAAAAAAAAAAAAAAAAAGTGTAGACTTGCTACATGCCATGTGGTCACTGTAACTGACATTTATCGCCGAGCTTCCTGGCATCCAAGGCAACAATGGAAACTCACTGTCATCCTCATACAGGGAACTCTGAAGTACAGTTTGTCTTGAATCTTCCTTTTGTGGCTCTGTCCACGTCTGTATCACAGCACACCACACTGCTCAGTGGCCCTTCCTGAGCAGCAGTCCATGCTCCAAGAGCCTCCTTCTCTCCTTTCTAAACAACCTCAACATGTAGTCATGCTTGAGCAAACTCTTGTTCTTAGTAAGGTGTGTGCAAGTCAGGCTTCTCTGAGAGGCAGAACCAGCAGGATCTATGTAAAGAGATTTATGTCAAGGAATCAGGCCATGCCGGCTGTGGGGCAGGCCCATCTGGGATCGGCAGGGCAGGCTGGCAGGTCGAGGCTGAAGCCTCGAGTCCGAAACGCCCAGGCTGGGCCCAGCGCCGAGGGAGGTGAGTTTCTCCTTTTTCTGGGAACCACAGTTCTCTTTCTTCCGATTGCAGAAGTCCCTCACATGACGGGGGAACTGCCTGGCCGTGAGGTCAACGGAGGGCAGCGCCAATCCTACCCACAGAACACCTCCCCAGCAACCCCGGGCCCATGTTTGACCAGACAACCTGCCCCCCAGCCTGGTCAAGTTGACACAAAAATTAACCGACACGGACTGAGCGGCTGGTGGCTCTGAGCGCGTCCTGCCTTCCCGGGAGGTTGGCTCTGAAGGAAGGAGGCCCCATGCAAGGGCTGTGGTTTTAGAGAAAGGCCAGGCTCGGGCAGGGGCAGGGCTGCCTGTCCGTCCCCCTGGACCGCGCGGCCTTGGGCGGGCGACTGGAGGAGCAGAGCGCGGAGCTGGGGGTCTGCAGGCCTTGCCCAGCTGACAGCCTTGCGGTCTTGGGGGAGCTGAGGAATCTGGAATGTCATTTCCCGCATCCACGGCCGCTGGATTAACACCTGCTCTCCTTGCGCTCGTGGAGTGCTGGTTCTCGCCCCGCCTGGGCCGTGGGCGGCTCCTCCGGTGGGGACCTCGGAATGGCTGGCCTTTTGCTCCATCTCGGCCTGCCGGGCTGCTGCAAGCCACATGCCCGAAACCAGCCAGCGTCTACCGGGAGCGTTGAGCTTACAAACCTACAGTGCTGAGGCCGAGAAAATGTCCAAATAAGGCGTCCTCGGGCGACGCCGTCTTCCCAAGGACCGGCTGCCGGCGAGGCCAGGCTCCTCGGCCGCTCGGCGAAGCACACGGCGGGCAGGCTGGTCTCCCCGTCTCTTCCGGGCTTCGTTGCTTCAGGTTCTTGCTTCCGTGGCTCTCTCCATGGTCACCCCGTTTGTAATCCTCCAGGGTGAGGATTAAGGGCCGCCCTGAGCCACGCCGTTGGGACGTGACCTCATCAGAAGGTCGCGCCTAACGCCAGTTTACAGCCGCAGGGACGGGCGCTCCGAGGGACCCGCGCAGCCTGCGACCTCCTCCCTCCCTCACCTGGGGTGGCCCTGGGGGCCTGCCCATCGAGGTTGAGTCGGGGACGAGAGCCTCCCCTGGTGTCCTGAGGGGCCACGCGCCCCACCGGGGCGGTCCCCGCTAGGGGAAGGGCAACAGGAGGGCACTCTCTCTGCGTCCACCCAACAAAGGGCCACAAGCCGCGTGGCTTAAAGGAAACCCGCTGTCCCGCGGCTGCGGAGGCCACGCGGCAGGCCTGCGCCGTGCCTCTCCCTGGCCTCTGGCGGCTCACGCGGGGGTGGCAAAGGCCCTCGTGGCCACAGCGTGCCTCAGCGGGCTCTGGGGCGGCCGTCCCTCCTCCCGGGCCTTGTCTGTCCCCTCTGCTCTGCTAAGAAGGCCAGGCCTGTTGGGGGGGGAGCTCACCCCTTCATCCCAATTCCACCTGCCACAACCTACTCCCAGTGGGTCCCCTCTCGGGCTGGGCCTTCGACAGCTTTTTTTTTTTTTAATTCAGTATTTTTTTTTAAAGATTTATTTATTTATTTAATTTCCCCTCCTCCCCTGGTTGTCTGTTCTTGGTGTCTATTTGCTGCGTCTTGTTTCTTTGTCCGCTTCTATTGTCGTCAGCGGCACGGGAAGTGTGGGCGGCGCCATTCCTGGGCAAGCTGCACTTTCTTTTGCGCTGGGCGGCTCTCCTTATGGGGTGCACTCCTTGCGCTTGGGGCTCCCCTACGCGGGGGACACCGCTCTGTGGCACGGCACTCCTTGCGCGCATCAGCACTGCGCATGGGCCAGCTCCACACAGGTCAAGGAGGCCCGGGGTTTGAACCACGGACCTCCCATGTGGTAGACGGACGCCCTAACCACTGGGCCAAGTCTGTTTCCCATCGACAGCTTTTTGAGGGACGCAATTTGACATCCTGCTGTGGGATCTAGGTGTTTTTTCGGGCAATCTCCCTATTATCCGGGGGGAGACCTGCGTCCTGGGGGGGCTCGGGGACCGCTCTGAGGCCTCCCAGCACGTCATGGGGGCAGCGAGACAAGGATGCGGTCCCCCCGGTCCCCCAGTGTCTCAGCCCCCCCTTTCCCACAGGGCGAGGAGAGAAAATACAGCCCTCAATTGGCAAATGTCCGTTTTACAACGGACCATTGCCTCTAAGAAGCCCAACAGCTCATTTCGCAGCTCCGCAGTTTTGTGGGACGCTGAGTGGCAGCCGGACCACGGCCTCCCCTGGGCGGCAGCCACCGGTGGCCTCCTTTGCGGAACAGCCGCGACCCACGTCGGGGGACCGTCCCCTGCCCTTCTGAGATGGTGGCAGCAGCTCCCGGCTGGTGGGGGAGACCCCGAGCTCCTCCTGGCTGCGCCCACTCCGGAGGCGCCTGGCCTGGCGGAGGAGACGCAGCCGCTTTGTGAAAAGGCCTGGGCCCCCGCGAAGGCCGCGAGGAGAGAGCCACCTCCAGCGGGAGAGGCAGGCGGCGCGAGGCGGGGGACGCCGGAGTGGAAGGGGCAGGGCTGGCCTCGGGGCCCAGGCCGGGGTGGAAGAGGGAGGTCACACCCAGGCCCCACCCGGCTCCCCGGTGCGCAGCCCCCACGCCGGGGCAGGGGGCCCGTCCACCCTGAGGCCCAGCGCGGGCCGGCCGGCCCGTGAGCCTTCGCGGGGCAGATGGGTGGGCCGTCTCGCAGGAAGACAGTGGCTCCTGGACCCCAACCCTGTGAGGCTCCCATAAAGACGCCCAGTGCTCCGTGAAGACAGGGCGCTGAAACTGCAGGGCGGCGACGACGACGGTGGCCGCGTGACTCCGTGGGCTTCCCGGCACGGCCGGCAGCCCTGCAGGAGGAGGGGCTGTGCAGCTGCTCAGGCTCCCCAGCCGTCCCCCCGCTGAAGGCACTAGCCCTGGGTGGGCGCAGGAGCGACGGGGTCTTAGCAGGGCCTCGCGCTTCCGTGTGGCTGCGGTGGGGCCGTCACCGGGCGTGTTCTGCTGGGGAAGGCGGCGCGCCAAGGGGGTGAGGGGAGGGGTGCTGGGGGCAGGGAGCCGGCCCCTCTCGTCTGGGCCCTGGGCCACCCCTGCCTCTGGAGGGGCCTCCGCAGTAGCTTCTGTGCAGTGCCCCCCGCTACAACCGCCCCGGAGCCCCAAGAGGGTGTCAGGCTCACCTGCCCAGGCCCGCCGTGCCGCCTCAGGACCCCTCCTCGCCCCTCCAGCCCTCAACGCGGAGGCCTGCGCCCCTGCCTGGCCTGGACTCCTCAGGAAGCATCTGGAACGTCTTCCCTGCCCCACGCCACACCAAGCTGACCTTCCAAGGCCGGCACAAGCTGCCCGCACCTGGGCCGGGCTCTCAGCCCCTACGGCTTTTTTATTAGGTGCCAACAGCTACAAATGTGAAGATTCCACACTTGCAAAAGTCCGTTTTCTAGTGTGTCTAGGAAAATGGGAAGGGTTGGCACCTCCACGGGCTCAGCTGTTGGGAGCCGAGGGGGAAGGCCCTGCCCGCAGCCTTGCACCTTCACCTGCCTCACCTGCGCAGGTGTTGGCGTCCGTGCCCTGCCTGGGGAAGTGGCTGCTCTCATTAGGTGAGGGGAAGAGCACACACCCGCCCCCCTCCTCCCCCGCCCTCATTCCCAATGCTAGTGGCGCTCACACTTGTCCAGTAATCACACCAGACGTAGGCGGCACTTACTGTACCGGGCACCACATTTAGCCCGTCTGATTCTCCTACGCCACCCCCCCAGGAGGTGGAGCAGGTTTGACCCCACTTCAAGCACGAAGAAACTGAGGCTGGGAGAACGTGGAGTCACCGAGCTCTCACGAGGAAGGGGGGAGCAGGCACTCAGACCCAGGCAGCCGCGTCTGTAGCCCCAGCTTCTCTGCTCACTGCTGAGCACTTCTTAAAGCATGCCCGTCTCTGAGTTGTTGGATGAGCATAACTGGGGGCTCCCTGCACCCCTCCCCCCCAGGGCTGGGATTGCCCCAGTGGGTGGTCTGAGCCTGCTGGCCCCCGCCTGACTGTGAGTGGACTTCTGGTCCACCCAGGGGTGCTCACACCTGCCTCGGCACTCGGGCCAGGGCCCCTGCTGCTCTGCGGTCCCCGTGCCATCGGAGGGCGCACACAGCCCTGGGAAAGCCCAGCCGGCGGTCAGAGCCAGAGGCCAGAAGGAGACGTAACTGGAAGCATTTCAACGTTGCCTTGTGCCTCTGAGAAAACCCCGAGATGCAGCTGGGAAAACGTTTTTGGCAGACAACAAAACTCCTTAGGAAGCCCCACCCTCCTCTGCCTGCCTCGGTGTCCCCCACCCAGCCAAGGCAGAGGGAACGCGGGGCCCGCGGGCTCCAGCCTGAGCCCCAGGCTGCTGGGGGACCTCCCGGCGGGCTTGGGGGCACGCCCCCTCCTGTGTCAGCGGTCTGTTTGCGTACCTGAGCAGCACCTGCACCGCCTGCCCTCCCCACCCGCAGCCCGCATCGCCAGCTCAGAGCGGGGCTCCCTTGTTTGATCGTATCGAAGGAGCCACCAGCCGCTCTCCCTTTCCCTGTCCCAGCTCGGAGTGATTCTCCAACAGTAAGATCAGGTCCTGTAACCCAAGGCCCTAAATCGGTCAAACTGTGGGTCACAGTGGGGTGTCCCGGCCCCCTCACCCTGGAGGGAGGCCCACCACCCAGCGGAGCAGGCTCGGCGTCCAGCAGAGGCCAGCGTTCTCCACGGAGCTGCTGCCACCCGAGCGCTGGCCCCCGCTGGGACGCAGCGTTCCGCTGCCCCAGGTGCCCGCTCACCTTGCACCTGCAGGGACTCACGGGCCTGAACTAGTAAAGGCTCCTGTGGGGGCACCGGGCTTTCGTGCTTTTTCATTCCGGTGGGTTTTGAGGACTTCCCCTTCCCGCTTTCCCCGAACAACTGCGTGCGAGCACCAGCTGCCAGGTCTGCGAAGGCGGGAGTCTCCGGCCGTGCCTCCCGCACCCTGCGCTGGGCTTACTTGCCCAGCCTGGGGACGGATGCCCGCCTCCACGCCTGCCTCTGGGATGCACCGCCGGGCCTCCACCGCTCACTGCTGCTCGAGCGCAGGATTCGGCCCTGGGGCAGCAGGCAACCCTGACTCGGGGCTTCCTTGGAGCTCTGCGGTGGTGCAGAGCGGAGGGGAGCGCCTAGCGGCTCCGCGTCCTGCCCCGGGAGCCCTCGTGCATCCGGTCTGGGAATCGGCCCACGGACCTCGGGGTACCTAGCTCGTCAGACACGCAGCCCCCAAAGCCATCTGCTCCCAGGAGAAGGCAGGTGCAGGCCCGGGCTGGGGGGGGGAGCCCAGCTGCTCTGCCGGGGGTCTTCCCAGGGAGCTGTGAGCACAGGTGCAATCCTGGGGGGACGTGTGCTGTGCACGCAGGAGCTGCAGCCCCTTCCCAGGAAGCCCTGGGCCTGGAGCCGGGGATCCGAAAGGCAGGACCTAACTAGCCCCTAACGGGATGCCCCACCACCGACCTCGTCTCCCCTTCCAGAAAGAACTCCGAGCTCTTAAGAAACCGGGGGCCCAGAAAGGCTGAGTTGAGAATGGATTTCCAGCTGGTATTTTACCAGCCAGTGTTTCCCGCTTCTCGTCGTCCCGTGGAATTTGGGTTTTCAGCCTGGGCATCCGCTTCTCAGCTGAGCAGCATCCCCCAAATTGGTGATCACTGAGCTGGCATTTCCGGGGAGCTCCCAGGCTGCCCCCCACCTGCCCACGTGAGCCCCAGCATGGGGGGTCGTGGTGGAGCCGCCCTAGGCCTCTGTCTCGCTGACAATTCCAATCCCCCGTGTAGCTGAATATTCCTCGGATTCCCAGATCTCGGCTCACGTCCTCAGACCGTGGCCCAGCTGGGGGAGACGCCGCGTGGATGGAGCACGGCGCGGGCAGAGGGCGGCCCCTCTGCAGGTGCCTTCGGGGGCTGGGCTTACGAAGCCCCCACCCTCGGCTTCTCCAGACAGCGCCCCTGTGGGTAACAGCTTGGGCTGGCTCAGCCGAGCCTAGCTCCACACATGCCCGTCTCAGTTCATTTTACTGCAGATGGGGAAACTGAGGCTGAGAGGTGAAGGGATGAGCAGGGCTCTGAATCCACAGACCGTGCTTCCAACCACGCCGCGATCCGCATCCCCGAGGAGCCGCTGACTGGCCACGTGACTAAATACCACGTCGCCCTGCAGACTGCACTGGACAGGACAGAGGGCCGGAAAGCGCTGGCTGCCCCAGTGCACAGGACTGCCTGAGCCGCAACCGGCCCGTGCTTGGGGGTCCGCCCCAACGGCGTGGGTTAAAACCTACCCACAAGGGAAGGGGACTTGCCCAGTGGTTAGGGCGTCCGTCTACCACATGGGAGGTCCACGGTTCAAACCCCGGGCCTCCTTGACCCGTGTGGAGCTGGCCCATGCGCAGTGTCAATGTGTGCAAGGAGTGCCCTGCCACGCAAGGGTGTCCCCCGTGTAGGGGAGCCCCACGCACAAGGAGTGCACTACGTAAGGAGAGCCAACCAGCACGAAAGAAAGCGCAGCCTCCCCGGGAATGGCGCCGCACACACGGAGAGCTGACACAACAAGATGATGCAACAAAAAGAAACACAGATTCCCGTGCCGCTGACAACAACAGAGGTGGGCAAAAAACACGCAGCAGATAGACACAGAGAACAGACAACTGGGGCGGGGTGGAAAGGGAGAGAAATAAATAAATAAATCTTAAAAAAAAACAAACAAACCTGTCCACAAGCCCTTTGCCATTCCTCCCATCACACCCCAGAGCCTGAGTCCCCCTCCTCTGGGGCGGGCTCTACGCAGGGGCTCACTTCCATGCACAGAACGTAGCAGAAGTAACGGCGGCAGCTCCAGAGGCTGCACCATGCAAGCCGTGGGAGCAGGTGTCAGTCGACAGTTAAACACCTGTTGCCACATGGAGGTCCCTCTGCGCCTCCTACAAACAAAAAGGCAGCAAGCAAGCAGGCAGGAGAGCCCGTGGGCTCAGCGGCTGAGCGCCGGCCTCCACTCACGAGGCCCCGGGTTCACTCCCTAGCCCGAGCACCCAAAAAAGGCGGGGGGCAGGGGGGCAGTGGTTTCCTCCCTGCTGCTCCCTCGGACGCTAACTCCGGGATAGCCAACCGCCATGTCCTGGAGCCGCTCAAGCCGCCCTCTGGACGGTCCACGTGGCAAGGACCTGAGGCCCGAAGCCAACAAGCACGTGAGAAAGTCCGAGGGATCCTTGGGCCCTGGCCAAGCCTGCAGGTAGCTGCCGTCCTGGTCAGCACCTGGAAACGTCACGTCCAGGGTCCCTAAGGTGATAAAGGTGGGTTGACTTATGCTGCTGGGCTTGGGGATGATTTGTTACGCAGCAACAGATAACTAATACACTCCTTCCATCCCCCCTCTTTATCATCTGTCATATGCACTTGGTGTCCTTCCCACACCCCACTCGGGCAATTCCATTCCCTTCGGAAGTGAAAGGCTTTCGAGGGCCTCCTGCACAGCCGTGGGGTACGACACTTATAGCACTTACCTCCAGACTCGCCTTCTTCCAAGGGACGAAGAAACCCCAGGCTGCGCTACGCTGCAGCAGGCTAGAGCTGCTCCTGACGTCTTTCACCCAGAGGGCACTCCCAGCTCCTCAACGAGTGTTGCTGAGAGCTGGATGGAACGGACACTGGTCTCAGGCTGCCAGTGGCCCAGAAGCTTCTATAGGAGAGCAAGGGGCAAGGCCTCCAGGTCCCAAAAGTGTGGGCGAAGAGGTGGACTGCACAGAGAGCGAGCGAGCCCGCCAGGCCAGCCGGCTTGCCGTCCGCGATGGGGGCAGCAGGCTGGTCAGTGACGGGGAGAAGCCTGTCCCAGTGAAGGGGCAGTGGGCTTCGTGACAGCGCGGGGACTCACTCTGCAGTGGGGGCGGCAGTCAGAAGAGCACACGCCGCTCCCGGCACCCCCCTCCTCCGTGTCTGGAAGGACCGTCCCGCGTCTGCTTGCAGAGGTCTCGGGTGGGCCGGCGGGCGGGCTGGAGAGGGAAGCCCGTTTTCCCGCGGCCCTCTTTGTGCTCCTGGATTTTGTGCCGTGTCTGTGCAAAGACAGATCGATCAAATGCATTTGAAGTGCTGTTTACCAATGACCAAACTTGCTCGGCCTTCCTGAAAAGGGGCCCCGTGCCGCGTGGGTTTAGGGCCCCTCCTGGAGGGGCGCGGGGCACCCCCAGGCTTGGAGCGTTTGGGTGGTGAGGAGCCCTGTCCACGCCACCTAAACCCAAGTCTCCCAGGCTCATTTAACCACACAACCGTTTTCCTAAACTCCGTATAAACAGCCCTGGCTCCAGCGGCCCGGCGTGGGTTTTGGGCCGCGAGGCTCGGGGCGGAGCCGTCCACGACGTTCCTGCACACTCGTCCCGTGACACCCAGGGGTGGGGGCGAGAGAGCAGACACACCGGGGTGGGGTGGGCAGCGGCCAGGAGTCAGGACAGGGGGCCGTGAGGAAACGGGAGCTTGGGGGCTCCCGGGAAGATGAGCCCCCACCCTGCCCCAGTCTCCCAAGGGCGAGCCTGTCACTGGCTCTAGTTCGCTCCTTCATTCACACCCGCCGGGCGCCTGGGCCTAACCAGGCACGGTGTCTGCCCTCAGGAGGCGCACGCCTGGCCAGGAAGGTGGACGAAACCCAGCCGCCGGCTTAGGAAAGGCCCTGGCGACGCAGCCGGTGACCTGGACACGGCGTCTGAGTCCAAGGCAGTCGGGTGAATCGGGGATGTTCCAGAAGGCCTCAAGGACATGAAGACTGGCCATGGGCCTGGAGCTGGGACCTGAGGCCTCGGCCCACAGCCAGCCTCCTGCCCTCTGCCTGGGGCTCTGGGGTTCCCTGTACTTCCAGGCGGAGCATGGCAGGAGCTCAAGAGGCAGGAGGGAGAGAAGTCTGATCTACTAGTGTGGCCAGCGTAGGGCAGGGTGGGTGACTGTATTCGTCAGCCAAAGGGGTGCTGAGGCAAAATACCAGAATTGGTGGGTTTTTATAAAGAGTATTTATTTGGGGTAGGAGCTTACAGTTACCAGGCCATAAGCATAAGTTCCTTCCCTCACCAATGTCTATTTCCGCATGTTGGAGCAAGAGGGCTGCTGACGTCTGCGAGGGCTCAGGCGTCCTGGGTTCCTCGTTCCTGGGGCTTGCTTTTCTCTGGCTTCAAGGTTCCTTCCTTCCCAGGGCTTGCTTCATCCTGGGCTCAGCGTTCCTCTCTTCCTGGGCCTGGCTTCTCTTTCCTCTGTGAACTGACTTCCCGGGGCCCCAGCTTAAGATTTCAGCATCAAACTCCAACATCAAAACTCCAACATTAAAAACCCTCGCATCAAAAGCTACAACCTTCGCCATGCCTGTTATCTGCGAGTCTGCACCCACCAAGGGGCAGGGACTCAGCACCCTAATGACATGGCCCAATCAAAGCCCTAATCATAACTTAATCACACCCAGGTACAGACCAGACGACAAACATAATCCAATATCTATTTCTGGAATTCATAATCATATCAAACTGCTACAGCGACCATGGGCCCCGGCAGCCCTGGCATAGAGGGCCTTGATCGGCACTTCCTGCTGTGGTTGAGAAGGTGCCTTCTTGTAGATCCAGAGCTAACAGCGCCAGCTTCTCCAGCAGTGCCAGCTTCTCCAGCAGTGCCAGCTTCTCCAACAGCGCCAGCTTCTCCAGCAGTGCCAGCTTCTCCAACAGCACCAGCTTCTCCAGCAGTGCCAGCTTCTCCAGCAGTGCCAGCTTCTCCAACAGCACCAGCTTCTCCAGCAGTGCCAGCTTCTCCAGCAGTGCCAGCTTCTCCAACAGCGCCAGCCTCTCCAATAAAGCAGCACTGGGTGCAGGTTCTGGGCTCTAGCACCTCATCTCTGGGCCTCACTCCTTCCTTTTGCTCCTCCAGTCCCCTTTTTCTGCTTTCACTCCTCTGTTCTCCCAACAGCGCTGTACCCGGGTCTGTGCTCAATCCCTGTGTCTGAGATTCCTAGGCTGGTTTCTGTTCCCACCTGGACGCAGGCTGACAGTGCTGGGGACAGGAGCCATCCCGGCAGAGGCCCCACGCCTGGGTGTCTGCGGAGGCTCTTCACCTGTCTGAGCACGAATTCAAGGTGAGGCCACTGCGCTGGAAACTGGGGTCCTGGTGGCTTGTGGCAGGCCGTGCATCGCGATCATGTAGTTATCACCTGCTGCTGCACGGAGGGAGTGCCCAGGAGGGTTAGACTTTGGACGTAAGTCGCCGTTGCCCTTGTCTGTTGAAGTATAAATCAATGGCTACCAGCCCTGCAGGTGGATGGTTCCTGATCTCCTGAGAGAGATTACGGAAGAGAGGAGGAGGGGAGAAGGAGGGGAAGAAGGGGAGGGAGGAGGGGAAAGGAAAGAGGGAGGAGGAGGAGGAGGAGGAGAGGGAGAGAAGGAGAGAGATAAGAAGAAGAAGAGAAAATTAATAACTGGACTACACTAAAATTAAGAATTTATATTTGAAAGATTGGGAGAAGATACCTGCAGCACACGTGGACTCTAATTCAGAATACATAAAGAATCCCGAGAAATCAATAAGAAAAAGGTGGACAGCCCACTAGAAAACGGGCCCAGGGCTTGAGTGAGCACCTCCCTGACGTACACGTCCTGGAGGCCACTGGACATAAGAGAAGGCACGCAGCCGCGCTAAACAACGAGGCACCACGTCACGGCTTTGGGGACGGCTACATTCAAACAAACGTGGCCACGAAGAGGGGAAGTCTGAACCTTTGCACACTGCTGGTGGGAACGTAAAAGAGTGCAGCTGTTTTGGAAAAGTCTGACGGTTCCCCAAAAAGTGGAACTCAGAGTTATCATGTGACCCAGCAATTCCACTCCTAGATCTATTCCCAAGCGATGGAAACATACACACACGAAAACTTTTACATGCGTGCTCTCAGCATCGTCACTCAGAACAGAAGGATGGGAGCCCAGTCATCCGCTGACATATGGATCGACAAACGCGCTCCATCCAGACAACAGAATAGCAAACATGCCAAAGCATGACGAACCCTGAGAACACGCTCAGGGAAAGAAGCCAGCCTCGAAGATCCCATGTGAGGGTTCCATCTGTATGAAATGTCCAGAACAGGCAAGTCCACAGGGACAGGAAGCAGCCTAGTGGCTGCTGAGGACGGGGATGTGGGAAGTGGGCGTGGTGGCCAATGGGGATGGGATTTCTTTTTCAGGTGATGAAATGTATGAAGGGAGCGGATCTGGCTTAAGCAGCTGAGCGCCTGCCTCCCACATATGAGTTACCACTGAATCGCACACACGTTGAATGGGTGATTAGAATAAATGACGTATTTCAAAAAAGCTCTTGCACAAACACTCTCTGGGGAGAGTGGAACTTGGTGTAACCATTTTGGAAAACACTTTGGGAAAAAATGGGCTTGCTAAATACTCCAGAAGCTGGGAAACAGACTTTGGTCCAGTGGTTAGGGCGTCCGTCTACCACATGGGAGGTCCGCGGTTCAAACCCCGGGCCTCCTTGACCCGTGTGGAGCTGGCCATGCGCAGTGCTGATGTGCTCAAGGAGTGCCCTGCCACACAGGAGTGTCCCCGGCGTAGGGGAGCCCCACGCGCAAGGAGTGCACCCATAAGGAGAGCCGCCCAGCGCGAAGGAGGGAGCAGCCTGCCGAGGAATGGTGCCGCCCACACTTCCCGTGCCGCTGACAACACAAGCGGACAAAGAAACAAGACGCAGCAAAAAGACACAGAAAACAGGGAAACGGACTTTGGCCCAGTGGTTAGGGCGTCCGTCTACCACATGGGAGGTCCGCGGTTCAAACCCTGGGCCTCCTTGATCCATGTGGAGCTGGCCCATGCGCAGTGCTGATGCGCGCAAGGAGTGCCGTGCCACACAGGGGTGTCCCCCGCGTAGCCCCACGCGCAAGGAGTGCACCCATAAGGAGAGCCGCCCAGCGCGAGGAGGGAGCAGCCTGCCGAGGAATGGCGCCGCCCACACTTCCCGAGCCGCTGCCGACAACAGAAGCGGACAAAGAAACAAGACGCAGCAAAAAGACACAGAGAACAGACAACCGGGGGAGGGGAGGGGAATTAAATAAATAAAAATAAATCTTTAAAAAAAAAAAAGACACAGAAAACAGATAACCAGGGGAGGGGAGTTAAATAAATAAATAAAAATCTTAAAAAATAATAAAATAAAATAAATAAATACTCCAGAAGCACCGTCAGGAGCCAGCATTTCCACCCCTAGGAATACAGCCAGCAGAAACGCAGACGTGCGCTCATACTAGACATAATCCTAGCACGATCGTAGACGCACTTAGCCAAACCCCGGAAACGGCCCAGACGCCCTTCAGCAGGAGGAGAGAGGAGGCTTGTGGCTTCACGGCAGTAGAGGAGCCGCCTGTGCACGCAGCAAGGGGAGATATCCCGAGTGTGACGAGCACCGGAAGCCAGCTCTGTGGGGCACCGATGTGTGAGCCCATTCGAGTGTGTTCAAAACGGCAAAGCTAATGCATGGTGCAGCCCCAGAGGTGCTGAGCTGGGGGGAGCAGGGGAAGCTTCTGGGGTGCTGGCATGTCCTGTTTCTTGTTCTGGAGGTTCCCTTAGGAGCCACGTTCTGTTCTGTATTTACATTGTAATTCAGTAAAATTTTAAAAACAGGGAAAGGAGGAGGAACAATTTTATCTACATACCAAATAAGGAAAACACGTGCCCCAGAAGCCAGTTTTCACTTCTGTGGCCGGTGGCATCTAGACCTTTCTGCATTCACCAGCCATTCGCCCCCCGTCTGCATCTCAGCTAGCTGGGGCTCTCTCTCCAACAGGGTGGCTCAAACTCTGTTCTGCCGTTTTTTCTCGGTGTTTGGACTTTCTCGCTGCCCTCTACAGCAGGACAGGGGAGGTACTTGAGGCACCCATGGCTCGCCTGGCCCTCCGTGTAGCACCCCGAGCCTCCCCTTGGCGATCAGGACCAGCCGCCCCGACGGTCCAGAGCCCACGGTCTTGCCACTCAGGTACGTGAGGGCCCCAAGATGACCCAAGATGACCGGCGGTCGGTCCCAGGAGCGGAACTGTTGCTGTGCGCTGGTGGGGGCGACTCCTCCCCGTGCGTCGTGGGAGATGCGGCTGCGCGTCCCTTGCCTTCCTGCTGTGTGACACGGGGGGACCTTCTCATCAGCTGCACCTCAGCGGGGGGCACGGGGTACCTGGGAACAGGCTCCTGAAGATCCCCTTTGGGGGGAGCCGGCCTGGGTGGGGGGGCTCTGCCCCTCAGGCCAGGGGGCCTCACGGAGAGAGGAAACCCTGGGGCCACCGGGCGACAGCAGGGGCCGGGGCGCAGCGCCCCGGAGGAGCCCGCGTGCTGGCGTCTGAGACGCTGAGCGGGCGCCTTCCGCGCCGCGGCCCTCCCCAGCCGACGCCCTCCGCTACCTTGGCCGTCGCTCCAGGCGCGGACAGAAGCCGGCGCTGGAAAGGTGACTTGCAGTTTGGGGGGCCGGCTCCCCTTTGTTGCCAGTCGCCCACCCCACAGGGCATTAGCGGGGGAGGCCGAGGGCGAGGTTTGCCCGAGGACGTGCCTGTCTCCGTTTGCCAGGGCTGCTGTGGCAAATACTGCCCCTCTCCCCGCCCTGGTGGCCTGACTGCGGCACTTCATGCCTCCAGTTTCAGAGACCAGACGTCAGCGAGGCGTTGGCAAGGCCGCGCCCCCCACGTCTGCGGCGCTCCGTGCTGGCTTGGCCCCCCACTGGCTCCCCCCACCCCGGCACCCCCACCCCCGGCACGACGGCGACATCCTCGAGCCCCTCCTGTGCCGACTCTCCCGGCCTCAGCGACTTGACTCGGAGCCTCTCCCCGGCCCTGGCTCCTCCTTACAAGTGAGCCCACCTGCAGCGAGGCACCTCAGAGGCCCCGTGTGCAAACGGGCCCCGCCGCGGGAGCCCAGAGGTGGGCGACTGAGGCAACCTGCCGCCCCCAGCGAGCCCGCGGTGGAGCCGGGCCCCCTCCCCTCTGCCGGCTGTGACCAGAGGACCCCCAGCGGAGGCTCGGCCGCCCGCCTGTGCCAGCCATGTGGCCCAGCCAAGCCGCGGCACTCGAACTCTCCACCCGGGGGGGGCGGGGAGGGCTGCCTCATCTCCCCCGCGAGGGCTTGGCAAGACGCAGGCAGCTCTGGGCTGCCGTGGGGCGGCGACCCATGAAACCTGTTAGCTCTCAGAGCGGCCGCCCGTTCACAGGGCGGTCGGTCATCTACATCGCTGGGTGGCACCTCCAGGCGCGTGTTAGACGTGCGACCGCTCGCCCGCTGCAGACCTAGCCGGGCTCCAGGGCAGCCGTGGGCACGGGGCGGCGGGGGAACGCTGCGCTAGCGCTCGTGGCAGGCGTCGTATTGGCAGGTGCTGCAGGGCCTCTCTTATCCTCACTGAATGACTCGTTGCGCCCTTTTTTCCACTCGAGCCTTCTGAACGCTTTTTGCCCTATAACCCCTTCATCCGATCCAGGGCCCCAAACTTGGGGACTTCCGGGGGAGAGTAGCTGGTGGCTGCAGGCGCCTGGGGACGCGGAGGAGAGCTCATCGGGCTGCGTTTGGGGACGAAGCAGCACGGTGGAAAGCAGAGCAAGAAGGGGTGCGGTGCTGAGGGGCGGGGCTGCCGGGGGGGCTTTGCAGGCAGCCGCAGGGCACGAGGCAGGCGGGCACTGCGTCTCTGCGCTGGGCTGGGGTCTCTGGCAGGATCCTGGGGGCCTTAGAGCTCCCCGGGCCACAGGACAACCGGGGTCCAGGGAGGGAGCTGGAACGTCCAGGAGGCACGGAGGGGCTGCCGAGGACACCGGCTCCGTCCTGCCCTTGCCACTGACGAGCGGAATTTCAGGTGGCACGTGCATCAGGAGAAGGAGAATTTAAAAAGCAGCGAACCGCAGGGCTGCCGAGCGCAGCGGGCCCTGCTGTCGGCGACGGCCGGTCAACGGCCGCGTCAGGAGAACAGGCTTCCCCGCTGCGGTGTTGGAGACAGAACCCTGCAGCTCACGCCCGAGTGCGCTGCAAACCCACAGCCTCCCTAACTGAAGAGAAAGATAACGCGAGGCTTGACACAGGCGCAGACCCGCCTGCTGCGCCTCCCCTCCTTCCTGCAAACGGGGCGGCCCGTCCACCTCCCTGCGCTGACGCGCTCTAACTCGACGGCCCCTTATGTGCCCTCAGCTGGACAGGCGGGGGCCCCAGTGGGAGGACCCCGGGTCCCCGTGGCTGCGGCCAGGGGAGGCTTCTGGAAGGGGTGGGGTGGACGGGCGCTGCGCGGGCGCGGTGGGGGCCGCCATCGGCCTCGTGCGCCCCGGCCTCCCGCGCCCTCTGGCTCCCCAGCTCCGGCTCCTGCGCCCACAGTTCCCTGCGGATTCTGGGGTGCGAGCACAGGCGGGAACTGCCGTCGAGGAGGAGGCGGGGGCCGCGGCTGGGCAGGAGAAGGTCTGCGCAGGGGGCAGGAAGCTCGTTCATTGTTCAAACTGGCTCCAAAGGTTGGTGGAGAACGCTTCCCAGGGGAGGGAAGGGTGGGCGCGGGGGCGCGCGCTCCTCCTGCCACCTGCCACCCGCCACCTGCTGCCCAGCCACGCCCCGCGCACCTGCAGGCCTTCAGGTGGGGCTTTGTTAGGGGACAAACCAGTTCTGTAAAGAAAGAGAAGAGAGCCCGGAAGAAAAGAGCTGGGTCCAGGTAACACCTCGGCCCTCTCCACTGCAAATACCCAGGCTACAAGAGACAGTCCGGGGGCGCCGAGGGGCTGCCTCGAGCAGGCGCGGACCTCAGTGGCTCTCACCGTCCCTCTGGGCACAACCCGGGTGGCCCTGGACCACGGCTCACTGTCCAAGCTGAACGCCGAGAGGGGCTCGTGCCCATTGTCGGGCAGGTGGGGCACAGCCAGCAGCCCACCCCAGCGCACGCCGCGGGTGCAGACGGGAGCCCGAGAGCCATTTTTCTACACAAACCAGCTTCTGGTGAGCCGGGGGACCTCAGCGCATGTCTCGGCACCACCCAGGACCCTTCTGGGTCCCTGCTCTGGATGCAGCGGGGGACCGGGGCGGGGGGGGCTGCGTTACTGCCCCATGCCTCCCCGCCCCCACCAGCACGTGGCCTGCGCCAGCTGGGCCCCTGCTCTGGACCGTGGGACAGGCCCCAGGTGACGCGGCTTGTTTTAGAAACACAGTCGTTTCCCACGGCGTGGTCTGGGCACCCCAAGGGGAAAGTGGGCGCCCCGGGCCCGACCCCAGGCCCTGACCCCAGGCCCCGCGTCCTGCTCTTAAGCTCGCTGAAGCTCCGCGTGGCTTCCCGCTTCTGGCCCCGAGTTCCTCTTTTGCTGAAAGCCAGCTGGACTGGGTTACTTGCAAAGACCTAAATCCTGCAAAGACTTTTTTTTTTTTTTTCTTTTTCAAGATTTATTTAACTATTCAGGTCCCTTGCAATTCCATATGAATTTTTGTTTGTTTTTTTTTTTTAATATTTATTTATTATTATTATTTTTTAATTACATTTTAAAAAATATATGAGGTCCCATTCAACCCCACCACCCCCGCCCCCCACTCCCCCCACAGCAACACTCTCTCGCATCATCGTGATACATCCATTGCACCTGGTAAGTTCATCTCTGAGCATCACTGCACCCCATAGTCATTGGTCCACATCATAGCCCAGACTCTCTCACGTTCCATCCAGTGGGCCCTGGGGGGATCTACAGTGTCCCGTAATTGTCCGTGAAGCACTATCCAGGACAACTCCACGTCCCGAAAACGCCTCCACATCTCATCTCTTCCTCCCGTTCCCCACACCCAGCAGCCCCCATGGCTACCGTTCCCACACCCATTTCACATTTCCTCTGTGGACATTGGATTGGTTGTGTCCATTGCACACCTATGTCAAGTGAGGGCTTAGATTCCACATGGGTACTGGATGCACTCTACCCGCTTCTAGTTGTAGACACTCTAGGCTCCATGTTGTGGTGGTTGACCTTCTTCAACTCCATGTTAGCTGAGTGGAGTAAGTCCAATAAGTCAAAGTGTAGGAGGACTTTTTTTTTTTGGTAGACTCTCTTGCTTTAGAAAAAGCTCTTGCTCTAGGAACTCTGGTCCAAGCCTGAAGATCCTGGGAACTGAAAGCACATCCGCAGCGCGTGCTCGCCATCTGGGATGAACCGCCTCCTCCACCAGGCTGGAAGCCGGGTGGGCACTTCTGCCTGCAGAGGGGGCTGTCCCTCCCAGGCTCGGGCCACCCCCTGGGCCTCCTGACGCTGACACCGCTAAGCAGGCCCGTCATACTGGATTTGCAATTTAAGAAGGCCCCGGTCTGCGTGCAACACGGATGAACCTTGGAGACGCCGTGCTGAACGAAACAAGGCCGACACAGAGGGACACTTGCTGTAGGAGCTCACGTGTAAGAAACAGCTAGAACATGAAGAAATGCTCAGCCTCACTAACGACTAGAAAATGCAAATCAAAACTACAACGAGATATCATTTCACACCTATCAGAACGGCCACTACTAAAAAGACAGAGAATCACAAGTGCTAGAGAGGACGTGGAGAGATAGGAACACTTATCCACTGCTGGTGGGAATGCAGAATGGCACAGCCACTGCGGAGGACTGCTTGGCAGCTCCTAAGAAAGCTGAATATATTGGGAAACGGACTTGGCCCAGTGGTTAGGGCGTCCGTCTACCACATGGGAGGTCTGCGGTTCAAACCCCGGGCCCCCTTGACCCGTGTGGAGCTGGCCCATGCATAGTGCTGATGCGCGCAAGGATTGCCCTGCCACGCAGGGGTGTCCCCCGCGTAGGGGAGCCCCACGCGCAAGGAGTGCGCCCCGTAAGGAGAGCCGCCCAGCGCGAAAGAAAGTGCAGCCTACCCAGGAATGGTGCAGCACACACGGAGAGCTGACAACAGAAGCCGACAAAGAAACAAGACGCAGCAAATAGACACAGAGAACAGACAACTGGGGGGGGGGGATTAAATAAATAAATAAATCTTTAAAAAAAAAAGAAACCTGCAATACCACTACTGGGCATATACCCAGAAGAACTGAGAGCAGTGACACGAACTGACATCTGCCCATTGATGTTTACAGCGGCATTATTCACGATCACCAAAAGCTGGAAACAACCCAGGTGTCCATAAACAGATGAATGCATAAACAAACTGTGGTGTATTCACACGATGGAATATTATTATGCAGCTGTGAGAAAAAATGAGGTTGTAAAGCATACGACAACATGGATGCACCTGGAAGAAATTATGTTGAGCACAGCAAGCGGGACGCAAAAGGACAAATACTCTATGATTGCATTACTACAAACCAAATATATTGTGTAACGTGTTGCATGATTCAAAAATAACTTATACATATTCAGTACATTTACTTGAGAAATGTTTTTATTCAACTGGTTTTCTTTTTGTTTTTTAATTGTTCATATTTTCAATTATTAAATGGACAAAATAAAGTTAAAAAAAAAAAAGAAATAGCTAGAGTTTGCCAATTCATAGAGAAGGAAAGATGACGGGGCACCAGGGTGGGAGCGGGGCTGGGGGGTGGGGACGCAGCGCTGAGCGTGTTTAGCAGCGCTGAACTGTGTACGTGACGTGCGCTCTGTTGTAGCGGTGCCCACACCACGGCGTTCAGAACAGAAGGCGACCCGCGGTCACTGCGCTCGCAGGCCACGGCAGCGTCCCCTTCAGCGCCAGCACTACCGGCCGCCTCCCCAGAGCCCCGGTCTCAGCTGTCGCTGCTCCTGTCCAGGGCCCCGAAGGGCTCCGGGGAACGGGGTGGGTAAAGGACGGCCCCGGGCGGCTCTGGCCCACACACGCTCCAGGCACCTTCTTCCCAGCCCCTGGGCCCCCAGCACGGCCTGCCAAGCTGTGCCCTCCCCGGGGACGCCCCTTCCCCTCGCCCCGTTAGCATGCCATTCGCCCCTCACCACCCGGCCCAAATGCAGCTCCTCTCCCTGATCTCCAGCCTTGCCGCGCGGGGGGTGCAGGCCTGCCCCACCTCCCTTCTGGCACCTTCCCCAGTGCTCTGGCGGGCACGCGGCCGGCGTGGCCGGGGTCTGCACGGGCCGCGGCTAGTCTTTCCTCTCCCCCCCGCCTGGCCCCCAGCAGGCGGTGGCGAGGGTCCAGGCTCCCTCCCCTGCCTCCTGGGGCCCTCCCGTGAAGCCCGCTGGGGCTCCCCCCGCCCCCCCCCCCCCCCGGCCGCGCATGTCAGAGGTCAGAGCTGCGGTGAGAACAGGCCTGAGCGCGGCTTAGCAGCTGGAGGGACTTCCCCTTCCCACGTCTTACAGGAACAGTGGGGAGGGGCTGAGGATGGGGCTCTCCAGAGCGCCTGCCCCGGGGGCACCTCTGCCCCCCGCAGGGCGGGTGAGATAGGACGAGAGGAGGGCTTCCACATGGCTTCTGGGAGCCTGCAGGGAGGCAGGGAGCTGGCGCTCTCAGCCCCCACAGGGGGCCGGGCGGGTGGGCAGTCCCTGGAGGGGCGCTGCGCTCTGGAGGGCGCCAGAGGCTGAGGCAGAGGGGGCGCAGGGAAAGCCACTGCCGCACGTGCCTCCATGCCCCCGGGCAGGGCCAGCAGGGCCGAGGTGGGCAGCTGCTGGGGACGCACCTGGCCGCAAGGAACAGGCACCTGCCGGGAGCCTGGAGGAGACGACTTGTTCTTCGCAAGGGACGAGAGGGCAGGTGGGCTGCTGATGACAGCTCAGGCTAGACCGCTCGGAGACCCCAGCTCTTCATTCTCACAGAGGAGGAGAGCGAAGTCTCCCTGTACCAGGAAAGCAGCTTTTCTGGACTGAGGGACTGAGAGGCTGAGGGGCTGAGGGGCTGGAGAGTCAGGACAGGGCTGTGCCAACGGAAAGCACAGCACGTTCACAAGGCACGAGGGATGAGGCCGCTGGTCAGTCACCCCAGCACAACGGGGGGAGACACGGCTGCCTAGCAGTGGGGGGGAAACATGGCTGCCTAACAATGGGGGGCTGGAGACCATGGCTGCCCCAACGCAATGGGGGGGTTGGAGATCGTGGCTAACACAACAGGGGGCTGGAGACCATGGCTGCCTAACAGTGGGGGGAGACATGGCTTCCTAACACAATGGGGGGGCTGGAGACCATGACTGCCCCAACACAACAGGGTGGGACACAGAAGGTGTAGATCAGATCGTGGCTGCTTAATGTAATGGGGAGGGTACAGGCACATGACCCCAACACAGGGGGGTAGAGGAGGAGGCTGAGAGCGAGCGTGGGGTCAGCCGCCCGTGGACACGGCCAGGCAGGGTGGCTCTGGAGGGAACAGAGGACCTGGCGTCTGGAGATATTTGTGGGGCCACGTAAGGAAGGCACGGGGTCCTGGCTAGGTGGGAGCTTCAGGGCGCCCACGGGAAGGCTCCAGGTGCCTCCCGGGTGAGAGGAGCACCTCTCGGGGGAGTGGGAGCCCACGCAGCAGCTCTGGGTGCAGGAGCTTGGGGCGGCCCCTTCCTGCAGGGCTGCCGGTAAGGAAAGGGCTGCCGGTGAGGAAAGGGCTGCGCGGAGCCAGCCGTGCTTCCAGCCCACTCTGCTGGCCCCACCTGCCCCCTGCTTCTCAGGGCGAGCCCCTGAGCGAGACATGTCCCCGGGCGGCCCTGAGCAGAGCAGGGGAGGGCATGGTGGGTGATGGGAAGGGGGAGGTGAGCGGTGAGAGGAGGTGGGGGCGGGCTGCCTTCCGGGAAGCTGGGGCCTCCTGGGCCCCCACCCTGCCGTCCCCGAGGAGACCGTGTGCTGCCAGAGCCCAGGGCCTCCTCCACTGAGAGGCTGGGGGAGGGGCTTGCAGCAGGGCCAGGCTCCAGCCTCTGCGGGCGGCCAGCCATCCGGGGTTTTCCAGAGGCCCCTACCCCAAGAGCCGTGCCCAGAGCGCTACCCAGGCGCTGCGCCCCGGTCTCTCTAGGACTTACTCCCCAGCCAGCTGAGCTCCAGAAACACGGAGGCTTCAGCTCCTACTGAAGAAGCCCGGGTCCCCCCAGTATGCCCAGCCTCCCCTGAACCCCCCCAGCCCTTCCAGCACCTCCCACGCCCTCCAGGGCCTCCCCAGCCTCCCCCCTCCCCCACCTTCCAGCACCTCCCACACCCTCCAGTGCCCCCAGCCTCCCCTGAAACCCCCAGCCCTTCCAGCACCTCCCAGCACCCACCAGAGCCCCCCAACACCCCCAACATCCCCCTCCAGCAACTCCAACGCCCTCCAGGGCCCCCCAGCCTTCCCCAACGCCCCCCCCCCCCCCCCCGCCTTCCAGCACCTCCCAGCACCCACCAGAGCCCCCCAGCGCCCCCGAAACCCCCAGCCCTTCCAGCACCTCCCAGCACCCACCAGAGCCCCCCAGCGCCCCCGAAACCCCCAGCCCTTCCAGCACCTCCCACACCCTCCGGAGCCCCCCAGCCCCTCCCCGCTCCTTGTTGTCGCGCGGAAGGAGGCCCGCCGGGGTGGGCAGTGCCGAGACACGAGCCCTTGCCTAACGCAGAGAAACCGCAGGGAGGGAAACAGGCAGCGGGCGCAGCTGGCGGCCGCGACCCCGCTGCAGGCCCGGGCGGGGCCGCCGTTTTCTGTTTTTGCTCCCGGCGAGAAAAGAGGAGGCCTGCTGGGTGGGGCCGCTTCTCGTTTCAAATCCCCAAGTCCCCCCTCTGCCCCTTGGCGCGAGCCCAGCGGGCCACTCTGCGCCCTGGGCGGCCCCCGGGGGCCTGGGCCCGGCTGCACACCTGCGCCCCAGGACCCCCGCCCCAGCCCAGCCCCCCACGCGCGCCCCGCCCCGGCGTGGGAGCCGCGGTTTGACCCCGGGGCTCGCGGCCACAGCTGCCCGGGCAGGCGCCGGGACTCTAAGCGGGGGCGTGGCCCGGGGAACCGCGGAAGGAGCCGCAGCCCTTGGCGGGGGAGGGGGCCAGGTGGGGCCCTGGGAATCCAGAGGTCCCGGGGCCTCTGACCCGCGTCCCTCCTTTCAGAAGGCCTTCCGGGGGCGCCGCCCCCCATCTCCTCAGAAGGCCAAGTGTCCAGAGGCAGGGGCTCTCGAGGGGTGGGGGCTGGAGGACGACCCCGGACTGCCCAGAGGAGACCCCGCCCCCGGGGAGGTCCCACCCGAGGGCTCCTGCTGTCCCCCGCTGGCCTCAGGTGCTGCCCCCTGTGTCCGCGCCCTCTGGGTGGCCCTTCTCCCCGCACGTGTCCTTTCTTGGCCCACCCAGGTCCCTGGGTACCCGCTGGGCAGGCGCGGGGGCGCGCGCCACGGAGCCTGTGCCCTCCCGTCACCCTGGTCGGTGCTGCCTGCTTGTACGTGTGTCACGCTGTGTGCCCTTTTAACGTGCACCTTTTTCTCACTTGCTTGGAGGACATGGCCATGTGACCCTGCCGCTCAGCCCCGGGGAATTCCGTGTCCACGACAGCTGAGGCCCTAGAGAGGTTGGAGCCAGTCCTGAGGCCGAGGGGAAAGTGGCTTCGGAGACCTGAAACGTTGTGTAAAGTGGGGGTGTCCTGCGGGCCCCGGCCTCGCTGCCCACGTGGGAGGCACAGGGGCAGGGCTGGTTCGGTTGCGCATTATTTCATTGGGAAACAGGTTGCGCCGGCTTGCAGGCCTCCGGTGGCACAGAGCGCCTCTGCGTCCTTTTCCGGAAGAGCGGCCACGAAGTCGCCAATGCCGGGAGGCTCTAGCACAGCATGGCTTGCCCCGGCCTCCCGGTGCACTCCTGGGCTCCTTGGCTCCATGCTGTGCCGGCCCCTTCCCTGTCCCTGCCCGCCGTCCTCCCAATGCCCGGGCACCCGGGACGGGTCCAGAGAGGGCAGCTGGGGAAGTAGCCCGTCTGCACTGAGCCCGGTGCTGCCCAAGGGCACAGCAGCCCCCGCCACGGAAGAAGCAGTGTCTCCCGAGACCACCGTGCTTGGTGGCTGGGGGGCTTGGACAGGGGCTGAGCGAGGGCGGAGGGAAACAGTTCCAACCAGGTGGAAGGCCCAGGGCATGGGGACGGCTGGGCGTGCTGGGGGAGAGCTGGCCTGGTGCCAACCTGGGCCCCCGTGGTGGGCACACAGCTCCAGGACCTGGGGCCCTCCAGCAGGGAGACAAGGCCCCTGGTTATTGACGCAGCAGGGATTTCGTGATAGAGTGTTGGAAAGGCCGGAGCGCAAAGGGGGCAGAGCGCCGCTGCCCGGCGATGGAGCCCACTCACTCTGCGCCCGTGTTTGATCCTCTGGGACCACCCTCCCCGCCTCCCAACCCCTGTTGCAGATGCTGCTGGAGCCCCTGCTGCTGGCGTCACCCCTACGCCGTCAGAGCCGCCGCAGCTGCGGGCAGCAGCGGGCAGCAGCATGGCTTCTCCCCTTCCACCACCTGGGTCCCTTCCCACCGGCAGGGCGAAGCAGAAACCAGCTGTGCGGGAGTCTGGGAAGTGTGGTTCTCAGGCTTCTAGCCCCTTCCGCCCCGAGGAGAGCAGGGGGGACGGGAGCCCAGCTGAGAGCCCACAGGCCGCCCTGCCTACCCCTGCTCTTTAAACGCAGTGGCCCTGGTTTGGACGGAGGCTTTCTCACCCAGCGGTGCAGAGCTGCTGGACCATCCGCCCACTGTTGGGTGGCCTTCGAGGGGCCACGTGTGGATCTGGAGCGTGGCAGGGCCCTTGCTGGTGCCATGTGGCTCCAAGGTACCAACGGGCTTCTTACAGGGTGGGGTCCCCCAGCGGGTGCGGCCTTGGGGAGCAGAGGGTGCTTTACCCTTCGGGAGACACCGAAACCACATAGGTTGTGGGAGGTGATGTTCAGAAAGGCAGCCGGGTTTGAGACCCAGAGGTGCCTAATCGCCAGGCGAGCGGGCTGCCGAGGAGAACGGAGCACCGCGTGCAGCGTGGCAGAGGCGTGGTGTGGTGGACGGGGTGCCCCCGGGCAGAGCCGGGGCCCTGGGGATGTCGGCGAGACGCGGCGAGATGGGGGAGCACGGGCTGGATTCCCACCACCTGCCTGTGGCCCCTGGGCAGCCTTCTCAGGTGACAATGGGCTTCGCGGGTGCTAAAGAGCCTACTGTGTGCCAGGCTCTGGCATCTGCAGGGACATAAAGGAGCCGTCTCTGGGACAGTCCCCCGCCCTCCTCGCTGGCCTTCAGCTCCTGGCCGAGGACCACGGGCCCCGTTTCTGCTCCCCCCACTCACCCCTCGGCCTGGCAGGGAGGGGACACCCCATGAGAAGAGGGGTAGGGCACAGGAAGCCCTGCTCGCGGGTGGCACACCTGGATCGCCGGGCGCAGGTCCCACTGGCTGAGGCCCAAGCGCGGTGGCACCTCGGCTCCCGGCCGCCGGGAAAGGGGTGCCCACATGCGGCCCCAGCTCCGGCCTGACCGCTACTTCTGGGGCCGAGCTGCCTCGTCTCGCCGTGCAGAGAGCAGCGGCCTGAATCACGGACGGCATGCTTCGGAAGTTGGGGCCGCGTCTGAGGTTCCCTCCTGCTTTCAGGACCCGGTTAACAAGCTCTGGCGCCCCGGCCGGGCGGGGCGGGAGGGCTGGGCTTCCCCGGGGCTCCCGCGTGGGGACGGCCTTCCCAGCGCAGAGACCGGCCAGCACGGTGGGGTGGGGCGGGGCGAGCTGTCCACCGCAGGGGCGGTGGTGACGGCCTCGGCAATGGCCAGGCAGGGCCAGATGGCAGAGAACCTCGCTGCCAGGTCGAGCAATTTGGACGTGGCATTTGAAGGGCAGCCTTCTGGAAGCCTCCGTAGCAGGCTGGCCCGCTATTGGCATTTAGAAGGAAAAGCTAGTAATAGGGAACCGTCATGCAGGAAGGGGCGGCCTCTGGTAGGGGCAGGGGACTGCTGCCGGGGTGGACGGAAGACGTCCGAGGACCCTTGCCCCAGCCTCCCGCCTCCTCGGGCCTCGGTGGCCCAGCACGCTCCGGTCACTTCCAGAGGACCTCTCCTCTGGCCTCGCCGGCCCCGCCCTGCGTGCTGCGGGCGGCAGGCGGGGCCCCTCCTGGGAGAAGCGGTCACACACGGGAGGGGCGCACTGCCCCTGCCCCCCCCAGGAGAGGAGGTGCCCTGGTTCCGAGCTCGGCCCGTGGGTTCAGCTTCCGGAGCAGTGCCCGCGGTCGTCTGGAGCGCCATCTGTCCCGGGCAGCCATTGGTCCCCCGGGAGCTCCGCTTGTGGGGGGCTGCCCGAGCCCCAGCTGACCCCGTCCTCCCGCTCAGGCCACCCGGCCTCGGGCAGGTCGAGCCCCACCGAGCCCTGGGGGTGGCGTGATCCCCTCTCCTGACCCAGGACGTTGCGGGTCAGAGAAGTCACGTGATTGCCCGGGTCGTGGAGCCGGGATGCCACGAGTGGAGCAGCCGACCCAGACCCCCCAGTGACGGGGGGCGCAGGCCACACCCGGCGGCCCCCGCCTGCTGGGGCTCAGGGCCAGAGAGGACCCTCCACCCAGCCCCCGGGGCACCCTGGGCCGGGGGACCCCCCACACCTGCCACGGCAGAACCCGCCCTCCCCGGCTCAGCCTTCGTAGAACGCCCCCCAACATGCTCGTTCCCCCCCCACCCAGGCACAGGCACAGCCCTGGTCCCAGAGCTACCAGCCCCCGAGGACGAGGCAAATACCCCCCACCCCCCAAACATGTGAAAGGGCGACCCCCGTGTGAGGGAAGCTGCCTGCCTCCAGGGGGGCTTGGCAACGATCCCCTTTTAAGGAACAGCAGGCGGACGCGGGGAGCGCAGAGTGGGGGGCAGGCCCAGGGGAGCGGCTGTCATGCCCCCGGTGGGGGGTGCTCGTGAGGGCCCAGAGCAGAGGAGGGGGTCACCTGCAGGGGCAGGTGGGGGAGACCCTCCCCCGTGGGCCCCGCACCCCATCCTGAGCCCGTGAGCCTGGAGGGAGGCAGGGAGGGAGGGGCCACGCCCTCCGCGTGGCAGGCCCCCCACGGGCTGCTCTGCACACCCACCTTCTAGATGGTTCCACAAGGATGAGCCCTGAGTGGAAGGAGGGCCCAGGGGGCCGGGGCGGCGTGGAGGCTTCGGGGGAGAGACCCCGACTGCAGTGCCCGCCCCGAGCCACCCCAGCAGGCCGCGCAGGGGGGAGGCGGGAAGTGGGGCCGGGGCGGCGCTTGTGTGCGGGTGGAGTGCCGTGGACTGTCGGGCCCTGCTCGAGGACGAGGGGCTCAGGCCGGCGCCCATCAAGAGCCCCCTCTGCATGGGGAGTTTGCAGGGGTGTCAGCCCAGGGGCTGCGTTTTCACCTGATGTCCTTAGGGCAGAAGGGCAGGTGCCTGGCGGCAGAGGGGCCATGAGCCCCAGGACCTGTCCGGGCCACACCTGGGGTCAGCCAGTGCCCCCTCCGCAGAGGCGCAGCCCCCAGTCCAGGCCTGCCCGGTGAACCTGGGCCTGCGGCTCACCTGCCCGCTCACCTGCTGGCTCACCTGCTGCCTCACCTGCCCGCTCACCTGCCTGCTCACCTGCCCGCTCACCTGCCCGCTCACCTGCCCGCTCACCTGCCCGCTCACCTGCCCGCTCACCAGCTGGCTCACCTGCCTGCTCACCTGCTGCCTCACCTGCCCGCTCACCTGCTGCCTCACCTGCCTGCTCACCTGCCCGCTCACCTGCTGGCTCACCTGCCCGCTCACCTGCTGGCTCACCTGCCCGCTCACCTGCCCGCTCACCTGCTGCCTCACCTGCCCGCTCACCTGCTGGCTCACCTGCCCGCTCACCTGCTGCCTCACCTGCCCGCTCACCTGCCGGCTCACCGGCCCGCCCCGCCCAGCCGTGGGTGGGGACCCTCAGCCGCACCTCTCCAGCACCCCTTCCTTTGCCACACCCTCCTGATAGCCAGGTGGTCAGGGCCCCCCGGTGAGCAGAGCCGTGCGGACCCCTTTGCCCTCCCACGGTCCCCTCCGCTTCTTGGACTGGCCGGCGGTGCCGAGGCGGGGCGCGGGGAGCCTGGAGGATGTCCCCGTGGAGGCGGAACCCGGCACCCAGCACGGTGCCATGTCCAGGGACCAGGTCCTGGGTAGATGCGCCCGCCGTCCCCCGACCCCTCAAGCTGCTCCTGCGCCTGGTCTCGAGGGAGGAAGTGGCTCAGCCTGCAGCTCCAGGGCCCCGCCCGCGGCCCCCACCTGCTCCCCGGGGTCCACCTCTGCGCAGCGCTGCAGCGGCGCGGCTCCCCCTGCGTCCTCCTCCTGTGTCTGTCGCGTCTGGCTCGTGGGGCCAGCAGGGACACCACCCCGAGCTCTGGGATGCGCTGCAGGTGGCACTAATCCCCCCTCCATGGGCTCCTGTTTTCGGTTTGCTCTCCTGGCCGGAGGAAGGGGCAGCTCCAGAGGCTTCTGTGCCTTCCCCACCCAGGGTCCCCACAGGCTGAGGAACCTCCAGTGACACATTTGGGGAGTGGAGAATTGACTCGGCTGGACCCACTGAGCCACCCCTGAGACCTGGCTTCCCGTTGAGGGCCTGGGATGGGCGGGGGGACACTGCCCCCCACCCCGGCCGGCCATCCACCCTGGACTTTTCTTTAGTGCGTGAGCTGAGCAGTAGCCTGTCGGCCGCCCCTCCAGCCCGCCACCTCGGACGCTGTGCTCCGACCTGGCCTTCTTCGGCGTGGCTGAGTGCCCCTGCCTTCAGCCAGCTGTCCCTGTCGCACAGAGACCCTCTCGGCTGTTGCATCGTCTCCGTGCGAGCCCCAACCCACCGGAGGAGCCGCCTGAACTCCTAGCAGCGCTGCTCCCCTCCCAAGCACGGCGGGGAGGGCCCGCCAGCACCTCCGGGGGCACGGAGGGCGGGGGGTTTTCCGGGCTTGCCCGGGGTCTCCACTCACTTTTGGGTTCCTTCACGGCTCTTCTGGGGTTTCCCCGCATCCCACAGGGCTACATCGCTCCCCAAGCGTCCAGGGGCCCTGGAAGTGGCATCAGCACCACCCCTGGGGACCCTGCGGGGGCGTTCCCCATCATGGGGTGTGCCCGTGTGAGTGGCTCTCCCCGGGCCTGGCCCCTCTTTGCCCTGGCACCCGCGGGTCCCGGGCCCAGGCAGGCCCTGCTGCCTGCAGACCAGGTCCTCGATGCACCCGGCCAGTGGGTCCGGCCCCCGCCATCGGGCTGTGCTGGCCCGTGCTCGGGTCGGCTGCCCACAGGGCATGAGGCAGGGCCTGAGAGGGCACGTGGCGCCCTAGACAGCCTGGGGGCCCCGGGCGGCCCTCGGACGGGGTGACAGACACGCCTCTGACAAGGGGCGGTAACTCCTGCAGCCGCCGCCGGGTCAGTCCTCACGGCACCTGCCGGTCTCCGCCCCCAGCCCCGGGTCCCGCTCCTCCCCGTCACGGCCCTCCCTTGGCAGAGGACGCCGCTGCCACGCTTGACCGCATGGGCGTCCACTTCTGGGGTCCACCCTGGCCCGTGAAGGCGTCTCCGTCACGGCTTTGAGTAGCGGCGACTCCCCTCCCGTATCGGGGGGCCCATCCAGTCGGCCGGAGCTTGGCAGAAGGACTGTGGCTTCTGGAAGAAAATGTCCCCGAGGACGACACCGTCACTCTCGGGAGTTCCCAGCCCGCCCGCCTGCCCCGTGGAATGCAGCCTTGCCACCCCGCGCTCCAGCTGGCCAATTCCTTAATATTTACCTTTCCATATTTCACATATGTTCGTATTCATTTATAAATATCCATATTTAAATGCGTAGTTTTTATGAATTTGCGTTTAATAAATACATCGTATAACGGTTATGCTATACCTTGCGCAGTCATTCATGTAATCTGTCTACAGTGCTGTAAAATACGCATATAGACCTCCATGTAGACGCGCACGTGGCCCGTGGCTCTGCATTCTAGAGCCTGGGGAGCGCCGGCGCCTCGTCTGAAGGCCTGCGGCCTCATTGACCCCTGCTGCCCCTGCCCCTCCTCCGCTGTCCCTGCCCCCTCCTCCGCTGCCCCTGCCCCCTCCTCTGCTGCCCCTGCCCCTCCTCCGCTACCCCTGCCCCTCCTCCGCTGCCCCTGCCCCCTCCTCTGCCCCTGCCCCCTCTTCTGCTGCCCCTGCCCCCTCCTCTGCTGCCCCTGCTCCTCTTCTGCTGCCCCTGCCCCTCCTCCGCTGCTCCTTCACCTGCCTCTAACTCCCAGAGGTGGGGTTCGCCCTCAGCACTGCCAAAGGAGCCCCCTGGCTTTGCTCTTTGATTTGGCCCATCACCTCGAGTTGTCATCATCTCCATCCAAGAACGAGCAGCAGCGCCCAGAGCCGCCCAGGGCCTGCCAGTCCCTGCATCCCCCCTACCTCTCACTCGCCAGCAGGGTGCCCCAGCCTGAGGTCCCCGCCCCGGACGCACGGCCGGCCAGGAACTGTCCCTGCTCCACTAGGTCGGGACCCCGTGCCAGCCGCTCGGCAAGTGGCCCCAGCTCCAGTCCACGCAGAGGCTTCTTCCTGGGAGGGAGGGAGGCCTGTAAGGAGGGGAGGGGCACGCCTGGCGGGCGGGGGCCCAGGGCGTGACGGCAGCGACCTGCCCGCAGGAGCAGTGCCCGCTGCCCAAGGGCGTCAGCTGGTCCCGGCCGCCAGCACAGCCTCGGGCCAGGACGCTCCCCGAGGGACCTCTGGGGTCCACAGCAGTGACTGTCCCCCGGCCGTGGGGACCTGAGAAGGGTGGCTCCTGCTCTGCGCCGTCCGCCCGTCCAGCCCAGCCTCCAGACTGAGTTGTCCCTGGGGGCGGCCTGTCCCGACACTCCAGGTCTGCGCCAGCCCCTGGTCCAGCCAAGGTGGCTTCAGAAGCACGGCTTGTCTCACGGCGGTGGAGGCTGGGAGTGTGGCGTCACGTCGCGGGCAGGGCCACGCCCCCTCTGGCCCCCCAGGAGAGCCCTTCCAGCTTCTGGTGACCCCGCCACCCCTGGACCCCTTCGGCTGCAGCTGCAGTGCTTTGGTCTCCACCTCCATTGTCGCAGCAGGTCTGATGGGCTCTGCGGCTCTTGGCCCTGGCAGGGAGGGTCCGGGTCAGAATCTGTGGAGTGCAAGGGTCTGCACTCACCCCACGAGCTGTCTGTGCCTGGGGAACGTAGCGTTAAATAGCAAATGAAGGGAAGTGGATGTGGCTCAAGCAGCTGGGCTCCCGTCTACCACATGGAAGGTGGCGAGCTGGCCCCCACGGAGGGCTGGCCCACGCAGGAGTGCCGGCCCACGCAGGAGTGCCGGCCCACGCAGAGTGCCGACCCACGCAGGAGTGCCGGCCCACGCAGGAGTGCCGGCCCATGCAGGAGTGCCGGCCCATGCAGAGAGCTGGCCCATGCAGGGATGCTGGGCCACATGGACAGCTGGTGCAGCAAGATGATGCAACCAAAAGAGACACAGAGGAGACCTCCCACTCTGGGAGGTCCCAGGATCGGTTCCCAGAGCTGCCTAATGAGAAGATAAGGAGACACAGAAGAACACACAGCAAATGGACACAGAGAGCAAATGGGGGCGGGGGGGGGGGGGGGAAGAAAGAAAGAAATCTTTTTAAAAAAGTGAGTGGAAACCATGGTAGGTAGAGAAAGAGGCCATGCAAGGATACTCTTCCTTCCTGCTCCGTGCACCCCCCGGCCCTCACAGCTGCACGTGGGCCACCCGGCCCCGCACACCCATGGCCACGACCACAGATGCCCTCTGCACCATCCTGACCCGCCTGAGACGCTGCAGGCTCCCACCAGGGCCCCCCGGGCTCCTCTTCTGGAGAGGGCTGGAGCCTTGCAGCCACAGCCCCAGCCTCCCGGCCCCAAGGCTGAAAAGAAAAAAGACACTGGCTGGTTCCAGGAACACGGGGGCGTTGAACCCGAGCCGCCAGGCTTCTGGGACCTTCCGGGAGGCACTAGGGTGGGCTGACAAGGCCTGCCTGGTCCACAGCTGCCCACCCAGCCAGCTCCCTGCCCCCAGGCCTTGCCCTGCCCGGGGGCTGGCCCCAGGGACCTGGCCCAGGAGCCTGGGCGTGCTTGGACTGCGCTGACCGGGGTTTCTGGGAACTGCCGCCCACCCCTGCCGCCCACTCTCGGGGCTTGGGGGACCATGTGCCCTGCACACAGAAGCCTGGGGGGCGGCCTGGGGGAGGGGCGCGCAGCGGGCTCCAAGCCAGCTGAGCCTGCCTGCAGGCAACCGCGCGGGGCGGACGCGGGGGGGGGGGGGGGGGGGGGGGGGCTCCTCGGGCCCTGGGGGGAACACAGAGCCTCTGTGTGGGCGGCCGGTGGCCTGCGGCTGAGAGGGCCTTTGTCCCGGCCTCTGCCGCACACTGGGCTTGTGTTTCCTGCGCTGCCGCAAGCGGGCGCAGCCTCAGACGCAGCCATCAATTATTCCGTTTCACCGGGAGGTCAGAAGGCAGCGCCCACGGCACGGCGGCTCCCCCCGCCCCCCAGCCCCTGCCCACCCCGTCGGCCCACGCCCTCCCCGCGCAGCCCGGGCTGACCAGCCGGCGGGGGCCTCCCAGGCCGCGGGGTGGCAGGGACTCTCCAACCTCAGGCAGCAAGTATGGTCCTGGGGGCCCCAGGGGGCACCCCAAAAGACCCCGACTTCTTTCTCTGGCCCTCCTCTCCCAAAGCCCTCGGCACAGTGCCCTGGCCCTGCCACTGCCCCCCTTCCTTTCTTTCTCCTCTGGACGTTGAAGCCACAGATCTCCCTCCGAGCACTGGCTCACTGGCCCCCACCCTCTTGCTATGTGGTGGTACCACCTGCCTTCGAGCCAAAGTATTTTCTTTCTTTCTTTTTTAAAAAATTAAAGTTAATAGACCACAAGGAACGTTACATTAAAAAACATTAAAAAAACATAAAAAAAATAAGAGGTTCTCATATACCCCCCTCCCCACCCCCTCCCCATCATTTTTGTAAATTGTATTTTTTTAAAGACATATACATCACACAAAAAAATGTTACATTGGCGGCGGACTTGGCCCAGTGGTCAGGGCGTCCATCTACCACATGGGGGGTCCGTGGTTCAAACCCCGGGCCTCCTTGACCCGTGTGGAGCTGGCCCATGCGCAGTGCTGATGCACACAAGGAGTGCCCTGCCACGCAGGGGTGTCCCTGCGCAAGGGAGCCCCACGCGCAAGGAGTGCACCCCATAAGTAGAGCCGCCCAGTGTGAAAGAAAGTGCAGCCTGCCCAGGAATGGTGCCGCACACACGGAGAGCTGACACAGCAAGATGACACAACAAAGAGAGACACAGATTCCCGTGCCGCTGACACCAACAGAAGTGGACAAAGAAGACGTAGCAAATAGACACAGAGAACAGACAATTGGGGTGGGGGGAGAAGGGGAGAGAAATAAATAAAAATCTTTTTAAAAAAATGTTACATTAAAAAATGTAAGAGGTGCCCGTATACCCCCCACTCCTGCACCCCACTCCTCCCACACCAGCAACCTCTTCCATCGTTGTGGCACACTCGTCGCACTTGGGGAACACATTTTGAAGTGTATTTTCTAATTCTCCTGGACCTTTCTTTTTGGAACCCTGGAATTTTCAGAAATATTACGTTGAGCTTGCAAATGTTTGGGGAATATCCAGATCTCTTCATGGAATCTTAAAAAAATGGATCTTGGGTAAACCAACTTTGATTCCATTGAGAAATTTGCCTGATTTCAGTCCTTTTAAATGCATCTAGACTTGTTTTATGATCCGTCATCTGATCATCTTGGTAAACATCCCATGTGCCTTTGAAAATAATGTCTTCGGCCGTTGTTGAACTCTTCTGTAAATTAGGTCATCGATGAGGTCAAGGTGTTGATAGGGCTCTCCAAGCAGCCTGCATGCTTATGGTTTCTACCAGCGGGAGACAAGTGTTGAGATCGCCTACTACTGGAGCAGATGAGGCTATTTCTCCTTCACTCTTACCCACTTTTGCCTCATTTTGAACCTCTGTTGTTATGTGCACACACATTTAAGATGCTTATGTCTTTTTTGATGAATGGACGCATGAAATGCCCCTCCCTTATTTCTAGTAATATTCCTTTATCTATAGCCTCTTTATCTGATATTAATACAGCAATTCATATTACCTATTAGCGTTTGCATGATACAAATTTTCCCAACTTTTTATAGCTTATCTCTGTGGGCTGTACATTAAAGTCATATTTTTGTGATCACAAGGATTTGAAGTTTCCTTGTTTTTTTCAATTCAGCCCAACCTTCTTTGCCTCGTAGTTTTTTTGAACTATTAATGTGGCTGACTTTAAATTTGCCATCTCATTCCTGGTTTCTTTTTGTCCATTTGTTCCTTTCCCCCCCTCCTTTCCTGCCTGCATTTGAATGGTTTGATTTGTTTTTAAAAAATATATTTTTATTATAGAAATTGTGAACTTACAAAATAATCATGCACATGTGTAGAATTCCCATAAACACCCCTTCACTAACACCCCACACCGTGGCAGAACATTTGTTCCTGATGATGAGACAATATCATCAGACCATTACCGCTAACTATGATCCATAACGTACAGTTGGCATATTTTTTCCATAACTACTATCATTAACCTAGTACATCTTTGGCATTGATGCAAGAATATTACAGTACTGCTGTTAACTATAGTCCACAGGTTACATAAATTGTATTTTTCCCATACTTCTCCACCTTCCCTGAACGGTTTTTTTTTTAAGATTCCATCTTTATCTACTCTCATGGTGTATTAGCAATTCCTCTTAGCTTTATTCTTTCACTAATCGCTGTCGTTTACAATATGTCTTTAACACAGCAAATAAGAGCTTTCAGAAGATGTGAACCCTTACAACCAAATACTTCCATTTCCCCTCCCTTCCTCTGGGCTTTTGTCATCTGGTACATTCTAGTAAGAAACTCCACAGTACTTTGATTTTTGCTTTCAGCAGTCCATTTGAAAATTTGAAGTTATTTTCCTTCAGCCTGAAGGACTTCCTTGACTGTTTCTTGTAATTCAGGTCTGTTGATGATGACCTCTCTCTGCTTTTACTTCTTTTGTTTACATTCATTTTGGAGGATATTTTTTGGCTGAGAAAAGAGAACTCTAGCTTACAGTCCCTCCCTCGCCACCTACCCCAGCACATGATGGATATCGCTTTGTTTCTCTTCCTCTGTTCAGAGTTTCTAAAGGCCGTCCTTCTCTTTATTCCCTCCACGTGTGGTGTCTTTTGTGTCTGGCTGATTTTAAGATTTCCTCCTAATCACAGGTGTTCAGCAATTTTAATATAATGTGCGTGGGTGTAGTTTCCTTTGTGCTGAGCCCTCCGAGGCTTCCTTGAGCTCTTTGGCTTTGTGGATCTATTGTTTTCATCCAATTTTGAAATTTTCCAGTCATTACTTGCTCATATAGCTTATCTTCCTCTGCCCTCTTTGAGCATCCGAGCAGTCCTGAGCTATACCTGTGGGGACTGCCCCACAGAGCAGCGAGGCTGAGCGTGTTTTTTAGCAGCCAGTTTTCTCTCTGAGAAATCATTTGGTGGTTCTAACACCCTGTCTTCAGGTTCACGGTGGTTTCTTCTTCAGTGTCTTATCTTCTAGTAAGGTTTCTCAGCTTTATGTTATTTTCTTCTTAAGGTTAACCTACAATAAAATGGACCTTTCCCTTTTTGATATACAATTACATGCAGAGATTTGTGTAACCACCGTCTTGGTCAGATACACAACAGTTCCATCACCATGGGCTGGCAGATAACACCCCCACACCACACTCCACACCTGCCCCCATCTCTCAACCCCTGGAAATCCTCCATCAGTTCTCTTTTCAGAATGTCACATAAACAGAATCGTACAGAAGGCACCTCTATGACGCTGGTCTCTTTCATTCGGTCTAATGCCTCTGAGTTTTACCAAGGTTATCTCATGTCTCTAGAGGCTGACCTTTTTATTGCTGAAAGTAGTTCATTATGCAGAAGCGTATCCATTTACCCCTTGAAGGACACTGGGTTGTTTCCAGTTTGGAGTGGTTGTGAAAAGAGCTGCTATAAATATGTGTGTACAAGTTTTTGCATGGACGTATGTTTTTACTTCTCTAGTAAAAATACTGAGGCGTGGGATTGCTGAGTCATACGGCAAGTGCATATTTAAATCTATAGAAACCGCCGGGCTAGTCCACAGCACAGCTGCGCCACTCTGCGTTCCCACCACCGTGAAGGAGAGCTCCTGTTGGCCTGCATCCTTTCCAACATCTGGTATTGCCCATTTAAAAAATTTAGTCATTTGGCCTTTAACATTGAGTTTTACGGGTTCTGGATATATGTCAGATATGGCATTTGCAACTATTTTCTGCCAGTCTGTACCTTGCGTTTTTATTCTCTTACTAATTCCTTTTTTGGCTAAAAGCTTTAAATTTTGCTGAAGTCCAATTTATCTTCTTATTTTATATCACATTGGAGAACTCTTAACCTAAACTGAGCCATGAATATTTTCTCCTATGCTTACTACTAAAAACTTTATAGTTATGCATTTTATATTTAGACCCATGGTCAGTTTAGAATAAACTTTAAGACATGGAAGGTTTAGGTCAAGATCTACTTTTGTGTATATGAATGCTCAATTGTTATACCGCCATTTTTTAAAATGATTCTTTCTTCATTGAGTTGCCTTTGTACGTTTGTCCAAAAATTGATGGGGACTTCCTGTTTCTGGTTAGACATGTAAGGAACTTGGAAGTTGTCACTCCCCATTCTCACGAGGAGAGTGCTGAACAAACTGAAAATCAACAGCTCTTCTTACGTCTTTCAGACAATTGAGGTCACAGGGCAAACCGCTGCCCCCAAAACTGGAGGCAGGCGACCACGGAGAGCCCCTGCTTCCTGGAGCAGAGGCTGAGCTGAGCCAGCAGTGGAGGAACACCTAAAGGGGAATTGATGGTGGGAGACCAAGCCAAGGACTTTCCTGGGAAATAAAATCTCCTGGGGGCTGGCCCTCAGGAGTCCCCCACTTTCATGAGTTTAATCTATAATACCAGAGCCCCCAGGTTTTCAGGGCAAAGACTGGGAAAAGTATCTCCCCATGTTCCAGCAGAGGGAAAGGTAACCCTTTGAATACAGCCAGGGTGTCCAGTTCTCTCCTCCTTGACAAATCCTCCCTTCCAGAGAAACTATTTTGCAAAAGCCTAACTGACTTGGGTTTTGCCAGAATCTAACCAAAATACCCAACTCCAGACTCCTCTAGCCTTCAACACAAGGGAAGGGAAATTCCTAATTCATGTTGTAAGCATATATTATGAGCTCTAGGGACACCACTTAAAGTCTAAAGATATATATACATATATAATTGATATATGCTAAGAGAGGAGAGAAAATGGAATCATATCAAATGCTCAATTGAAAGTAGAGAAGATAGAAAAGGAGTGGAAGACAAAAAAAAGAAGCAAAGAACATGGGCAATAAATAGAAAACAATTACAAATACGGCAGATACTTATCCAACTATATCAATAATCACTTTAAATGAGAATGGGGGAAGTGGATGTGGCTCAAGTGATAAGTCCTCCACCTACTATATGGGAGGACACAGGTTCGATCCCTGGGGCCTCCTGGTGAAAAAGAAGAAGAGAAAGCGTGCCTGCCTGGTGAGCCGAGTGCCCGCACAGTGAGCTGAGTGTTCGTGTGGTGAGCCAAGTGCCTGCACAAGTGCCCATGCGGTGAGCCAGTGTCCACCCAAGTGAGTCATACAGCAAGATGGTGATGCAACAAAAGAGAGACCAGGAACTGAGGTGGCACAATTGACGGGGAATCTCTCTCCACATCAGAGGCCCCTAGGATCGAATCCTGGTGAATCCTAGAGGAGAAAGACAAGAAGACAAAAAGAGAAACAGGGATAAAAGATCATACAGCAAATGGACACAGACAGCAAAAACAGTAGGGTGGGGTGGGGGAGAAGAAGGGGAAGAAAAATAAATTAAATAAATAAATAAATAAATAAATGGATTTTTAAAAAATGTGAATGGGCCAAATACACAGACTAAGAGAGAGACCGTCAGAATAGATTTTAAAAAGCAAAGTTCAATTGAGTTCGTCTACAAGAACTGTACTTTGAACACAAAGACACAGATAGATTAAAACCAAATGGGGAGCCAGTATAGCTCAAGTGCCTCCTACATGGGAGATCCCAGGTTTGGTTCTCAGTGCCTCCTTTCAAAAACACACAAAAACCAAACAATAAGCAAAAACAAATAAAAAGAGAAAACAACTAATGTTGCCTAGTGGTTGAATGCTGGCTTCTCATAAAAGAGGTTCCAGCCTCAACCCCTGGCCCAGTACCTCAAAAAGGGAGGGAGGAAGGAGGGAGGGAGGGAGGGAGGGAGGGAGGGAGGGAAGGAGGGAAGGAGGGAAGGAAGGAAGGAGGGAAGGAAGGAAGGAAGGAAGGAAGGAAGGAAGGAAGGAAGGAAGGAAGGAAGGAAGGAAGGAAGGAAGGAAGGAAAAAACCAAATGGATGGAGAAACATATACCATGCTAGTACTACTAGTACTAACCAAAAGAATGCAGCAGTAGCTGTAATAATTTCAGTCAAAGAAGTATTCAGAGCAAGGAATATTATCAGGGTGAAGAGAGACATCATATCATATAATTCTCCAAAAAAAATATAACAATCCTTAACTTGTATGCACTAAGCAACAGAGCACCAATATACTTGAGGCATAAAACATATAGAACTATGTATTAGTCCACCAAAGGGGTGCTGATGCAAAGTACCAGAAAGCTTTTGACTTTTATAATGGGGATTTATTTGGGGGAAAATCTTACAATTCCAAGGCCAAATCAAGACATCATTAGAGAGGCTTTCTCACCAAAGTCAGCTACTGCTGATCCCAGTGTGTTGCGTGTCATGAGGCAAGATGGCCACCGATCTGGTCCAGGTTATTTCACTGGTGAATTCTATCAAATATTTAAGGAATAAAGATATCAGTTTCCTACAAACTCTTCCAGAAATTATAAACAAAAGGACTATTTACTAACTCATTCCATAAGGCAAGCATTACCCTAATACAAAACTAGACAAAGACATTACAAAAAGTGAAAACTATAGACTGATATCTCTCATGAACAGAGACACAAATATCCTTAACAAAATATTAGCAAAACAAATCCAACAATGTATTAAAAAATTATTCACCACAACCGAGTGAGATTTATTCTATATATGCAACTCTAGTCAACATTTGAAAGTAAGTTCGTGTAATTTATTACATCAATAGGTTATGAAGACGGGAGAGGATGTGACTCAAGAGGTCGAGTGCCCACTTGCCACATGGGAGGTCCTGAGTTTGAGTTCCGGTGCCTCCATAAAAAACAAAAGCAAACAGCAAGTGTAGTGGTTTGATATGTTTATGAGTTCCAAAAATAGATATTAAATTATGTTTGTAATCTAGTCTGTATCTGGGCATGATTAAGTTATGATTATGGTTTTGATTGGGCCACATCATTAGGGCGTGGATCAAAGGCATGGAAAGGACAGAGTGGAGGGTTTTTGATGTTGGAGTTTCGATGCTGGAGTTTGATGCTGAAGCCTTAAGCTGGAGCCCCAGGGGAAGAGACAGAGCCTTTCACCTGAGAGTCTACAGCTGACCTTGTGGAGAGAGGCAAGGCCTAGAGAGCCTCATAGCCTACAGCTGACCTTGTGGAGAAAACAGAGGAGCTGAGCCCAGAGGAATCCAGGAAGCCTGAGCCCTCACAGACGTCGGCAGCCATCTTGCTCTAGCACGTGAAAATAGACTTTGGTGAGGGAAGTGACATATGCTTTATGACCTGGTAACTGTAAGCTCCTACCTCAAATAAATACCCTTTATAAAAACCAACAGATTTCTGGTATTTTGTATCAGCACCCCTTTGGCTGACTAATACAGCAAGCAAAACAAATGAAAAAACCGACTCAGGGGAGCTGAGGTGGCTCAGTGGTTGAGCGCCGGCTTCCCACACCTGAGGTCCCAGGTTCGATCCCCAGCCTCCAGTACCTCGAAAAAAAAAATGCTATGAAGAAAAGTATTATGTGATCACAGCGATAGAGGCGGAAAATTCATTTTGACAAAATCTAACACCCATTCATGATAAAAACTCTCAGCGAACGAGAAATAGAGAGGCACTTCTTCAACTTCATAAAGAACATCTACAAAAACAGCTAACATAAAACTTAAGGGTGAGAAACTAGATGATTTCCCCTAAGGCTGTGAACTAGGCAAGAATGTCCTCACTAATGAAATAAGACAAGAAAAGAAAATGAAAGGAATGTGGACTGGGACACAAGAAATAAGACTGCCTTCCTTGCAGATGAGATGATTATCTACTAAGAACATTCCAAAGGATCAACAACAAAAAACTCCTATAACTAGCAAGTGATTACCATGTAAAAGTCAACTGTTTTCCCATATACCAGCAATGAACATTGGAATTTGAAATTTAAAAACACAGCAGTATTTACATTAGTAAGAAATAAGAGGAAGTGCTCTTCTGGATTTTGAGTGGGTTGCATTGAATCTACACGGCAAGCGGGAAGGGACACCTTGACAATGCCAAGTCATCCTGTCCATGAAGGAGTGTATCTCCATCTATTTAGGTCTTCTTTGATTCCCTTCCTTAGAGCTTTGTAGTTTTCCTCACTTAGATCTTGAATATATTTTGTTAGATTAATAAAGGAAAAAAACAGAGTTGGAGGAGTGACACTACCCAGCTTCAAGACTTACTATCAAGCTGCAATAATCAAGACAGGGTGACTTCAGTGGAAGACAGACAGAGAGGTCAGTGGAGCAGACCAGAGAGCCCAGAAACAGACCCACACGATGTAGTCGGTTGATCATTTTATTTTATTTTTATTTTTAGGAGGTACTGGGGCTTGAACCCGGGACCTCGTACGTGGGAAGCAGGCATTCAAACACTGAGCTGCACCTGCTCCCCCGGAGTGAAGACGAGGAGTGAAGACAATTTGCTGGAGAAAGGAGGGTCTTTTCAACAAATTATCCTGGAACAACTGGACACCCACATGCAAAAAAACTAAACTAGAGATGAAGTTAGATCATAGATGTAAACTTAGAACACGGAACTAGAAAACCTCTAGAAGATAACATAAGAGAACCTCTGGGTGATCTTGGAGTTGATCCACCAAAACCATGATCCATGAAAGAAAAATGTGAAAAGTTAAACCTCATTAAAATTAAAAATTTCTGCCTGCAAAAGACACTGGTAAGAAATGAAAAGACATACCACAAACTTGGAGAAAACATTTGCAAGCACATGTCTGATAAAGGACTCCTATCCAAAATGTACAACAGACACACAAACTCAACAATAAGAAAACAAACTACCCAAATGAAAAATGGATAAAAGATCTGAATAGACACTTTAGCAAAGAAGAAATACATCTGTCAAATAAGGAAATAAACATTACATGTCACAGGGGACTTGCCAATTAAAACAATGAGACACTGCTACCTACCCATTAGGATGGCTAAAATCCAAACCACTGGCAGCACCAAATGGTGATGAGGATGTGGAACTACAGGAAATCTCCCACTGCAGGTGGAGATGAAAGATAGTAACAGCCGCTTTGGGAGACAGGCAGGCAGCTTCTCACTAACCTCAGTATAGTCTTAAAATATAATCCAGCAATCTCTCTGCTGGGTATTTGCTCAAATGAGTTGAAAACTTACGTCCACACAAATATCTGAAAGTAAATTCTATAGCAGTCTTCTTCATAATCACAAAAAAATAGGAAGCAGCCAAGATGTTATTCATTAGATGAATGGGTGAACAAATTGTGATACGTTTATACCATGGAATATTATTCAGTGATAGAAAGAAAATGAGCTATCAAGTCACAAATAGGCACAAGGAGCCTTAAATGCCTATTGCTACGTGATATAAGCCAGTTTGGAAATGCTGTATACTGTATGATACCAACTATACAAAATTCTGGAAAACACAAAACTATAAAGACAGTATAAGAATCACAGGTTGCCAAGGAGCCAGTGAATGGGTGGGCACAGGGAGTTTTTAGAGCAATGAAACTATTTTGTATGATACTATGATTGTGGATAGAATACAATATGCATTTTTAAAACCCATAGACTGTAAGTACAAAAAGTTAATCCTAAGGTAAACTATGGACTTTAGTTAAGAACAATGTATCAGTTTATTGGCTCATCAATTGTAATAGTAGTGCCACACTAATGTAAGATGTAAATAATAGAAGAAACTGCAAAAGCAGGAGAGGGGGGTACATGGGAACTCTCTGTACTTTCTGCTAAATAATTTTGTAATCTTAAAATTGCTCAAAAAAATTAAGTCTATTAAAAAATCAGTGTGGAATTTTTCTTGTTAGAGTAATGAAATAATTCTAAACTTTGTTGTAATGATGAATGCACAACCTTTGAATATACTAAAAGCCATTGATTATACATTTTAGACTGATCATATGGTACATGAATATATCTCAATAAGACTGCTTGATAAATAAATAAATAACTGCAAGAATAGTCTGAGATAATTGCTATGGACAGTAGGGGAGACAGAGAGAGATTGAGAGGTGAAGACTTTTCTTGTTTGTCTGGTTTTTGTTTATTATTATTACTGAAATAATGCAAATGCTCTAATAATGATTGAAGTGATTAATGCACAACTATGCAATTACAACAAATACCACTGACTGTACAGTTTGTATGAATTGTATGTTTATTAATATGTATGAGTAAAATTGATTTGTTTATAAAAAATCAATTGGAAAAACTTTTAGAAAATCAATTGGAAGGAAATTAAGGAAAATCACAAATATGTGGAAATAAAACCACAAACTCCTGAATAATAAAAGGATCAAAAATGGAGTCACAAGCAAAATTAGAAAGTGTTTTGAGCTGAATGAAATGAAAGTACAGCTTATCAAAACTATGGCATCCAGCAAAAGCAATGTAAATGCCTATATTACAAAAGATGAAAGACCTCAAATCAATTACCTAAACTTCCATGTTAAGAAACTAGAAAATATAGAGAAAATCAAACATAAAGCAAACAGAGAAATGAAATAATAAAGACTGGAGTGGAAACAAATAAGATAAAGAATGGAAAAACAAAAGAGAAGATCACTGAATCAAAAAATTGTTTCTCTAAAAAGATCAACAAAATTGACAATCATTTAGATAGACTGACCAAGAAAAAAAGGAAAAGGATTCAAACTACTAAATCAAAATTGAAAGAGGGGACATGACTAGCAATCTTACAGAAATAAAAAAGAGTTATATTGGAATACTATGAACAATTGTATGTCAGTAAATTATGTAATTTAGATGAAATGGAAAACTTCTAGAAAGACAAAAACTACCAAACTGACTAAAAAGAAATAGAAATCTGAATAAATATAAAACATGCAAAGAGATTAAATTAGTAAACAAAAAACTTCCCACAAAAATCCAGGAACTCAAGGCTTCATTAATAAACTCTCCCAAATGTTTAAAAAATAGTTATTACTAATTCTTCACAAACTCTTCTGCAAAAATTGAAAGGGGGAAACACATCTTAATTCCATGTGCCCGGTATTTATCCTGATACCAAAACCTGACAAAGATATTACAAAGAAAGAAAACAGACCAATATCCCTAAAGAGCATAGATGCAAAAATCCTCAACAAAACACTAACAAACCAAATCCAGAAAGATGTAAAACATATTTTATATCATGACAACATGGGATTTATCCCAGGAAGGCAAGGTTGGTTCAAAATACCAATCTATGTAATTCAGCATATGAACAGAATAAAGGACAAAACCAAATGATCATTTCAATAGTTGGAGAAAATGTATTTGATGAAGTATAAAACTTTTTCATGATTAAATACACCCAACAAACTAGGAATAGAAGCAAGCTTCTTCACCGATAAAGGGCATCTATGAAAACCCCAAAGCTGATATCACATTTCATCATAAGATAAGAACAAAATGAGAATGTCTGCTCTCATCACTTCTACTCAGTATAATTCTAAAGATTGGGTGGGCATTCCATCTAGGAAATTTGGGCAAGAAAAAGAATTAAAAGTTGTATTAGTCAGCCATAGGAGTGCTGATGCAAAGTACCAGAAATTTGTTGGCCTTTATAAAAGGCATTTATTTGGGGTAGAAGCTTACAGTCACAAGGCCCTAAAGAGTCCTACTCGAGGTACAGTAAGAGGTACTTCTCACCTGAAGTCTGTTGCCACACGTTGAAGCAAGATGGCAGGCAATGTTGGCAAGGGTTTAGCCTTCCTCCTTCCTCTTAGGCTCCGTGGTCCCAGCTTCTTCTGATCTCAGCGGTAGGCTGGCATAAAGGTTGTCTCTCTCCCCGGGGCTCATTTCTTTCCGGGCTCAACTCCTCTGCTCTCTTCACAAGGTCAGCAGTAGACTGTCACGCTCATCTCTCTTCCCGGGGCCTCTGCCATGTCTAAGGGAGCTGTCTCTTCCTATACTGTTTCTTTTTTCTGTATGAGTGTCCACCCAAAGGGGACAGGAACTCAAAGCCATACTGAAGTGGCCGAATCAAGTCCCTAATCTCAATCCAATCAAGTAAATGTGGCCTTTGGATTTAGTACAATCAAAGGGATCATGCCCAGAGGAACAGAGCAGTTTACAAACATAATCCCTCTTTTGGAATTCATAAATAATCTTAAACTGCCACAAAAGTCATCCAAATTAAAAGTTCACCCAAATTGGAAAGGAAAAAGTAAAACTATTTCCATTTGGGTATGACATGATCTCAATATAGAAAAGCCTAGCAAATACACACACCCAAAATATATTTACAACTAACAAATTCAGCAAGGTTTCTGAAAACAAGATCAACATACAAAATCAATTGTATGGCTATATACAATCAATGAACAATTTGAAAATGAAATAAGAAAACAAATCCATTTGCAATAACCCAAAAAAGAATGAAATAAGAATAAATTTCATAGTAGAAGTGCAAGACTCGATCACTGAAAACCGTGAAGGATCACCAAAAGGCGTGAAAGAAGCCCTTCCACATTCATGGATTGGGAGACTTAATGTCAGGATGGGTGTCTTAGTTTGCCATAGAGTTGCTGATGCGAAGTACCAGAAATCCGCTGGCTTTTATAAAGGGGATTTGTTTGGGGTAGAAGCTTACAGTTCTGAGGCTGTGAAATGTCCAAATCAAGGCACCATCAGAGATGCTCTCTCACCAAAGTCAGCCTGGTGATCCTGGGGTCCTGCCACTTGGCAGTCAGACAAGTCCTCGGTCAGCCAGCCCTGCTCTACTATCTCTCTTTTTTTTTTTTTTTTAACAGTTAAAAAGTTTTTTATTTTTTTTAACATATTCATACCATATTTACTGAAACTCATGTGCAGATATTGAGAAAATAGCTTTCAAACAAGGTAACATTTGTGTTTACATTGTGGTTTATATTTTAGACTGTACAATTTTCTAAATTTTTAGTTATCTTATGTTTTACATTATGATTTACATTTTAGCCTATCAGCCCCTATATATTTTTGGTGTAATTTTACATGTCTTTTTTTTAAATTAATTTTAATATTATATTCAAAAAATATGAGGTCCCCATGTATCCCCCACCCCACTCACCCCACTACTCCCCCCATAGCAACATTCTCCTCCGTCATCATGAGACATTCATTGCATTTGGTGAAAACATCTCTGAGCATCGCTGCACCTCACGGTTAATGGTCCACATCACAGCCCACACTCTCCCACGTTCCATTCAGTGGGCCATGGGAGGACCTATAGTGTCCGGTAATTGTCCCTGCAGCACCACCCAGGACAACTCCAAGTCCCAAAAACGCCTCCACATCTCATCTCTTCCTCCCATTCCCCACACCTAGCAGCCACCATGGCCACTTTTTCCACACCAATGCCACATTTTCTTCGATTACTAACCTCAATAGTTCATGAATAGAATATCAGTAAGTCCACTCTCATCCATATTCTATTCCTCCATCCTGTGGACCTTGGAATGGTTGTGTCCACTCCACATCTATGTCAAGAGGGGCTTAGATTCCACATGGATGCTGGATGCAATCCTCCTGCTTTCAGTTGTAGGCACTCTTGCCTCCATGGTGTGGTGGTTGACATTCTTCAACTCCATATTAGTCAGACACCATCTTACCCCCTCTCTCCATGCTCTACTGTCTCTTGAACTCAGCTGTGGCTGATCAGTCATCTCTGCTGGAGCCTCTCAGGGCTTCTGTCCTTGAACTCAGCTGCGGACAAGCCTGGCATCCTTTCTCTCATGTGGCTGGATCAAAATAGTGATTTCCTTTTCCTGTGTGTCTCTCTCTGAGTCTCTGTTATATAAGATCCAGGAATGGGTGTAACTCAGTAGCTGAGCACTTGCTTCCCATGTACAAGATCCCAGGTTCAATCCCTGGTACCTCCTAAAAAAAAAAAGACCCGGCAAGAGGGGAGAGACTCAGCCTGAGTCACACTTCACTGTAAGTCAAAATGGTCTCACACCCACAGGGAGGGATCAGCTCAAGAGCATAGTCTTTCTTTTTCTGGTAGTCATAAAATAACTTCAAACTATCACAATGATAATACTCCCCAAATTGAGCTGCAGATTTATTGCAAACCCAGCCAAATTCCTAGCTGACTTTTTGCATAAATTGACAAGCTAATCCTAAAATTCATAGGGAGAGATCCAGAATAGCCAAAACCATCTGGAAAATAAAGAACAAAGTTGAAGAACTCACATATCCTGACTTTAAAACTTACTACCAACCTACCGTAACAAAAGTTGTGTGGTACTGGAATAAGGACAGATCAATAGAATATAATTGAGAGTCCAGAAATAAGCCTATACATTTATGGGGAATTGATTTTTGACAAGGATAGCAGGACAAGCCAATGTGGGAAATATCTTTTCTATAAATGTTTACATATATATTTTATGTATATAGAAAATATCTTTTCTATAAATGTTTCTGGGGCAAATGGATATCCACGTGCAAAAGAAATTGGACCCTTACACCATATACAAAAATTAACTCAAAATGTATCAAATGAAAGACCTAAAACTATAAAATTCTTGGAAGAAAACAAAGGTGTAAATCTCCGTGACTTTGGATTAGGCAATGGTTTTATAGATATGACACCTCAAGCTCAAGCCATACATGCACAAAAAAGACATAAATTGATCTTCAGACCTCTTCTTGTCCCATGGATTGTTTATAAGTGTGACTTTACAAGCATTTGCTGATTTTCCAGTTAACTTTCAGTTTTTGATTTCTAGTTTAACTACATTATTGTCATAGAACATATTTTTAATTACTTAAATTACTTTAAATGTGCTAAGGTTGTTTTATGATCAAGTATATGGTCTATCTTGGTGAGCATTTCATGTGCACCTAAAAGAATGAATTTGTGTTCTGCTATTGTTGGGTAGAGTATTATAAGTGTCAGTTAGATGCACTTGATAGAAGGTAGTCAATTCTTTGCTAATTTTCTATTTGTTCTATCAATTGCTGAGAGAGGAGTGTTGGAATCTCAGATTATAATTGTGGATTTGTTCATTTCTTCTTTCATTTTTTTTTGTTTTTGTTTTGTTTGGTTTTTTGTTTTTTGAGGTACCTGAACTGGGGATCGAAACTGTGACCATGTATGTGGGAAGCCAGCACTCAACCATGGTGCCAAATCAGTTCTCTTGATTGTTTTATTCATTTGTTTGCTTGTTGTTTGTGGGGTTTTGTTTGTTTGTTTGTTTGTTGTTTTTAGGAGGCACCAGGAGTCAAACCTGAGACCTCCCATGTGGGAAGACACTCAACTGCTTGAGCCACATCTGCTCCCTCTTCTTTCAGTTTTATCAGCTTCTATATTTATTTTCAAGCTCTGTTGTTAGGTACATACACATTTAAGGCTGTTATGTCTTCTTGGTGAGTAGACCCTTTTTTTCCTCTTTTAATTTGCCTTGCTCTGATGTCTACTTTTCCTGATATTAATATATCCAGTCTAACTTTCTTTTGATTACTATTTATATGGTATACTGTTTTGCATCCTTTTACTTTTATATTATCTATATCACCATATTTAAAGTAGGTTTCCACAGGTATCATATAGATTGTTCTTGTTTTTTTTTTAATACAATTCTGATCGTCTCTTTTAATTTTTGTGTGACAACTATTTACATTTAATATAATTTTGGATAAATTTTGGTTTAATGTTTACCATTTCATTATTTGTTTTCTGTCAGGTTCCTCTATTTTTTGTTCTATTTTTTCCCCTTTCCTTCCTTCATTTGGAGTGTTTGAATATTTTTAGCATTACATTTTAATTAAATTATTGAGTTTTTACTATATTTCTTCATAGTTTTTAGTGGTTACATTATATACTACTTTTCTTTTCAAACCTTTGTAGAATTATTATTTTATCACTTCAAGTGGAATTTAAAATTCTTATCACCACATAGGTCTCTTTACCCTCCTCCCTTTATATTTTAGTTTTCATGTGTATTGCTCCTATACACATTGAAAATCCCATCAGACACTGTTATACTTTATACTTTTGATGATCATCCATATTTTAAAGAACTCAAGAGGATAAAAGCAGTTTATTATATTTAGCCAGATATTTGCCGTTTCTATTGCTCTTCCTTTATTCCCAATGCTCCAGGTTTCCCACTGACATCATTTTCCTTCCATCCACAGAGCTCCCTTTAGCATTTTTTAAAAACAAATCAATTTTATTGACACATATTAATAAAACACACAATCCATCCAAAGTGTACAATCAACGGTATTTGGTGTAATCACATAGTTGTGTATTCATCAATTCAATCATTACCAGAACATTTCCATTATTCCAGTAATGTAATAATAAACAAAAACTCACCACCTCAGTCTCTACGTTTCCCCTACCATACATAGCTGCTCTCCTGTTTGTATTACTAATTTACTTTTCAAAGAAATATAATAAACTTTGTTTTTAAAGAAGTTTTATACTACAGAAGAGTTACATCAAAAGTGTGAGGGAGGGAGTAGCTGTGGCTCGATGGATTGGGCTCCCGTCTACCACATGGGAGGCCCTGGGTTCACGTCCAGGGGCCTCCTTGGGAAGGCAGGCTGGCCCACGCCCGCGAGAGCTGATAGCCCGCGCCCGTGGAGAGCCAGAAGATGATGCAACAAAGGGAGACAAGCAGACACAGAAGAACGTGCAGCGAATGGACACAGAGATCAGACAGCAAGCAAGCTGCAAGGGGGGGGGGCGGTAAATAAAATAAAATAAATCTTAAAAAAAAAAAGTATGAGGGATTCCCAGGTGCCCCTCCCTCTCCCACATCATCCCCTATTTTTTAAAACGTAGCAGTACAGTTTATTAAGATGTATCTGGAAAAGCCACTCATTTAAAAAGTGCACAGTTAAAAAATGACTCACTTGTGGTAAGGACTAACCTACGTACAGTAATAATCTAAAAAATAAAACCATGCTTGTGACATGTATCAGTACTTCACACATCTAACAAATTCTGAAGGAGGAAACTACCATTGTTATAACTTCTTTAAAGCCAAAAACCTAAGCACAAATCAGAATTAAGAGAAACTTCAGAGTGTCCACATTTGCATGCATTTTTTGGCTGAACTTTCAAAGATTCCATGTATAACAAAACCAAAAATTCTGAATCAAAGTGAATATTAAAAGCATTTGAACCTTGTGATAAACTTACTCTACAGAATCAAGGAAAACAGAGTGATAGAGAAAGCAATCACTTATTTCCTTTATCATAAAACAAACGTCAATGAGTCAGCATTTTAATAAAGTTATTAATAAAGTTATTTACTATTCAAGATTTTGTTCTTTAAGTTCTGTCTTTAAAATGTATCCATACATATATTTGGATTAAATTAAATTTATACACTAACATGTTTTTGCTCAAAATTATAATCTTAAGTATAATGCATAACTTATCAAAACATAGCCTTTTGGGAAGCAGATGTGACTCAGTGATTGAGCCCCTGCCTACCACACAGGAGGTCCCAGTTCAGTGCCCAGTGCCTCCTGGCAAAGACAAACAAGACAGCAAGCTGGTGTGACGAGCAGGTGTGGTGAGCTGACGCAACAAGATGACACAACAAGGACACAACAAGGAGATAGGCAACGAAGGAGGGAACTAAGGTGACTCGAGCAATTGAGCACCTCTCTCCCACATGAGAGGTCCCAGGTTTGGTTCCTGGTGCCTCCTAAAGAGAAGATTAGCAGGCAGTGAGCACAAAACTGGGCAGGGGGGCGATAAATAAAATAACAAATCTTAAAAATAAAAAGCATAGCCTTTAACATTTTTTAAAAAGAGCAGTTCTGTTAGCAGCAAACTTATTTAGTTTTCCATCATCTTATAATGACTTTATTTCACCTTCATTCCTGAATAGAGAATTCTGGGCATACGGGATTTTTTCTTTTTTCTTTTCTTTTCTTTTTTTTTTTTTTTTTGCCATTTGGTACTTTAAATGTGTCACTTCCTTCCTTGTATCCTTCATGGTTTCTGTTCTAATTCTTTAATCCTTCTAATTTTTGCACTCTTATTTAATGTGTCACTTTTCTCTCATGCTTTGCCTTCATTTTTAGCAGTTTGATTATGATGTGTCTGGTCATTGATTTCTTTGTTACCCTGTTTGGTGTTTGCTGAGCTTTTTTTTTTTTTAGCATTTTTTTGTTTTATTGAAGTATATCATTCATACATGAACACACATAAACAATAAGTGTATAGTAAAGATTGTGAATTTTCAAAATAAACATATACAATATCACACAGGGGTCTCATACATCACCCTTCCACCAACTCTTTGCATTGGCATGAAACTTTTGTTACAAACTATGCTAGAGCATTGTCAAAATATTACTACCAACTATATTCCTTATCTTACATTTGGTGTATTTTTCCCCCAACCCATACTATTTTTTTTAAATGTATTTTTGTTACAGATATTGTGAACTTGCAAACTAATCATATAGATGTGTAGATTTCCATATAACTCCACACCCTGGTGGACCATTTGTTACAGGTTATGAGACAATATCATCAGACTATTACCACCAATCATGGTTCATAGCATACTTTTATTTTTCTAAGATTTATTTATTTATTTATTTAACTCCCCCCCTTCCTCCCTCCCCCAGTTGTCTGTTTTCTGTGTCTATTTGCTGCGTCTTGTTTCTTTGTCCGCTTCTGTTGTCGTCAGCGGCACGGGAAGTATGGGCGGCGCCATTCCTGGGCAGGCTGCACTTTCTTTCGCTCTGGGCGGCTCTCCTAACAGGGTGCACTCCTTGTGCGAGGGGCTCCCCTACGCGGGGGACACCCCTGCGTGGCAGGGCACTCCTTGCGCACATCAGCACTGTGCATGGGCCAGCTCCACACGGGTCAAGGAGGCCTGGGGTTTGAACTGTGGACCTCCCATGTGGTAGACGGACGCCCTAACCACTGGGCCAAGTCCGTTTCCCCATAGCATACATTTGACACACTTTTTCCATACACCTCCATTATCAATACAGTATAGTTTGGCATTAATGCAAGCAAATTAAAGTATTGCTGTTAACCACAGTCTATACGTCACACCAATTGTAGTTTTCCCATGTTTCTCCACATTCCCATCACCCTGCAATAGTGATGTACATCTGCTCTAGCTCACAGAAGGACACTCTTGCATTTGTACCCTCAACCACAATTCTCACCCACCTCTGGGCTCACTGTGTTATTCAGTCCCTAGATGATTCTTTAGCTTTCTTTCATTGACATTTACTTCCCCAGACTACCTTTTTCTTTTTTTTTTCTTTTTTTTTTTTAAAGATTTATTTATTTATTTAATCCCCCCCACCTCCCCTGGTTGTCTGTTCTTGGTGTCTATTTGCTGCGTCTTGTTTCTTTGTCTGCTTCTGTTGTCGTCAGCGGCACGGGAAGTGTGGGCGGCGCCATTCCTGGGCAGGCTGCTCTTTCTTTTCACGCTGGGCGGCTCTCCTTATGGGGCGCACTCCTTGCGCGTGGGGCTCCCCCACGCGGGGGACACCCTTGCGTGGCACGGCACTCCTTGCGCACATCAGCACTGCGTATGGCCAGCTCCACACGGGTCAAGGAGGCCCGGGGTTTGAACCGCGGACCTCCCATGTGGTAGACGGACGCCCTAACCACTGGGCCAAAGTCCGTTTCCCCAGACTACCTTTTTCAGTCACAATCCCATTTATAAACCAGTTGTTACTCACTATAATGTGTTATTATCAACTCTATCCATCTCCATACTTTTACAGTCAAGTTAATTAAAACTTCTACGAACATTAAGCATCCATAGTTCTCATCCCTCCTCTTATCTCCTTATAACCTATACTCTAGGTTTTAATTCCATGTGTTTATTATTTGTATTTAGTTCATATTAATGAGACCATGCAATATTTGTCCTTTTGTGTCTGGCTTACATCGCTTAGTATAATGTCTTCAAGACTCATCCATGTTATCACATATATCCCAATTTCATTTCTTCTTATTGCAGCATAGTATTCCATCGTACGTATATACCACATTTTGTTTATCCATTCATTGGTGGATGGACACTTGGGTTGTTTCCATCTTCTGACAATTGTGAACAAGACTGCTATGAACACTGGTGGCAGATGTCTGTTTGTGTCATAGTTTTTAGTTCTTCTGGATATATCCCTAGTAGAGGAATTGCTGGATCAATGGCAGTTCTATATTTTGCTTCCTGAAGAACTGTCAAACTGTCTTCCACAGAGGCTGCACCATTTTACACTCCCACCAACAGTGAAGGAGTGTTCCTATTTCTCCACTTCCTCTCCAGCACTTATTGTTGTCTGTTTTTTTTTTAATAATGGCCATTCTATGCAGTGTTGGATGATATCTCATTGTTGTTTTATTTGCATTTCCCTAATTCCTAGGGATATGGAACATTTTTTTCATGTGCTTTTTGGCCATTTGTATTTCTTTGGAGAAATGTCTATTTAAATCTTTTGCCCATTTTTTAATTGGATTGCTTGTTCTTTTATTGTTGAGTTGTATGATCTCCTTAAATTGAATGGGAATCAAATCCTTATCGGATAAGTGGTTTCCAGATATTTTCTCCCATCATGTGGGCTGCCTTTTCACCTTCTTGATGAAGTCCTTTGAATCACAGAAATGTTTAAGTTTGAGGAGGTCCCATTTATCCATGTTTTCTTTTATTGCTTGTGCTTTTGGTGTAAGGTTTACTAATCTATCACCTACCACCAGGTCTTGAAGATGTTTCCCTACATTTTCTTCTAGGAACTTTATTGTACTTCCTTTTATATTTAGGTCCATTTTGAGTTATTTTTTGTATAAGGTGTGAGTTGGGGGTCTTCTTTCTTTCTTTTGGCTATGGATATCCAGTTCTCCTAGCACCATTTGTTGAACAAACTGTTCTGTCCCAACTGGGAGGGCTTGACAGGCTTGTCAAAAATCACTTGGCCATGATGTGAGGGTCTGTTTCTGGATCATCAATTCAGTTCCATTGGTCTACATGTCTATCTTTATGCCAATACCATGCTGCTTTTACCACTGTAGCTAGCTAATATGATTTAATGCCTGGAAGTGAGAGTCCTCCAACTTCACTTTTCCTTTTTAAGATGTTTCTGGTTATTCGGGGTCTCTTACCCTTCCGGATAAATTTGATAATAGAGTTTTCTATTTGCTTAAAAAATGCTGGTGGAATTTTTATTGGAATTGCATTGAATCTGTATATCAATTTGGGTAGAATTGACATCTTAATGATATTTAGTCTTTTGCTGAGCTTTTTAAATCTATCTATGCCTTTTACCAAGTTTGTGAAGTTTACAGCCAGTATTTCTTCAAATACTACTTCAGCACCACACTCTTTCTCTTTTCCTTCTGATACTCCAATGATACAACTGTTAGATCTTTTGGCATGAATTCACAGGTTCTTGGTGTCTATTCAGTTTTTTAAAAATGTTCTCTGCTGTTCAGATTACATGTATTTTCAAGTTACTGACTCTTTCCCCTGTTCTCCATTGTGCTCCTAAGACCATCCAGCAAATTTTTTTTTTTAAGATTTATTTTATTTATTTCTCCGCCCGGCCCCCCCCCCCCCCCCCCCCGTTGTCTGCTCTTTGTGTCCATTCTCTGTGTATTCTTCTGTGTCTGCTTGCATTGTCAGGCGGCACCGGGAAACTGCATCTCTTTATTGTGGCATCATCTTGCTGCACCCGCTCTCCATTTGTGCGGCACCACTCCTGGGTGGACCGCGCTTTTTTTCACATGGGGCAGCTCTCCTTGCGGAGTGCACTCCTTGGCCATGGGGCACCCCTATGTAGGGGTGCCCCTGTGTGGCACAGCACTCCTTGCACACATTAGTACTGCGCAAGGGCCAGCTCATCACACGGGCCAGGAGGTCCTGGGGATCGAACCCTGGACCCTCCATATGGTAGGCGGACGCTCTATCAGTTGAGTCACGTCTGCTTCCCATCCAGTGAATTTTTGAAGTTCGGTTCTTATAGTTTTCAGTTCTAAAACTTTCATTTGGTTATTGTTTACATTTTTTTATTCCTTTGGAATATTTTCAATCTTTCTTTACCTTTTAGGAGAGGTCCTCCTTACTTACTGATGCACATTTATAAAAGCTGCTTTCAAGTCTTTGTCTGATAATTCCAATGTCTGTGTCAGAGTTGGTAGATTCTTTTTTTTTTTTTCCCTTGCAAGTTGAAATTTTTCTTATTCTTTAAAATTAAGGCATTTTGGATTGTATCTGGGCATTTTGAATATTTGGGCTCCATATCTTGTTTACATCCTAAAGAGAACGCTGATCATTTTGTCTTAGCAGACAATTGACCCTACTAGTTTCGGGCTGGAAGTTTTGACCCACTTTCTGTGGAGTGTGGTTTCAATGTCTGCTCAGTTTTCAAAGGCTTGGAAAGACTGCTTGGATCTGCTCTGCATATGCCTCCTCCTCGGGAAGTCTAGGTCTTGAGTGGTAGTCTACCTTTTAGCTCACACTCAACGCCTGGGCTGTGCCTTCGGGGACGGGTCCACACACACGCAGCCCCTTGGTGAGCCCAGGAGCTCGCCCACACCTCTGTGGGATGATTCTCTTTAGTTCCTTCCTCCCCCTGAGCTCACCAACCCTCTCCAGCTCCCTGGTGCCTCCCCTTCTGGTCTTGTGGACAGAAAGCCTGGACTCAGTTTCCCTCCTCTCCTGCACACTTCCCAGCTTTGCAGCTGCACCCAGGGCAATGCGTGGGAGGACAAAAGCAACAACCTGTCCCACACTCTTGATGTAATAGACCCTCTGGTCAGAGAGAAGGATTTCTTTCCTTTAGAGTTTAGGAACCTTTCCAACTTCAGCTGCCCCTCACTGTGCCCACTGCTACCACCGGGGTGGGAGCCCCTGGGCTGGGGAGGGAGAGAACAGCGAAAAAGAACACATTATGTTCCTCACTCTCTAACCCCTAGAAAGAGGGGGGTTCTTCTAGCACTCTGTGGTCCACACTCACTTTGCTCTTCTAGGTTTCAGGGTGCCTTTGAACCCAGACCTGCCAATGCCAGAGGAAAAGTAAGGGGAGGCACCACCAGCTTGGTAGCACTTACGATTCTTAGCCTGCTCCCCAATTTGGCTTCCATTCATCTCCCAGAGTCCTCAGCTGCCACCCCACGCATTCTGTCCAGCAATTATAGTTATATTCAGTCGAAGAGCCTCGGGGAAATGTGCTCACTCCATTTGCACTGATCAGGAAACTCCATCCAGGGAGTCTTTCATTTCAGATATCGTATTTTTCCAGCTCTAGGGTCTCCACTTGTTTCTTTTTTTAATGGTTTCAATATCTCCCCTCATTATGTTTTTCTTTAAATTCTTGAATATACTTACAATAATTGTTTTAACATCCTTGACTACCAATTCTACTGTTTTGTTTTGTTTTTTTTTTGACCCAATCATGCACCCCTTTGTCTCTCACCAATTCTACTGTTATTGACTGACTTTTCTTGTGGTTGTGGGTCACATTTTCCTGCCATTTTGCACATCTAATACTTATATTATTGAATGCTGGACTTGTAGGTATTACATTGTTGAATATTTGGATTTTGTTGTTTTCCTTTAGAGAGTGTTAAGTTTTGTTTGGACAGCCCTTAATTTCTGTGTGCATCTGTTTGACTCTTTCAAGGCTTGCCTTTAAGTTTAAGCCAAATCCAGAGTAACCTTTATCTAGACTCATCTTAGCCCTGCTTTTAAGGTACAGCCTTTCTGGGGTCTCCACTGAATTAATTCAGTGTTCTGCAAAGCTGTTCACTCTGGTTGGTGAGAACTCGAACGGCTCCCAACAGTGTAAGCTGGTAGTTACGACACTTACCGCACCCAGGTAGCTGCCCTTTCTCCTTGCCCAGTCCTGCAGGGTCTCACCCTATGGAGATGCAGATTCCTATTTATCTAAGGACTGGAAAGGACCCCATGCAGATTTCTGCACCCCTTGTCTGCCTTGCTCCCTTCACTTTTCCACCCCACAAATTCCAATTTCCTCCCCAAATTCCAATATCAGGCTCCTCAACTCAATGAAACTGCTATTCTGCACTAGCGTTCCTCTCTCCGCCCCAGAGCCCAATAAATGTCTGTAGGCAAAAAGCTTGGCCGAATGCAGGCTCCTGTTGTCCAGTGTCTACCATTAGTCATTTCACATATATTGCCCAGGTCTCTGCTTGTTTACAGCAGAAGGGCTAATCTGGAACCAGTTGTTCTATCGTAACTAGAAGCAAAAATGTGCTCATTTTAACCTGAATTATTTTTTAAAGATTTATTTTATTTATTTATCTCCCTGCTGTTGGCAGTCACTGCTCTCTCTGTCCACTTGCTGTGTGCTGTGTCTGCTCGTCTTCTCTTTAAGGGGCACCAGGAACGAAACCCGGGACCTCCCACGTGGAAGAGACGCACTCAATCACCTGAGCCTCCTCAGCTCCCTGGTTTGTTGTGTCCGTCATTATGTTTTCCTTCTTGTGTCAGCTTGCTGTGCCTGCCTGCCGCGCCAGCTCGCCTTCTCCAGGAGGCGACCTGTGACCTCTCGTGGGGTAGGCGGAAGCCCAATCGCTACAGCCACATCCGCTTCCCTTAATCTCAATTTTTAAATTGTCTGACTACTTTGATGTCACATAGACAAAGCTCTAAACAGTTTTCTATAATCTGACAAAGGAGACAGCCTCAGAAATTTGACGGCAGTAATTTTTGTGCAGTTTGATTGGATTTTAAGATAAATTTTTGACACATACATGAAATTGTTTTACGAAGGGTCAGTGAAACTGTTGATCAGAAATGGACTGCCCTGCTCTGAGGAACAGCTCTAGAAGAGTAATTGGGAAAGAGATTAGAAAGAAACTTTTATTTCTCATTGTTATTACAAAACATCACCATTAAAAATTTAGAATATAATGGCAAGTCAAAAACCACCCATAATCCCATCTTCTAGAGATTTGCACAGATTTACTGTAGTGAATAAACACACGTATGCTATTATCAGTGTATTCGCACGCATACTTTGGTAAGAAAATTGACTCGTGATGCACAGAGTTGGGCAGACGTGACCCCGGAGGCTCCCAGCGCCTGAGTCTGGAAGAGCAGGGCGCGGGTCCACAGGGCCAGCCTCCGGCCACGCTGTCTGCTGCAGCGGTTCCCGAAGCCGGCTCGTCCCTGCATCTGCTGGTGTCAGGAGACTGAGCCCACCCAGAAGCTTCGAAGGCCGCGGCGGCAGGGCATGGTCTGCGGCTCCCTGGGGCAGGTGGAGAGGCACAGAGGGAATCTAATCCACAGCCGTGTGACCTTGCCCCCACCCCACGGGGCAGCGCGGCGGGCAGGACCCTGCAGGACCATCTGTCCCCACAGTCCGTAGAATCCTCTGGGTTCACCTATTAGTGATAAGTCTATCCTCATTTCACTTAAAAATACTAATAGATTAAACTAAAAGACAAGAAAGCCATTTTGCACAGATAATTTTTAAAGGCGGCTTACTAAAAGAACACAGGAGCAGATATAGCTTGTGGTTGAGCACCTGCTTCCCATGTACAAGGGCCTGGGTTTGATCCCTGGTACCTCTTTTTTTTTTTTTTTTTTTTTTTTTTTTTAATTTTTTTATTTTTTATTGACTTTGTAATAATATTACATTAAAAATATATATGTGAGGTCCCATTCAACCCCACCCCCCCACCCCCCCTCTCCCCACCCCCAACAACACTCGTTCCCATCATCATGACACATCCATTGGATTTGGTAAGTACATCTTTGGGCACTTCTGCACCTCATATACATTGGTTCACATCATGGCCCATACTCTCCTCTATTCCATCAAGTGGGCCCTGTGAGGATTTACAGTGTCCGGTGATTACCTCTGAAGCACCATCCAGGGCAGCTCCATGTCCCGAAGATGCCTCCACCTCTCATCTCTTCCTGCCTTTCCCCATACCCTTTGTCCATTATGTCCACTTTTCCCAATCCAATGCCACCTCTTCTATGTGGACACTGGATTGGTTGTGTCCATTGCACCTTTATGTCAAGAGGAGGCTCAGATTCCACCTGGATGCTGGATGCAATCCTCCCATTTTCAGTTGTAATCACTCTAGGCTCCATGGTGTGGTGGTTGTCCTTCTTCACCTCCATCTTAGCTGAGTGTGGTAAGTCCAATAAATCAGATTGTAGGTGCTGGAGTCTGTTGAGGCTCAGGATCTGGCTATCACATTGTCAGTCCAGAGATTCAAATCCCCTAAATATATCTTAAACCCCAACATTAACTGCACCTCCAGCACATTAGCATGAAAGTCTTATGAAGGGAGATCCCATCTGAGTCCAGATTCATCACACATAAACACCATTTCCAAAGAGGGGCCATCTGCCCTGGTAGTTAACCCCATCAGCCATGACCATAACTCCCATGGGTCTCTTTAGCCCTCAAAGGAACCAATATCTGGGGGTTGTATCTGCTTTATCTGTCTCTCTGACTCTGCTCAGTTGTGCATGAGGGCAAACCTTCTGCCAGCCTCCAGACTCTTTTTTAGAAACTCGTAGCCATATAAACTCATTTCTCCTTTCCATTTCCCCCTTACTTTAGGTCAAACAGCATTTTAAAGTCATGGTATTTTATGTAGACATGGATATTCTGCTGATCCGCATTGAACCTTCCGTATAAGGTCATTTTCCAGTTGCATCATCAGTTGGTAGTTGATAGTGGTCCCTCGTTGCCAGGGAGGCTCATCCCCGGGTGTCATGTCCCACGCTGGGGGGAAGGCATTGCATTTACATGCTGAGTTTGGCTTCGAGACTGGCCACATTTGAGTAACATGAAGGCTGACAGAAGGAAATTCCCAGGCACAAAGTTGCTCTAGGCCTTGTTATTATTTTGGGTTTATCAGCTCACAAGCATAGTCATTAGTATCAGGGGCTCACTGTTGAACCCTCACTCCCTCCCGGTCCCCACCACTGTACCTGGGAGACTGTCGCTGCTCCCCTAGGGACCACGACAGAGCACCACTGGCCGGGAACCCAGTACCCCCCCTACTGTGGTTTTTAATTGTTGCCACTATGAGTATATCCAAACATTACCATGCACCCTGGACATATGTTCTGTACAGCTCCCTGTCAGTCATATATCATCTGTCATTGGTATCCCATACCAGTATCCCTCCATTGCCATTGTTGAAACACTCTGTGATCCAGAACTCCCCGAAATTTGAAGCCCAATATAATTTCATGGTCCCTTACTAGGGAATGGCATATAGCGATGAGTTTAAAGGATAGATAAAGAACTTGGATAAAGTTAGATAAAGAACTTAGATAAAGAATGTTGACTTGAAAAAATTCCACATCCTATTTTTTTCTTTCCCCCCCCCCCCTAATTATTCAGCTTTTCTTCACAGGAGTCCTAGACCACAGCAATGTATATATATAATATACAGCACTCCCACATATCCACCAGAAAACCTTTTCCCTTCCACAGTGATACTCTTACGCCCTATTCATATCATATTTACTTAAAGTGATGTACAGAGTCTGAGACATTAGCTTTCTAACAAGGTGACATCTGTATTTACATTATGGTGCATACTTTAGGATACACAGTTCTTTACATTTTTAGTTATCCTATGTTTTACATTATGGTTTACATTATCAGTCCGTCATCTCCTATATGTTATGGTGTAATATTACATGTTTTATATCCATCCTTGTGTACTCTCAAGAAACTCCTCTCTTACCCCCCATTTACTTTGGTTCCACAATTTAACGTCCATTTTCCCTTTTTTAAAAACAAAGCAAACAAATGTAAAAACCAACTCGGAGGAGCTGGTGAGACCCAGTGGTTGAGCACTGGCTTCCCACACATGAGGTCCGGGGTTCAATCCCCGACCCTGGGACTGCCAAAAAAAAAAAAGGAAAATAATACCAAACAACAACACAAAACTGTAGACAACCCCAGGTTCTGGTTGTCCTGAGGGCTATGGAGACACACAGGTTCTATGGTCAAGGCAGATGGCTCTGGAGTTCAGCGCCTTGCCAGTGGGCCCTACTTTGGAGTTTGTGCTCCTGAGTGTGATGGAGCTGGACTCAGATGTGACCTCTCTACACATGCTTCTTCTGTCACTTTTATTGAACCTGTGGTTGGCGCTGGGGCTGGTGTATTCTCAGGAGACTTGAATCTCTGGACTGTCCATGTGCCAGCTGGGCCCTGAGCCTCAGCAGAGTTGCAACTCCTATCCTCTGGTTCACTGGACTTACCCAGGTCAGCTAACAGGGAGGTAAAGAAGGTCAACCACCATACCAGGGACCCGAGAGTGCCTACAACTGCCAGCAGAATTGCATCCATCAACCATGTGGGAGCTAAGTCCCCTCTCAATATAGAGGTGGAGTGGACATCACCATCCCAGGGTCCACAGGATGGAGGAATAAAATATGGACTAGAGTGGACTTACTGATATTCTACTACGGAGCTACTGTGACTAGTAATGGAAGATATTGTAGCACCGATGTGGCGACAGTGGCCACGGTATCTGCTGAGGCTAGGGAGAGGGAAGAAGAGATGTGATGTGGGGGAGTTTTCGGGACTTGGAGTTGTCCTGAATGATACTGCAGGGACAGATGCTGGACATTCTGTATCCTGCCATAACGCACTGCATGGACGGGGGCGAGTGTGAACTACAGTGTGGACTGTTGTCCACGTGGGGCGGCCGTGCTCCGGGGTGAGTTCGCCAAGCGCACTGAGTGTGCCTCGGTGGTGGGGGGGTTGTTGATGTGGGAGGAGTGGGGTGAGGGGTGGGGGGGGGGTTGATGTGGGAGGAGTGGGGTGAGGGGTGGTGGGGGGGGTTGATGTGGGAGGAGTGGGGAGGGGGGTGGTGGGGGTATATGAGAACCTCTTACATTTTTTGAATGTAACATTAAAAAAAATAAATAGAGATTGTGGGGGGAAAAAAGCTAGTTGCTATAAATAAGGTTAAGTAGTTCAGTTTGGCAGCCAGGGCAATATAGAAAAATAAGATGTACTACATACCTCTTCATATTTAATACGGTTCTACACTTCCTTATCAAAAACCCTTGGGGTAGGATGTTTTTCTGAATTGAGAACATTTTGGACTTTAGACCAGTAATAATGTGCAGATATTGTGTATTATGTTACACCCCCACAGCGTCCCAGGCTGCAGACCATTGCCAAGCACATTCATATTTCTACAGTGAAATAAATCCACAAATACACCAAGTGGGATAAACAAAGACTTTAATTATCCTCATCCGTATCTGACCAGGTCATGTTTTGCCACCAAATGAGTTTGCCACTGATTGCTGGAAAAATCCTCAGTTTTCAGTAATATTTTTAGATTTCTGAAGAGAATTGGGCAAGAGAGATTGTGGAACTGTAATAGAAGCTGTTAATTAACCCCCGGGGAGAGAGAATTGTTTTCCTAGTGCTGAAACTGAATGCCCCGTGGGCCTTGAGGATATCGCACAACAAAGCAAGCAGGTTCACCAAGGGGTGTTGTTTTAAAAATGCATTGTTTTCACAACCGCTGTTGAAGGTTGTTGGAGCTGGAGCGTGCAATCAACACAACGGGAGGGCTGGGAGGGCAGGGCAGGGAGATTAATGAGGTGACCTCTGCCCTTGGGGGTGGCAGAGGGGGGGTGAGTGTTGTCCTGAGACCAGAGCGCCCTGCACGGCCTGAAGTCCTGGGAGAGTCTCAGTTTGCGAGAGCTGCTGTGAGGAATGCCACCCGCCAGCCGGCTTAGCAGCGGGGATGTGTGGCCAGAAGCCCAGGGTCAAGGCGTCGGCCAGGCCGGCTTCCTTCAGAGTCTGCAGCTACTGGAGGCCGCTGGCCGCAGCCTTGGGGCCCTGGCCGCAGCCCCCCCCTCCCTGCATTGAGCCCCGCCTCCCTCACCTTCTGGCGGCTCCGAATGCCCTCTCCCTTCCAGTCCTTCAGATCAGGACCCGCCCTGATCCCATCTGTCCACACCTTCACAAGTATCTTCAGACAGGTCCACACCCGCAGGGGCCCAGGTCCAGGGTTGAACTCGCCCTGGCGGGGGCACGGTTCACTCAATCCCCAGTAGAGCCTGGACTTCTCCCAGGCAGGGGCTGGGTGCGGGTGGCCTTGGCTCCACTCGGCAGAAGGCCCTGCTGGACGAGGCCGAGGGCGGGCGACCTCACAACAGAGGCCAAGCCAGGGTCCGGGCTGGCTCCTGGGCGGGCGAGGGACGGCGTGCGGACCCCGCCACGGCCAGGGCACCTGCAGGACAGCGGCTTCGCGCTGGCCCATTTCAACGGGAGCAAACCTCCCCAGGAACTCCCAGCAGACCTGCGCTCTGTGCCCCTTGCCAGGACAGGGTCACAGCCCCCGGCAGGCAGATGAGCGGAGCCTGGCTGTGGCTGACCCCCGCGGCCCGGAGGAAGCGCCCGATCAACCTGGGTGTCCAGCAGCAGGGGATGCAGGGAGGGCGGTGGGCGAGCCCCAAAAAGGCTTGCCAGAGGGGGAGGGGAGCAAGGAGTGGGGCCAGAGAGGGAGAGGAGTGAGGGGTGGTGGGAATGAGTGGTGGGGGGAGTGAGCAGTGGGGGAGTGAGTGGGGGGGGAGTGAGCAGTGGGGGAGTGAGTGATGGGGAGGGGGAGGAGAGCAAGTGGTGGGGGACAGAGGGGAGGGGAGTGAGTGGGGGGCGAGTGGGGGGGAGTGAGTGGGGAGGAGTGAGTGGGAGGGGAGTGAGTGGTGGGGGGAGTGAGTGGTGGGAGGAGGGAGTGGTGGGGACAGAGGCCCCGGGCCTATACTGGACCTGGGGGTGGGGGGTGGGACCAGCAGCTCTAAGGACGCGGGCGGGGCGGCACCCGAGAGAGGGCGGGGGGGGGGGGGGGGGGGGGGCTGTGACTCCCCAGGGGGCTCTCCTCAGTGGACAGGCAAACTCAGGCCTTCTCAGACCCCGTGTGATCCCAGCCCCCTGCTCCAGCCTCAAACGCAGAGGGAGATCTATCTTACCTTTTACCTAAAACTGTTTTCTGCCCGCTCGCCTTAGCCCTGCGAGCTCAGCCCGGGGCACAGGGGTGGGCGCCGGAGGGAGGCGGCGCGGTGCCGTGGCTGCCCCACCCCCGGGGGACGGTGGTCTCACACCTCCGTCCCTCTTTCCCGAGCCCCGACCTCGGCTGCCCGGGGGACTGCGCCTCCTTCTCAGGCCCACCTGGTCTCCTGCCGCCCCCAGGCCCCGCCCGCCTTCCTGGTCCCAGGTCCCGCCGAGACCACCCTGCCGGGGACCAGGGGCCGTGGAAAGCCCCAGAAGCACCCTGCCTTTGTTCGGGGGCCACGTCCCGCCTGGAACCCCCGTGGCGGGCCCCCCCTCTCCCACCCTGGAGACGGGAGCGGCGAGGTGGAGAGCCCTGGCGGGGTCCGCCGAGCCCCGGGGGAAGCTGGCATGAGCTGTCCCCGGCCTCGGCAGAGGCGCCAGCACGCGGGACCCGGCGGTCTCCTCCGCGCACGTTTATTCAGTGAGAAGAACCGTCACTGCCGTCATACCCCGCCCCGCCCCCAGCCTTTTTGGTGTTAAAATGTTCTTTTGCTTATCAGTCAGTGGTGACGGCTGATTGACAGACACACATTTCCCGCCCGAGGGTCCCCAGGCCCACAAACGCGCTCCGGGTGGGTGGTCTCCGTGAGAACCCTCTGAAGACTTTACCAAGGGCCGGGCCTGTGCCTCCGCCCTGACGCGGTCAGAGCTGGGGGGCCGGAGCCCGCCTTCTTAGCCGCACCCCAGGGGTTCTCAAGCACCCGCAAAGCGCGCAAACCGGGTGGCTCGAAACAGCGCAGGCTTGTCCTCTCCCCGGCCTGGGGGCCGAAGGCAGGGGGACGCAGGCGGGCGCCCCTCCTCTCCGGGTCCTGGTGGTGCAGGGCTCCGCTGTCCCCCCGCAGTGGTCCCCTCCCCTGTGTGGTCGCTGTGTCCTCCCCCCGCAGGGACACGGGTGGACGGGACCCCGCGCGCCGCCGTCTCCAACCGCACCTGCGGCGAAAGCGAGGCGCAGGGGGCGGCGGGGTCAGGCCTCAGCCTCGCTCGCGGGCACTTGGCCCTGACCTGCCCGCCCCCTCGGGAGGACACCGCGGAGGAGCGAAGCGCGGCTCGCTGTCCTTGGAGCCCCCACTCCCCGGAGCTCAAGCGTCCGGGGGGCGCGCGCCCTGGCTTGGGGAGCCCTCTTCCTCCGGCCTGAGGTCAGAGTGGCCCGTGGCTGGGGAGCAGGGAGAGGACGGCCTGGCAGCCGAGGGCGCTGCTGCGAAGGCGGGGGCGCCGGGGAAGGCACGAGCTGCCAGGCCGGGCGGGAGCCAGGCCCCGCGCCCGGAGACCCAGCGGAGCCCCGCCGCGCCGTCGCTGGACCGAGGGTCACGGCGGCGGCGCGGGCGGGGGGCAGGCGTGGCCTGAGCGGGGAGGCGGGGGCGCCCCGACCCCGTCCACCGCGCGCAGCCTCGGCCGTCACGTGCCAGGGCAGCCCACAAAGCGGCTTTGTGCGGCAGCTGGCGCCGAGCGCCCGCGCCTGGGGCACCCCGCCGGCGGTGCCAGCCCTGGAGGCCAGAGAGCGCGCTTCCCCCCCTGCCGGGTGGGCGCTGGGGGCCCGCGCCGAGGCCCACCCGGGGATGCCGGACAGATGGGGGCGGGGCCGCGCCCTGCCAGGTCCAGCCGGGGCCCGGCCGGGCTCTCCAGAAAGCCCTGGGGCTGCCGGGCCGCTTCGGAGGACACCTGGGACCCCCGGGGCTCCATGTGGGGCGTGGGCCACCTGCATCTGCCCCCCAACTTCCAGCCGGATCGGCGAAGCTTGACTTCGGGGGTCCCGGCACAGCCCCTGGGTCTCGGGTAAAATGAGAAAAACGAAGACGGCTTGGTCAATTTTTATAAACCATAATGCATCTATTATTAAAGGGCAAGTTTTAAAATGTTAAAACGCCCTTTTTAAAGGCAGTGCCTGTGGCAGCCCGAGGTCGTTCACTGACAGCCCCTTTCGGCGGTGCGCGCGCTTCCAGCAGCTCCTGAGGCTGACGCCCGCTCCTGCCGGGCCGGACCGCGAGCAGTGGGGGCGCCGGGAGCCGGGGCCCGGGCCCGGGGCGGGGGAAGGCCCAGGGCGGGAGGCTCCTGGGGGGGGTCTCCTCAGCCCAGGCCCTCTCCCCCTGGACCGGGGAGAACACTGGACACAAGGCCACCTCCCCTCCCCTCCCCGATTCCCCGCCTCCCCAGCCCCGCCCCCACCCCACCCCCTCGGCCCAAGCATCCACAGCCCCACCCCCACGTAGCCCCACCCCTACAGCCCCAGAGCCCCCACCGCACCCCCACACCCCCTCTCTTAGCCCCACCCCAACGGCTCCACCCCATGGCCCCCCTAGTCCCACCCCCACAGCCCCAGCGCCCACCCCCTCACTCCATCCTTTAGCCCCACCCCCGCGGCGCCCCCCAGCCCCAGCCCTACCCCCACCCCACCCCCACGGCCCCAGCATCTACAGCCCCACCCCCCAGCCCATCCCTTAGCCCCACCCCCTGTAGCCCCATCCCTACAGCCCCAGCGCCTACCCCACTCCCACACGCACCCTTTAGCCCCACCCGACGGCCCCAGCGCCCACCCCCACCCCCTAACCGCACCCCCCCCAGCACCCCCCACCGCCTCCAGAACCCACGCGCCCGCACACCCGTGCCACTTCCCGTCCGCCTGTGTGGACGTGTCTGGGGGCCCAGGCCAGAGACCCTGGCGTCCAGGCCCCACTCTGGAAACCCCCCCGAGACCCGGGCAGGGAGCCCGGGCGGCGGGCTGGGTGGGCCCTGCGTGCCCCCGCCCCTCCGCGGGTCCCTGAGTGTCTCTCGCTGAAGCCTCTGTAGGGGCAGGGCGTCCCCCGAGGGGCCCCGCCCGCCCGCACGTCCCCTGCCCCCTGGGGACAGGAGGGGACGCCCCCTGCCCGCCCAGCGGGGCTCTGGAGCCTGAAGCCGCGCGCCCTGACTGCCCCGGGGCCTGGTACGTCTAACCGCCGGGAAATCTTATCAGGCCGGGCCATCTGGAGCAGGCTCCAGAGCACTGGCTCTTAGCGGGAAAATGGCTTTTCACGCCCTGAAATGTTTAAAAAACAAATCCAGGGAAGCGTCTGGGTTCTTCTTTTCGAATGCCACAGTCATCTGTTAAATCTCATTTAGGACGTAGTAAACTCGCAGGTATTTTTATTTCCCTCTTGTATTAGATTTACAGGAAGATTTTTTTTTTAATGCAAAAAGACCTTTCTCCCTGCGCCGGATTGAAGGTTTTTGACCCCTGCTTGTGGCTTTCCCACACGGGAAACCCGCCCAGGCCCCATCGGCGGCTCCTGCCGCTCCACCAGGACAGCCAGAGAGCAACCCTGTCGGGGGAGCCAGGGGGCTGGGGGGGGCGGGGGGGGAAGCTGGGGGGAGGGGAGTCCAGGGGAACCAGGGGAGCGGGGGCGACAGGGGAGCCCGCGGGGGGGGGGGCTGGGAGGGCTGGGGGAACCCGGGGAAGGGGCTGGGGGAGCCAGGGGGGCTGGGGGAAGGGGGGCGGAGCCAGGGGTGCTGGGGGGACGTGGGAGGGGGGGTAGCTGGGAGGGCTTGGGGAACGGGGGGGAGGGGCTGGGGGGCTGGGGGAGCTGGGGGGGAGGGGTGTCCAGGAGAGCTGGGGCGGGGGCTGGGGGGCTGGAGGAGCCAGGGGAGTCTGGGCAGCTGGAGGAGCTGGGGGGAGAAGCTTCTGGGCTGCAAAGTCCACTGCCTGCCCTCCCCCTCCAGGCCTCTCCATGTGCATGGGGAGGCGGAGAGACAGAGGCCCTGGGGACCCAAGATGGCACACCCCCACAGATGCCACGGAGCCCTGTGCCGGGACCCCACAATCTGCTGGGATCCCACATCCTGCTGCGACCCATAATCTGCTGGGATCCCACAATCTGCCAGGACCCCACACCCTGCTGGGACCCCACGCCCTGCCGAGATCCCACAATCTTCTGGGACCCCACACCCTATCGGAACCCCACATTCTGCTGGGACCCCATACCCTGCTGGGAACTCACAATCTGCTGGGACCCCACACCCAGCCAGGACCCCATACCCTGCTGGTACCCCACATCCTGCTGGGACCCCTGGCCTGGCCCAGCCTCCAAGCAGTTCACCGTCTAGTAGGAAGCCCATTGGGGCAGATGAACAGAACAGGCACGTCTAGCACGCGTGCCCCGGAAGCGGAAGCGGGAGAGCAGGTGTGCAGGGGCTGCTCTGAGGCAGGAAACAGGAAGAGGCCTGTCCAGGCCGGGGACAGAGCGGGCAGCCTGACGCTGTCTCCCTGGAGGCCACCGCCCGCCCCGCCCCAGCTGCCGTCCCAGCACGCGGGGAGCCTCAGCGGGGCAGAGGGGAGGTCAAGGGGAGCCTCGGCGGGGCAGAGGGGAGGTCAAGGGCCGGGCGTGGCCGGGAGTCCCTGCAGGCACCAGGGAGGCTCCCCACCCGCCGGAGCCGCTCTCCATCTCGGAAACCGAGAGCAGTGGAGCCCCACACACAGAGCAGATACAGCGCATACCTCCCTGGGGAAACAGAGTCACAGCCGTCTCCGGAGGGCCGGGCAGCAGGCCAGCTGAAGAGGGCAGAGGCCTGGCGTCCACTCCTGCGCGGGCAAAGGGGCGGCAGGAGCCTGTCCCTCGGCCGGCCTCCCAGCCGGCCTGGCCGAGCCGGGGACCCTGGCCCCCCACCGCCGCCCCAGGGGAGCTGCCTCTTGGTGCCCAGAGAGGGGCACGGCTGCTTCTGGGCCTTGTGGCTGTGGGGTTCCGGGGCGTTCTCTCAGAAACAAGTGGGGGAGCCCTCTCAGCTCCCTCCCTCGACAGCGCCGGTGAAGCCACTGCTGTCATGACGTGGGCGGGGAGACCCAGGAGACGGAGGGGCTGGGGTCCCAGGGCCTGCGGGGGGCCCAGCTGGAAGAAGGCTCCTCTTCGAACCACTGCTGCCTAAAATAGATGGACGCTCCCCGCGGCAGATGCTTGTTTTCTCACAATATTTCTGTCATCGCGCTGGGGCAGATATTCTTGGCTTGCTCGAGAACACGGGGACTTTTGGGGAGTCGTTATAAAGCATAAACACGGCCACACCCCGGCCAGGACTCTGGGTGGGCAGCCCTCAAAGTGCCCGGCCTGGCCGCAGGAGTCCCCTGGCAGTGCCCCTTGTCCTGGCCTCGGTGACGAGTCCAGCCCTCCCCCCGGTCCCCCCAGCTCTGCGAGGGGGAGAGAGGGAGAAGTCACATCAGGGTGGTCCCCGGCTTCTCCCAGGGGTCCTGCAACAGCCTGCCCAAGCCGACCCCTTCGTGTCAAGAAGCTACGTGGGCCTGCAGCTACCCTGGGGGCCCCTGTTTGTCTTAAAGATTTTTTTTAAGGTTTTATTATTATTATTTTTATTTCTCCCCCCTTCCCCAGCTCCCTCCCCCAGTTGTCTGCTCTGTGTGTCCATTTGCCATGTGTTCTTCTGCGTCCGCTTGTATTCTCATCAGACAACACCAGGAATCTGTGTTTCTTTTGGTTGCGTCTTCTTGTTGTGTCAGCTCTCTATGTGTGCAGCGCCATTCCTGGGCAGGCTGCACTTTCTTTTGCACTGGGCAGCTCTCCTTACAGGGCGCACTCCTTGCACGTGGGGCTCCCCTACGCGGGGACACCCCTGCATGGCACAGCACTCCTTGCGCGCATCAGCACTGCGCATGGATCAGCTCCACAGGGGTCAGGAGGCCCTGGGTTTGAACCCTGGACCTCCCATGTGGTAGGTGGACACTCTATCCATTGAACCAAGTCCGCTTCCCTCTTCCAGGTTTTTAAGGGTATTGTAAAGGGCTCGCTGCTGCTGTTGTCTGGCGCGCCCTTCCACGCACCCTGAGAACGCAGCTCGAGGACACGGGAGCTAAGCCACTGGCCCTGGGCCCTTCCCCAAGCCCGGAGCTCAGCCTCCTCCTACTTTCCACCCGCCCAGGAGGCTCAGCGAGCTGGGACCTCTGCTTCAGAGAGGGAGCCGGGTCTGGAGCCGTGCACAGCGTGGGCGGCGGGCTGTGAGGTGCCAGTGAGCACCCTGGGAAAGGGGAGCCAGGAGACCGCTGCCGGGAGCCGGCCTAGCCGGGGTCCACCAGCTCAGGCCCGGGGCAGAGCAGGCACCCTGAGAGAACCTGCGGCGGTGGCCCCGGGGGCACTCTCCCAGAATCGGGAGGCCCTGCCCGCCCCCGCTCCCCCCGGAGGCCCGAGGTCCCGCCCTCGGCCCCTGCGTTCGTCCACAGGGCCAGTCTGGACAGGGAAAGCGGAAGGCCGTGCGCTCCAGGAAGGCCGCGCGCTCCAGGCCCTTGGCGCAGGGGGCAGGGCTGCCCGCCCGGCGACGCTGGGTCATCGGCAGCACGCCCTGACCTGTGCCCCGCGGGCACAGCTGGACGACGCTGGCCATGAGAGTGGTGTCTTACTGGGGAACCGTGATGGCAAAGTGACTCGTCACACCATCCCCAAACTGGACGGGCCCCAGGGTCCGGGGGGGCTGGGGCGCTGGGGCCACAGCAGGCGGGGCGAGCAGGGCGCCTCCCGCCCGCAGGAAATGCAGCCTGCCCGCCCCCTAGTCCCTCTGCTTTCCTGTCCTACTGGAAAATGCTTTGATGGCCTAAATGCAGGTTAGGGGAGGCTGCGCTCAGCGTCCCTGACGAGGGCACCCGGCTGGACCCCCGGCACGCTCGCGAGGCCGGCAGCCTCTGGGCTGGCAGAGCCCTGCTTCCCGGAAACCCCGCCGCCTTCCTCGGAGCCGGCTCGGCCGCGGTGTCGCAGAGCGGGGGCAGGTCCTCCCCCGGCAGACCTGCCGGTTTCCTGCAGCCGCTTCCTGAGCTCCCCGAGCTCCCACCCCCTGAAAGTCACACCCAGCCGGCGTTGCCATGGTGACTGCAGGGCTGTGTGCTCCAGCACCCTCCAGGATGGCTCTCCAGGGGCGTGCGTGCATATGTTTGTGTGTGTGCACATGTGCGTGTAGAAACACCCTCGACTCCTCCTTGCACCCAAGGACCAGCTAAGTGAGGCCTTGGTGGGTGGCGGATAGGCCGGCCGACTGGTAGACCTGGTGGGAGCCCACCTAAACTATTATCAACCTATCTTGTCACGTCCCCCCAACTTGGAGGCCTATGAAAGTCCTTCTCCAACATTTCATCTCCATGGTGAGGCTGCTTGGGGCAGGGGATGTTTTTCCAGATTTCAGACAGTTTCTCAATATTCCGGGGCTGCTCTTTGTAAATTCAGGAAAGGCAGCTTTATTCCAGCCCTGCAGAGCTGCCCTTCCCGCTCCACCCTCCCCTTCCCTGGCCCAGGGGACCCTCCGCTCCAGCCCAGCTGCTCGTCGGGGCCCCGAGACACACCGCTCAAAGCTTTCTCGGGGCTCGCCCGTGCCCGCCTCGGTTGGCGCCCTCCTCGCCTACCCAGCGTGAGGCTGGTGCCTTGCGATCGAGCGTGCGTTCTGAGGCCCGGCCGGGATGGGCGCCCAAGGCCGCCCGTTCCCAGGCACAGTCTTCGCAGAGAGTGTGTGGGTGCCTGCCTTTTGTTTCTAGATTGTACGTATTAACATCCAGAGCGAAGAGATGGACTGGGGTATCAGTGAGGACCCCCTCCCGCTCCGCCCAGCCGCCCGGGGCTGGCTGGGGGAAGGCTGCCATAGCCACCTCCGTTTGTCAGGTTTGGGAGCCAGGCGCCACCCCTGCTCTTACCAAACAGCAGCGCACAAGGTGCCCTGCCCCAGACCTCACCTTCCCTCGTAATTCCAGGCAGGACTTCGTGCCAGCACCTGCAGAGCACTCGCGCTCTCTTCTCGCCTGCGTAGTACTCCATCACCCCGCGGGCGGAGAGACGCGGCTCTTCAGCCAGCCCTGCCCAAGGACATTTGGGCTGTTACAAACAAATCTGCCAAAAGCAACCGGGAACATATGTCATTTTGCGCATGTGGGAATAGCTGCGGAATAAATTCCTAGAAGTGGCATGATTGGGAAGCGAGTGCGTGCGTTTGCAATTTTCGTAGGTACTGCCAAACTGCGGCCCCTGCTTGGCGCCAGGCAGTGGGCTCAGCGTTCCACCTGGGGCATCCGTTTCCTCTCGCAGGTGCCCTAGGAGGGTCGCGGTTCCTGTCCTTATCCCACGGATGGGGAAACAGAGACCCAGAGAAATTGAGAAGCTCCCTGGTCATGGGTAGGGTGAATGCTGCGGCGAGGAGGAGCAGCTTTTGGCCACCGTACTCAGGCCCTGCCCGGGCTCCCGCCCCCAGGGGGGCACTGCCTCCGCCCTGGCGTGTCCCCGGCTCCCTCAAGTTTCTCCTGCCCGGAGGAGAGGGTGGATGAGCCCCTCACGCCACCTGGTCTCCGCGTGGAACCGGGCACCCGCCGGCCCGCCGCAGGGCCTTTGCGCAGCCGTCCCTCTGCCTGGCGGGCTCTCCACCACGACCAGCGGAGGAGCGGCCTGAGAAGAGACCCGGGGAGTGTGCGGGGTCCAGGGGACGCAGCCCTTGGCTCGGAGCCCCTCTCCGGCTCCGTTCTCGTTCTCTGAGGACGGCTGCGCGGTTCCAGGGCAGGCCCTTGCGCCTCCGGCGTCCGCAGGGCTCGGGAGCGCTGGGAAGCCGCCGCCCGCGGGAAAGCCTGCGGGCCTTAGGGGAGCGCTCCCACTGTCTGCAGCACAGAGCCGCCGTCTGCATTTGCATGACAAAGCCTCCAGCCAGGGCTTTCCCGGGCTTACCTGAGAGCCCCAGGGTCCCGGGGCGGGGCCTGAGGGCTCGTCCCCCCGGCACCGGGTTCCTGGGCTCGCCAGCCACCCTGGCACGACAAAAGCCGCTTTGTGGGCCCCGCGGCAGCTGCCAGCACCTGCCGCCCAGCCGGCCGCCCGCAGGCAGCCAGCGCCCGCCAAGGCCACGTCCATGGTCCCTCCCGGGCCGCGGGGACTGCCGGGGGCACAGGGGGCGGGGGAGCTCCAGCAAGCCTTCTGGCGCCCCCCACCTAGCAGAGGCCCCCACAACTCGCTGGGGCCCACGGTGAGGCTGTCCTTGAAGGAGGGCAGAGAACTGCACAGTGGGTGGCCTGGACTCAGGGGGCGGGGGGCGCTGCGCCCACTCTGCGACAGGCATTTGTGGATGCTCCAGGTGCCGCAGGTTTTGCCGCGCTTTTCTGAGAGACAGGCTCAGAGAGGGTCACCAGCTTGCCCAACGTCACACAGCACAGCCGAGGTCTGGCCGGCCCGCTCCTCAGGGGGCCCCTCCAGTCTTGTTCCCTCCCTCCCTCAGCTACCCAGACCCCCCCTCTCGGGGATTCCCTGCTGCGGCAGCTCCCGGGGACCCCCGCCCACAGAGGACACCACGTGCACCCGCTGCCTCCAGCGTCGTCTCCACCGCCAGAGCTCCCTCGTCCTTGAGGGGCAGCAAGCTCCCAGCTCGGGGTGGGGGGCCCTGGAGCAAGCCTCTCCCGCCCCGCCGCCCTGTCCCGCCGCCGCCTGCAGAGGCGCTCCCCCTCCCCACCGCACCCGCCCGCACCTTCCAGGCCGGGCGCCCCTACCGGGGCCTGAGGCGTCTGCGCGCTCGCGTGGCGCCGCCTCGGTAGGCTGCTCCTTGTACGGTGGAGAAACGTCAAGCGGGCGCTGCCCCCAGGCCCGTGGAGACTCAGGCCAGGTGAGCGCGGCCGAGGGGTGCTGGGGGTGCTGGGGGTGGGCACAGCCTGGGGGCGCTGGGGTGGGCGTGGCTGGGGGGCTCTGGGAGTGGACGCATCCTGGGGGGTCCTGGAGGCGCTGGGGGTGAGCGTGGCTTAGGGGGCGCTGGGGTGGACGCATCCTGGGGGGTCCTGGGGGCCCTGGGGGTGGGCGCGGCCTGGGGGGCTCTGGGGGTGCTGGGGTGGGCATGGCCTGGGCAGCTGCAGGCCCACTGGCTCCCAGAACCCAGCCCTGGGCAGGGCCTCTGGCTCTTGGTGGCCGTGCGAGAGCCATTCACCCATCTTTGCCGGGCGGAGCTCTGCGGCATGGGTGGGGGTCCCACCCCCCCGGTGGAGGGCTCCAGGAGGCAGAGTGGTCGGGGCGCTGAGTCTTGTGCCCCTCCCCAGGAGACAGGTACAAGCCCGGCAGCAGCCCGTCTTACTTAGAGGTAGCCGGCTGGACTGTAGAAGGCACTTCCCTGGGGCTGTCCCACTTTCCAAACCCCCTAAAAGGGAAAGAGGGGTTGGCAGAAAGAGGCTGAGAGACCCCCTGGCTGGCCCCTCCTCTCCCCAAGGCCTGGACATGGGAGGCTTGCCCCCGTCCCCGCTGGCCGGGAGGGAAGGGGGGCCTGGCGCGCAGGCCGCTGCTCTCCGGGCGCGCGTGGGCTTCTGCCACCCTCTCCCGGCCTGGAGCCTCAGGGCAGCGGAGCCGTGGCGGCCCTTCAGGAAGGGGGGCGGGGGGCGGGCCTCTCGGCCACTTCCCTTGCCCCCAGAGGCTCCGGGGCCGGGCGCCTTCGAGGGTGGCCCCTGCTGGTTTCGGGGGCGCTGCCTGGCCCTGCTACATGTGGACCGGCTTTGAGACGGGCCAGGGTCCTGGAGGCTCCCCTCCGTGGAGTGGGGTGACCGCTGCTGCCCCACGGGCCACTGTGGGACTAGAGAAGGCGCCGATGTCTTTGGGATGGAATCCCTCTGCCTGCGGGAGAGGAGTTCAAAGGCAAGAGTGATGAGCTGGGGCGGTGGGGACTGGACTTCCGCAAGTTCTGGACCCGGGGATGGCACCACGACTGCGGGAGCTGAGGCAGCCGAGGTGGGGCGCCGAGGGCCCGGGAGGCAGGGGGCCTGGTGGTCCTTCTGGAGAGCGAGGCCAGTGCCCTGAAGCCGGAGCTGGGTGGCAAGGGGGCGTGCGCTGACCCGGGCCTGCAGTCCACACCGGGAGCCTCCTTCCCTGCCCACGAGGAGACCCATGGTGGGGTACGTCGGGGTGGAGGGCAGGCGGGGGGAGGGACGGCATCCCGGGACGCCGTTTTCAGTTTGGTTGAGAAAAAGATGTTTGGTTAGAAAAGAGATTGGGGGGGCACGGATAAATGTTAATGCGGTCTGTATGGTAGACAGATGTTCATAAATGCACGTCCACGGGCCCGAGTACCGTAATGGCTTTGGGCTATCAGGGACAAGTCCTCGTTTTTTGGCAGTACGTAGATGTTACGGATTGAGTAGTTGGTGCCCCCGCCCCCCCGGGTATGCTCCAGGCCTGGCGCCCCATTCCCCTGAAGGCGGCCGGATGTGCCAACAGGAACTTTGAGCTTGTTATCAGGTCAGATGAGACCAGACCAGATCGCCGGAGCCTAAGCAAAATCCTCCCCTTCCAAGGAGAGGAAACGTGGGGAGGGAGGGGGCCGGGGACGTGACAGCACAGAGCGGCTGCTGCCGCACAAGTCAGGGAACTCCGTGGACGGCGGACCACCTGCCAGAAGCCAGAGGGGCACAGACTGTCCCACGAAGAGGGAGCCTGGCGCGGCCAGCGCCCTCAATTCAGCTCCTGCCCTGCCAAACCGCGAGGCGGTGCGCCTCTGTGGCTGACACTGACGGGCCCAGGGCCCCCTGTTACCGATGGGGGATGAGCCTGCTTCCAAACGGCTCCGAAAACAAGGAGCTGCAGGTAAATCAACGCAAAGAGAAATGGGACAGGGACGCGGTGTGGCTCACGTGATAGGGCCGGCACCTACCGTACGGGAGGACCCAGGTTCAATCCCTGGGGCCTCCTGGTGAAAAAGAAGAGAAAGTGTGCCTGCACAGCCAGCCGGTGCCCGCGCGAGTGTCCACGTGGTGAGCCAGTGCCCACACAAGTGAGACACGCGGCAACATGTTGACACAGCAAAAGAGAGACAAGGGGAGAGTCAAGGTGAAGCACAGCAAAAACCAGGAACTGAGCTGGTGCAATTGACAGGGAACCTCTCTCCACATCAGAGGTCCCCAGGATCGAATCCTGGTGAATCCTAGAGGAGAGAAAATGAGAAGACAACACAGACAGCAACAACAGCAGGGCAGGAAGAGGGGAAGGGGGGAAATAAATAAATCTTTACAAAAAAAAGAGAGAGAGAGGGAAGCAGGTCATACTCAACCGATAAGAGCGCCCGCCTACCACATAGGAGGTCCGCGGTTCAAACCCCCGGCCTCCTGACCTGTGTGGAGCTGGCCCATGCGCAGTGCTGATGCGCAAGGAGTGCCGTGCCACGCAGGGGTGTCCCCGCACAGGGGAGCCCCACGCGCAAGGAGTGCGCCCCGCAAGGAGAGCCACCCAGTGTGAAAGATAGTGCAGCCTGCCCTGGAGTGGTGCTGCACACATGGAGAGCTGACACAATAAGATGACGCAACAAAAAAGAGACACAGACTCCCAGTGCTGCTGAGAATGCAAGCGGACACAGAAGAACACGCAGCAAATGGACACAGAGAGCAGACAACTAGGTGGGTGGGGGGGGAAGGGGAGAGAAATTTTTTAAAAAATCTAAAAATAAATAAATAAATAAAAAAGAGAGAAATGGGATAGAAGCAGCCCAAGGCAGCGATGGTGGACAGGCGAAGGGCTTGGCTGCTCCTGTGCTGGTCTCCAGCTTCCCTGCAGGGTTGAAAGGCGGCAAATTAAAATGCTGGGGAGAAAAGCGAGAGCTGCTGGCCCCCGCCCGAGCCCCGCATCTGGGGGTCCCGCAGGCTGCGCTGGCGCAGCGTGACACCGTGGCGCAGCCCCTGGGGGAGCAGCCCTCCCACAGGCTCAGATGGCCGCACCCAAAAGGAAGGCCGACGCTTCCTGCTCAGGGCCAGGACACCAGGCCCGAGGCTGTCAAGCCGGGACGCCTGCCTGGCTCCCTCCCCACCTGTGTGGCCCAGCTCAGCGGCCCGGCCCGGGAGCACCTTGGCTGGAGCCGTGTCTCCCACGGGTCCCGCTCCAGGACACTGATCTGGCTCTTCATTGCCGCGGGGCAGCCCGCTCCACTGACCAGGGCCTCCTCGGCCACCACCGGGAAAACGCCCCGCAGGGCCACGTGTCCACGAGACGCCCTCCTGGCGCCTGCGATGGCTTCTAACTGCGTGGACCCCAGAAGAGGAGGCTCTCGGAGCTCACGCACTCCTGCGGGGCAAGCGCACTGCAGTGGGGCCTTCAGATGAGGGCACGCGGGTAAGGCGCGCCCAGGGGGTCTTAGCCCTCTCCGGGGGTCCTTTTTAAGAGAACGAAATTTAAATGCGAAGAGAGAGCCACAGAAACAAGAAGCTGGAGCAACGAAACCCGAGGTGGAGGGAGAGCCCGGCAGAGGCCGGCCTGTGCCCGCCTGTGACCGCGCAGCCGTCTGCAGGGAGGCCCGTCTGCAGGGAGAGCACCGCCCAGGCCTTGATTTGGCCCTTTTCCTCAGCCTCGAGCTGTAAGCATCTAAGTCAGTAAATGGCCATTGCCGAGGCCGCCCCGTGCCTAGGAGCCCGCATCTGGGCCCAGCGCGCTGCTGGACGCGGTGCTCCTGTCCTCTCTCGTCCACGTGGCCCGGACGTGGGCGCCGCGTGGGCACGGCGACTCCTCCCGCCTCACCCAAGGTGGCCCCTGGGCCCTGGGCTGCGGGAGGCCGGGAGGGGGGTGGGCTCCGGGGGCGGGTCTCACTATCCCGCCAGAGCAGCCCGCGCCTCACGCCCGGGAGGGGGGTTTTGTTGTCTCCACCATAGGTGCTGCTGGGGAGACTGGGGTGCAGCGAGGCTCTGAGGGGTCTCATCCCCGGGGCCCCCTGTACCATGCGCCCCCCCGGGGGCTTGCTGCACCCTCGCTGAAAGACAGAGGCCACGTCCATCCCTTCCACCTGGGCGGGACTTGGTGGCGCCTCAGCCCCCACCAGGAGGGTGGGCGGGCGGTCGAGGGTCCCAAGTGCCCTGAGCTTCCGCCTGGAAGCCGCGGCCGTGCAGTGAGGAGGCCCAGCGGCCTTTAGAGAGGAGCCGGGCCCGGCCGACGGGCAGGGCCACCTCGCCCGCCCTCTTGGGACCGGCTCCTCCTGCCCCTGCCCCGCCCCCCGAGGGGGCCACCCTCTGCAAGCCCGGACCACCTCGCAGGGCTGCGCAGACGAGGGGGCGTGGCTGCACTAAGCCGCATGGTCTGGGGTGGCTTTTACACAGCCTGTCGCAGATGGGAAAGCACCCGGAAAGCAGAGCTGGCGCGAGTGCTTCCCCAGGGGCCGCAGTGCAGGACTCCAGGACCGCTGGGTGGGAGAAATGGCCTCTGGGATAGCGCGTTGGCGCAGGATGGCCGGCAGTGTCTGCGAGGGCTCCGGCTTCCTTGTCCCCTGGGGCTCCCTGGCCCCAGCTCAGTCTGGTCTCAGCCGTGGCTGGGGTAAGGCTCGTCTCGGGGCTCGTTCCTCTCAGGGCTCAGCTGCTCTGCTCTCCCCACAAGGCCAGCTGTGGACTCTCAGGCTCTCTCTTCCCAGGGCCTCTGCTGTGCCTGTGGAGCCATCTCTTCTCCTCCGTCTTCTCCTGTGTGCTTACTTCCCAGGGCTCCAGCTCAGAAAACTCCTCTGCACGTTTCATGGAGCCTTTTCTCTTTCTTCCCATCACTGCTTCTCTGTGTGTTTACTTTTTTTTTTAAAGGTTTATTTTTAAATTTTATTTATTTCTCTCCCCTTCTCTTCCCCCCTCCCCCAGTTGTCTGTTCTCTGTGTCCATTTGCTGTGTGTTCTTCTTTGTCTGCTTCTGTTGTCAGTGGCACCGGGAATCTGTGTCTCTTTTTGTTGCATCATCTTGCTGCATCAGCTCTCCGTGTGTGCAGCGCCATTCCTGGGCAGGCTGCATTTTCTTTCACGCTGGGTGGCTCTCCTTTATGGGGTGCACTCTTTGAATGTGGGGCTCCCCTACGCGGGGGCACCCCTGTGTGGCAGGGCACTCCTTGCGCGCATCAGCACTGCCCATGGGCCAGCTGCACACGGGTCAAGGAGGCCTGGGGTTTGAACCCTGGACCTCCCATGTGGTAGGCGGATGCCCTAACCACTGGGCCAAGTCCACTTCCCTGTGTTTACTTCTTGGGGTTCCAGTATCAAAACTTCTACCTTCTCCTCTGCCATGCAGTTTTCTCTCTGAGTCCTCACCCACCAAGGGAGTTAGCACTCAATGTCCTACTGACGTGGCCCAATCAGAGCCCTAATCATAATTTAATCAAGTAAGAGTGAAACCTCTGAATCCAATATAATCTAATATGCCCAGAGGAACAGACTGGTTCACAAACATAATCCAGTATCTATTTTTGGAATTCATAAACAATATCAAACTGCTTCGCTCTTAAAAGGCATTTAGAAAAGGAAAAAAAAAAAAGCTTGTAGTCAGCCTCACACAACAACTTCTGCTTACATCTCACTAGCCTACCTAGCTTCAGGAAATGTCTTCTAGCCAGGGTCCTTGCTGCTTAGAATAAAATGGCAAGAAGAATGGAGTAACGGATCCTGGGTAGGGGAGGTGGGTTAAATGACGTCCACACATTTCTGCACGTTTCCTCCTCTCGAAGGTGGCGCCCCATCCCCCGCCTTTGAACACGGCCAGACTTGGCCATTCTCAGAGTCAACACACAGAACGCGGCAGAAGGGTGCCCGTGGCCTCTCAGGTGGGCCCGAGACCCGCCTGCCGCCCCTGACCGTGGCTGGACACGACGTGAGGACGCTCAGGCTGCCCTGTGGAAGGGCCCGGCCGCCTTCGCCAACTCGCCAGCCTCGAGAGTGGGCCCGCTTGCGAGCTAAGTCTCCAGACCAGTCGGGCCTTGCGGTGACGGCGGTCCCAGCCTGTGCCGTTGGCTGTAATCTCACCACGGACACCCCAACCCGGAAGCCCCCGGCGTGGCCACCCCCGCTTCCTGACCCGCTGAAACCCTGAGCGCCGGTTACTGTTTGTTGTTACTTCGAGCCACTGAATGTGGGGTCATTTGTTATGCGGCAACAGGTAGCTAACACAGTGAACAGTTAGTGACGGTTGTCACATCCAGCACAAAGAGAAAGCTGGTCTGTGGACGGAGCAGGCGGCAGAGGGGAGCAAAGAAACTTCTTTTCCTAGGGAGAATGGAAAGCACCATTTTTTTCCCCAAAAAGTAAAAGCATTTACTTTTTAAGCTTTCCAGGATCTGTTAAATTAATAATGTATGATAAAGGAATGTTGAAGCATGACATTTTGGAGTGGGTAGGTCCCCTAGATGATGACGCTGTACTCGCCCTCGAGCCCCTGCAGGTCCCACAGGCAGCCACCCATTGGCAGGGGAGTCCCAAGCAACCCCCGTAGTCGCATCGGACCCCCACCCACCCAGGGGTGAAGGAGAGAATTTTTCTTTGACTGAAGTGGAATCTTGAACCAGTAGTTTCTTGGTTTATGGACACCATGTTTGTTCCAGCTACCTTTGCTGCATAACAAAGCACCCCAAAGATAATGGCATAAAGCACACCATTGCTTCTGTGGACCAAGCGTTTGGCAGCACCAGGGGGCTGGCTGGCTTTTGCGTCACTGGTGTCTGGGACTCAGCTGGGAAGGCTGCGGGGATCCAAACAGCTACGGGCTGGAGCCGACGGGCTGCCGTGAGGCGCTGCACTCGCACGCCTGGCCCTGGGTGGCTGGAGAGCCGAGCTCAGTGGCCCATCACCAGGGCACCCCCCTGACCTCTCCGCCTGGTGGCCTCAGGGCGGTGTGACTCTTTACCCAGAGATTCAGAGCCCCAAGGGGGTGCTTCCAAGGGCACAACCGCCAAGACAGCCAGGCAGAAGCCGCCCGGCTGTTGGGGATCCAGCCACGTTCCCCATAGAGTCCCGTCCAAGTCTTCGTCCACATCCCCTGTTCCATGAGCAGGACACTTGGTGACTTCGGTGAAGACAGGGGCTCACTTGCGCCTGGGATCTTGGAAGATCCCGCTCAGAGGAGGCCAAGGTGAAGCAGATGGACCTCAAGCCCCATCACTAGGGGCCTTCGAAGGCAGGACACAGAGGTGGACACTGGAAGCCAGAAGAAGCCAGAGAGGAGAGAGAGCGCACCACGTGGCGGAGGATGGAGAGAGCACACCACGTGGTGGAGGACGGAGAGAGCCCAGCACGTGGCGGAGGACGGAGAGAGCCCACCACGTGGCGGAGGACGGAGAGCGCCCACCACGTGACGGAGGACGGAGAGAGCCCACCACGTGACGGAGGACGGAGAGAGCCCACCACGTGGCGGAGGACGGAGAGCGCCCACCACGTGGCGGAGGACGGAGAGAGCCCACCACGTGACGGAGGACGGAGAGAGCCCACCACGTGGCGGAGGACGGAGAGAGCCCACCACGTGACGGAGGACGGAGAGAGCCCAGCACGGATGAAGGACGGCTGTTGCCGGAACACCGCGACCCTGGGGGAAGTGTGCTTTGCCGACGTCTAGATTTTGGGCTGCCCGGCTCCAAACCGTAAGCCACCAGGTTGCTGTGTTCAAGTTCCTGGGGTGTGGTTTCTGTCATGCAGTCTTGGTTTTTGTTTATTTGTTTGTTTGTTTCTTTTGGTTGAGATCTTCGTCTCACAGTCTTGGGACCTCTTATGACGTGGCTTCCGCGGTCAAGGAGCTGACCTTCCTCTGAGCTGATGGGCTGAAGCCACCGCCAGCTTGCCCAGAGCCCCTCACAGAAGCTGTGCCCTTTCTAAGAAGGGCAGCGATGCCCTCAGCGCCGCCCCTGCCCCGCTGCCCCCACGCAGCCCGGAGGCGGACCCCGCAGAGGCCGTGGGTGGCTTCCGGGCGCTCCGTCTGGACTTGCAGGGCGACTCCGGGCGGCGGTGGAAGCTGCGCGGCTGCTCTGGCCTGCCTGAACCGCGCCGACCTCGCCCTTTTCCCACTTCTCCCTTCCCTCTCCCGGGGGAAACGCCTCCGCTCTCCTAGATCACCGGCACCCTGCCCTCGGGGCTTGCCGCTCCGCCTGCAGAGGCTGGGTGGGCACAGAGCAGCTGCGCGAGCCCGGGCGCCCTGGGAGCCGCTTCCCTCCACCGGGCTGCGCCCGGCTCACCTGAAGGTCAGGGCCGGTGGCCACTGACTCTTCCACACGCTGTCCTCCACAGGGAGGCCCAAGTCCCCCAAAACCAGCTGAGCACGTGGAGGACACGAGAGTCCCAGGAGCTGCCCGCTCCCAGGGCCCCGGGGCCTCGGGGCGCTGCTCCAGCTCCGGTGCTCACGTCGGCGCTAACAAAAGCCAGCCCTGCCTCATTTATACCCCCTCGCAAAACCCCCAAATCCCAGGCGCAAGCCCGCAGGAGCTAGTGGGATCTTGGCTGACGATCTCCACGGCCAGGCCTCCAGCCCATTAGTGGGATTGCTCGTTAGACGGGATTCCCGGGAGAGCCCAGGACCCACGCCCGCCCTCTCATTTAATTGGTTTGATAAATTGCCCGCATTAATTAGCTGGCTTCTGGTAGGCGGGGGCGGGGAGAGGCCTCCCGGCTCAGGGTCCCGCTACGGGGGGGCCTCCCAGCCCGGCTTCCTGCCCCGGGAGCGGGAGGCGGGGCGCCCGTGGGTGCTGTGTGTGCGTCAGTCGCAGGCTCCTCGCACCCTCCACCCGGCGCTGGGTGGGGGTCTCACTCCAGGGCAGCTCCTCCGACCACCCAGGGGCGGGGAGCAGGCCGTGACCGGCTGACCACCGAGGAGAGAGGCCAGGGTGGGGGGCCCGGCCGCCGGCCACGGAGCCCAAGGGCGCTCTCCGACCCTCGCCGCGGGTGCCACAGCCGGGAGAGGCCCCCGCAAGCCTGGGAGCGGCGCTGTGGCTTCAGCGGGTCTTCCAGACGCTGGAGACCCCCAGCCTTTCGACAGTGTTTCAAAAGCACTGCTCCCCCCCCCCCCCAGGTGTGAAGCAGCTTTCACCCTCCGAGGCCCCGCGAATTGCCTGCACTTGCGGCCCCCGGAGCTGGCCCGTGAGGACAGGGCGCTCGCCCACCCCCCGCACAGCGCCCCCGGCTTGGCCGCCCTTGCACGCTGCCAACCATCGCCTGGCCCTCCTCCAGCCCCCCCTTTCCGGCCCGGCCAGACCCCTGCTGTCAGCGCTTTAGCGCCCACTCTCTGGGGGGGGGGGCGCGACTTTTGGGTGGTATCACGAGCAAGCCAGGAGGGGGGCGGCAGCCCCGGGGCGGCCCTGGCACACCCGGCCTCCCTCGGCGTGGCCGCAGGCCATGCCTGTGGGCAGGCGAGGCTTCCGGGCAGCGGCACCTGGGAAGGAGGGCAGCCAGGGGCCCAGCGGTCTAACCAGAGCAGACGGCAGGCCCCAAGTGGACCGGCACCCCCGCTCCTTAGACCCCCTTTTCTTGTCACCCCACCTTTAAGTTAATTAAGGCCGGCTAAGCTCCAGGAACAGGCAGCCCCCAAATCACATGGTGGTTCAATGAGGGTCCCGGCAGAAGAGCGGGGGGGGGGCAGCCTCCTGTCTGCGGTGCCCCCAGCCCCGGGCGGGTGCGCTGCGGCGTCCAGCTGGCTGGAGGCTGAGACCCGCTGTCTTTTTTTTTTTTTTTTAAGATAGTACGCTATATTTTTTTCTAAAGGCTTTTAGAGGTTATGGCTCTCAACTGCACATCCTTAGGGACATTTAGAAGCACATGGAGGTGTTTCCGGTCGTCACAAGAATTCTTATTATTCTAACTGAAAAATAAATCATAGCAGGAATGACTACTGAATTTTATCGAATTCTTTTTTTTACATCCATCGAGATGATTGTATTTCTTCTTTAATCGTCCAATGTAGCGAATGACGTGAATAGATTTTTCCCATCTTCAGCTGTCTTTTCATTTCTGCCCTCATCAGGACATGATTTATATAGGTCTGGGTTTGCTACTATTGGGATCTGGGGGCCTAAGTTCATAAGAGAGATTGGTCTAGAAGAGTCCTTTAAAATTGATCCTAGCTGGACTTGAAAATAGTAGTACTAGCCTTATCAAATGATTCGGAAAAGTTTCTTTTCTTACAGCTGGTATAAGGTCAAGACTGTTATTCAATGGTTGTGGTGGAATTCCTCTGTAAAATTGACTGAGTGGGACTTAAAATTTTTTTTTTTTTTGGTAATGGGGAGTATATATTTTTAATTGCTGATTGCATTTCTTTAATGGTTATAGAACTTTGTTTTCTTTCCTTGAATCACTCTTGGAATCTGTATTTACTCTAGAAAAAATTGCTCATTTAATTGATGTTTCAAATTAATTGGCCTAAAGATCTTTGGCTCTTGCTTATGATTTTTAAAAAATTCTAGTCTCTATAGTTATATCCTCTTTCTACTCCTAATAAAGTTTATCTGTGCCTTCTTGGTCTCCTTTTTTTTTTTTTTTTTTGGTTACGCCTACCAGCAATTTTATCCCTTTCATTTACAGTTTTTAAAAACCAGCACGTGGTGTTCTTCTTCTCATCATGTCTTTGTTTTCTATTCCCTTTACTTCGGTTTCTTTATAAATTAATTTATTTACAGACACTACCCCACCGAGCCAACGCTCCTCTTACCACCTCCTCCCATCCCCCGTAGCCTCTACTCTACTTCCTGTCTCTGAGAATTCGCTATTTCTAGACGCCTCTTACAACTGCGTCACACAGTCCTGGCTCTGATGTGCCCTGTCTATTTCACTCGGCACAATGTTTTTGGGTTCTTCTGTGTGGCCGCGTTTTGGATCTTCGTTCACTCTTATGGTCCAGCGATGTCCACTCTTAAAATCCCCAGGGCCCGAGCACTGTACCGCACCTGCTCAGGTGCCCGTGTTGGGACCTTGGTCTCATGGTCACACCCAACTGCCAAGGTGTCTGGGAAGTGTGGTCAGTGGTTCCTCAGGACAGAGTGAAAGGACTGTATTGGGTAGCTAATGGTTTCTGACTCGGTCTTTTCAGCACATGGCTTCAAGAGTGCGTAACTACAAGGTTTGTTATGAAAAACAGCAGTCCCCCCCGCTGCCCCTCCCCAGGGACCATCCCCTTCGCCTCTTTCCCCCGATTGCTCCCGTCACTCCAACAGCACGTGCTTTAGTTTCCTGTTGCGGCAAAATAAGCCCCCAGCAGGGTCAGCTGCCAACGGCCCCGCTTACCACCTGTGGCTTGGGAGGTCAGAGGCCTGGGCGCAGCCTGACCGGCTTCCCTGCCCGGGCGTCACGGGCTAAAGTCAAGACGTCACCAGGGCTGTGTTCTCGTCTGGATCTCGGGGTCCCCTTCCAAGCTCCCGAGGTTGTTACAGGACGCTGTTCTTCGTGGTTGTGGGGCCGAGGTCCCCATTTCCTTGTTGGCTGTCAACCAGGGGCTGCTCCCAGCTGCTAAAGGCCACCTGCACACCTTGCCGTTTTCAGAGCAGAGACCGTCTCTTGCCTGGAATGCCTTTTTTATTTTATTTTCTCTTTTGTTTTTGTTATTTTCTTTTGTTTTAAAATTTAAAAATTTTTTTTTGTATTTCCAGGAATCCCGTTATGCTTTTTAAAATTAAATTGTCTTTTTTAAAAGATACACAGATCACAAAAAATGTTACATTAAAAAATATAAGAGGTCCCCACATACCCCATACTCCCCCTCACCCCACTCTTCTTATGTCAACAAACTCTTTGGTCATTGTGGCACATTCACTGCATTTAGTGAATACATTTTGGAGCGCTGCTGCACCACATGGATTAGAGTTTACATTGTAGTTCACACTCTCCCCCAGTCCATTCAGTGGGTTATGGCAGGATATATAATGACCAGCATTTGTCCCTGCACTATCATTTAGGACAACTCCAAGTCCTGAAAATGCCCCCACATCTCTTCTTCCCTCTCCCTGCCCTCAGCAACTACCATGGCCACTTTCTCCACCTCAGTGCTACAGTTTCTTCCATTACTAGTCACAGTAGTTTTATAGTAGAATACCAGCAAGTCCACTCTAATCCATATTTTATTCCTCCATCCTGTGGACCCTGGGGTGGTGATGTCCACTCCACCGCTATATCGAGAGGGCGCTTAAAGTCCACATGGTTGATGGATGTGATTTTCCTGCTTGGAGTTGTAGGCACTCTCGGTTCCCTGGTGTGGTGGTTGGCCATCTTCACCTCCTTGTTAGCTGACCTGTGCAAGTCCAACAAATCGGAGATTAGGAGTTGCAACTCTGCTGAGGCTCAGAACCCAGCTGGCACATGGGCAGTCCAGAGATCAAGTCTCCTGAGCATACACCAACCCCAGCACGAACCACAGATTCAGTAAAAGTGACAGAAGAGGCATCTGTAGAGAGGTCACATCAGAGTCCAACTCCATCACACTCAGGAGCACAAATTCCAAAGTAGGGGCCCACTGATGAGGCCCTTAACTCCAGAGCCAACTGCTTTGAGTCTCTCTGATTTCCCCGCCTTCCCTTTAAAAGGCTCGTATGATTAGGCCAGGCCTACCCAGATAATCTCCCTTTCATAAGGTCAATTGTTTTGGGACCTTAATACCTGCAAAATCCCACCCTGACAATACCTTGACTGGTTTCTGATTGACTAACTGGGAGAAGGTGCGAGTACACCAGGCCAGGCGTGTGGTGGTCACCTTAGAATTCTGCCTCCCACAGGGGGGCTGCCTTGAGCTGCCCCGTGGTGTTGTCCAACGTCCTCCCCATTAGGGGAGATGTGGACTTAGCTCCTTTTCCTCCCCAATGATGCGCATACCCCAGAGGGTCCTGTTCCTCCATTAGAACTCTGTAGAAGTTTGATTAGATCAATGTTTGGTGTTTATTTTTATCATTATGAAAACATTATCTGTAACTGAGCCATGTAATCAATTAATTCATTCCATTTCCGTCTGTTTTCTTTGTAGCCTCTTAATTATCTTCCTTTCCGATCACTTAGTTTTCTCTTTAACTATCATTAATTCAACTCTGAATTCCTTGCCAGCTTCCTCAGTCACCTCCCAAGCCACATGAGGTATTCTGGGAAACCGTCCCTGCGTCACTGGCTCGTCCAGCTCTTTGCCCGTCTGGGATGCCATGGGTTGCACTTCCTGACGCCCTGTCCACATAGGAGGGTTCAAGACCTGCCCAAATGGGTTCCGAGCTGAAGGGATGCTTGTCACTCGTGGACCAAACCGTTAGTTGCCACTGCAGGACCTCCCAGGTGGCCCTTTCCCTCTGCCATGGTGACCTCACTGTTGGAAGGAGTGGCTGTTCCATCGATCTGGCAGCTGGGGTGAGAGTGACGATGCCACAGTCCCCAGTCAATCCTTGGTTGCTGAGAACGAAGCTTTCGGCATTTTAAGCCATTGAACTTTGGGGATCATTTGTTACTGTAGCATAATTTAGCTGATCCTGACTGACAGGATGACCAGAAGTGGAGGGGGGCTGCTGCAACACAAAACAAGATGTGGCATTGGCTTAAAGTCTGATCAAGGGATGGTCAGGAAACTGATTTTGGAGACTGGACAGATGGCCTTCCATGTTAAAGAGTGGTATAAAATTTGGTAAGTTGTCACCTGGGATAACTTGGAAGGCTCAGAGAAAAGAGACTAAGGGTCTTGCTCTACCATCAAAGGCTGAGAGGCTCAAGGAACCTGCAACGAGGTGGAGAGGCAGGTCTTGAAAAGAACAGTGAGTGTGGCGATCGACAACGATGCTAACGGGAATCAAATAAATCAGGCAAGAGGCTACCAATATTTTTGAGAAACTAGTAATGTTAAAGAAACCGTGAACCGAAGAATACAGTCTGGGGCTGGAGCTTTGAGAACCTTTCACCCCAACCTTCTACAGGCAGGAAGTTGGCAGAGGAAACTGCAGCCCCGAAAAGACCACATTCCCCACCACCCGCTTCCTGCGCAGCCGAGGAGGAGGGCCAAGGAAGGACCTCCCTTTCAGAACCGCTCCGTGGGACCGTGGACGGCCGAGCTCCCCCACAGAAGAGTGGACGGCCGGGCTTCTCCCCTTAGAAGAGTGGACTGGCCAGGCTTCTCCCCATAGAACTGTGGACAGCCAGGCTTCCACCCCACAGAATAGTGGGCTGGCCAGGCTTCTCCCCATAGAACAGTGGATAGCCAGGCTTCCCCCCATAGAACAGTGGACCGCTGGGCTACTCCCCCGTAGAACATGGACTGGCCGCACTTCCCCTGGTAGAACAGTGGACCACCAGGCTTCCCAGGTAGCAGGATTGGGACGACTCAAGAAGCATTCTCGCTGCGGAGGGAACACTGCCTGCCCAGCAGGGTTCAGGATTGCTATGACCCTGCCTGCTGGGCATCTGCACACACCCTGCCTGAACTGGGCGTTTGTGTTACTCTGCCCCTGGGCCACTGCTGTGGCTGGGTGTACTGGGTGGGGGCGCACAGACAACTAGCCTTTAGGTCATAGGTCTCCCGACCAAGAAGAACCATGACCCGACCTGATGAAGACAGCACTGGGCCTCCTGCCCGGGCCCCGGCCCCAAGCTGGACACCACGGCTGGCAGGGGCTGGGGCTCCCTCCCCGGGGTGCGCTGCTCTCACCTGATCTCCCCTGCCCTGCTCTGGTTGTTTCCAGCCAGGTCCTCCATCTGAGATGGGATCCCGCCCCACCCCCACGTGTACCTGCGCCTTCTCTGAGAAAACCCCACTGAGCTGTTTCCTAACAGGTCTGCAGGGCTGTGACGAGGTTTCCTCCTGGGAGAACCGTATCTGTCTGAAAAGTCCCTTGCACGTGGGTGTGAGGTGTAGGCTGCCAGGGTTGAGGCTTCCCACCCAGACTGCCCTAAAAAATCATCAGGACCGTGGAGAAGCCCGGGAGGGGGCTGGGCTTTGCTTCCGGCATGCCATGGGGCACAGCCCAAACCTGGGAGCCTCCCGGGAGGGTGCCTGCGGGTGCTCGGGTGGCCAGCGAGCCAGCGGGGTTCACGGAGGTGGGGAGTCGCGGAGCTGGGAAGGCTGGAGAGGGGCGGGGACGGCCTGCTGGCGGAGGGGGAGGGGGCGGGGTGGCACGCAGCTCGGGCCAGCTCTCTTCTAATGAAGAAGTGATTGTGACATGTGGTGAGAACACAGGAACATTCTGAGTCATTACTCGGTCAGGACAGAAGCCTCTCCGGTGTCACCAACACCATCTGCCTTGGAGCCCAAGGACTGCCTCCTGCCAAGCAGACACCCTCCCAGAGGGGTCGGGCCCGGCGGGTCCCCACCAGCCCGCCCCTCCTCAGCAGGCTTGGAGGGCTCCTAAGTGAATCGGCACGAGGGAACGCGAGCGTAGGAGGCGCCTCCACTCGGGGGTCAATAACGTGCAACTCAGAATTACCCGCCTCAGTTTCCCCCTTGGCTATCTGGAAACCAAAGTGTTTCCGCCCTGGGCTCCAAGTGAAATAAATGGTGAGAAACTCCACCAGGCCAAGCGCGTCACTCCGGGCGCAGGACGGCTCTGACGCTCCCCCCCGCCTTCTGGTGGCCCGCAGGGGCGCGCGGAAGCCCAGGAAGCCGGGCTGGGGCCTCAGGCTCCCGAGAGGCAGACGGGGAAGGGGGTGCGCCGCGCTCGGCGGTGGCCCGGCCTGGGCGGGGAGCCGGGGCGGGGTGCAGCCGAGCGTTTCCGCCGCCAGGCCCCGACCGCGGGCAGATGGGGCGGGCAGGGTCCCCGCAGCTGGCGGCGTCCGGAGCCGCCCAGGCCGCGGCGGGAGGGGGCAGCGGGGGACGCCGGCAGCGCGCCTGGGGCGGGGGAAGGGCCCCGTAGCGCACTCCCGCGAGCGCAGGCCGCGGCGTCCCCGGGCCCCCGGCGGTCGGGGACCCGCCGGGGGAGCAGCGCAGACCCCGCCCCGCCCCGGGAGCGCGGCGGGAGGCGCCGAGCGGCCGGGGCGTGCCGCGAGGGGCCCGCGGCGCTGGGGCCGCGGAGGGACGCCCCAGCCCGGCGGCCGCGGGCGGGACAAAGGGGGCGCCGAGCCCGCCCCGCGCCAAGCCGTCCCTGCGCCCACGCTCGGGGGAGCCCGTCCCGCGGGGCCCGGGCGGGGGCGGGGAGCGGCCGGCGGCGACACCGCACGTCGTGCGTCCGCGTGCCCGGCGCCCCGCCCCCCGCCGGCCAGGGGCGCAGCCATTGGCCCTCCGGCCCGCCCGGCCGCGCGGATTGGCCCGCGGCCCCCCGGCCCCGCCCCCGCGCGGGCGCGCGCCCCCCCGCCCCCCGCCGCGCGCCGCCGCCCGCGGCCGCCGGGAACCTGCGCCGCCAGGATGTGGCCGGGGGTGACGTCGGGGCCAGATGTGGCCCCGGCCCCGCCCACCCCCCGGGCCCGGGCCGCCCCCTCCGCGGCGCCGCGCGCACGGCGGCCGTCCCGCCTGCCCCGCCGCGGCGAGCCTGCGGCCGCCTCCCCGCGCCGCGCCGCGCCGCCTCGCCGCCCGCAGCCCCCGGCCCGGCCCGCCGCCGCGGGCAGCCCCCGGCCCGCGCCCCCCCTGCGCGCGCCCCCCGCGGCGCGGGCGGGGCAGGCGCGCGGGTGACGGCGGCGGCGCGCCCGGCCCAGCCCCCCGCGAGGGCGCCGCGCCCCCCGCCCCCACCCCGCCCGCTCGGCGCGGAGGCCGCGGGCGCGGAGGCGGCGCCGACTCGGGGCGAGGAGCTGCGCCCCGCGAGCATGGCAGCCGCCGCCTACGTGGACCACTTCGCCGCCGAGTGCCTCGTGTCCATGTCCAGCCGCGCGGTCGTGCACGGGCCGCGGGAGGGGCCGGAGCCGCGGCCCGAGGGCGCGGCCGGCGCCGCGCTGCCCCGCGCCGAGGAGCGCCGCGACGGCAGGGACAGCGCCTCGCTCTTCGTGGTGGCGCGGATTCTGGCGGACCTCAACCAGCAGGCGCCCGCGCCCGCGCCCGCCGAGCGCAGGGAGGGCGCCGCGGCCCGCAAGGCCCGGGCCCCGTGCCGCCTGCCGCCCGCCGCGCCCCCCGCGCCCGCGCCCGCGCCCGAGGCGGGGCCGGGGCCCGCGGGCGCCGGCGAGCCCGGCCTCAGACAAAGGGGCCGGCGGGGCCGCGGCCGCGCCGACCTCGAGTCCCCGCCGCGGAAGCACAAGTGCCACTACGCGGGCTGCGAGAAAGTTTACGGCAAGTCCTCGCACCTCAAGGCGCACCTGAGAACTCACACAGGTCAGTGGGGCCCGGGGCGCCCACGCGCGGGGGGAGCGGCCGCGGGTCCGCGGTGGGGGGGCGCCGGACCGAGGGGCGCCCGGGGAGCGGGAACTCCCGCCCCACGCCCCCGCGCGCGCGCGGTCCCGGGCCCTGGCAGCCGGCGCCTGGCGACCGCGCCCCCGCCGGGCACGCCCCCTCCCCGGGCGCTCGGGCGCGGCCGCGGATGGCGTAATCCCGGGGGTGGGGGCGGGCGACTCCGCCCGGGCCCCGCGGGCGGGGGGAGCGGGCGGGCGCCGGCAGGTGCGGGCGCCGCGGGGCGGGGGCGGGGTCCCCGGGCTGGCCGGGCGCGCGCTCGGGGGGGCGGGGCCGGGCGCGCGGCGGGCGAAGTTCACGCGGGGACAGCGGCCGCCGCCCGGCACGGCCTTCGCTCGCCTTTTCCTGTAATTTTCCGGGCGCTCTGGGGTCTCATTGGTCGTCCCCGTGCCCGCGCCCCGCCCGCGGCTCTTTGTGGGAGGCCCCCGCCCATCTGGCCCGCGGAGGCGCGCCGAGCCTCGGGGCCTGCGGCCGGAGAGGTTCCCCCGAAAGTGCGCGCTGCCCGCGGGGCCGGCCATCGGCCCCGCTCCTGCCCCGGGTGGCTCCTGCCCGGGGTCCCGGGGTGAGGGCGCTGCGCGCGGCACCTGCACACGGGCGGGCCAGGTGCCCCAGGGCCCTGCTCCTTTCCAACCCCACTCTCGCTCTTCCGTCTCGCTTGGCCTCGTGGGCACTTCGCGGTCCGCCCATCGCTGGCTGTTGTTTTTTGGTGGTTGGTTTGTTTGACTCCAATCCCCAGAATATTTTCCACGAATGGCTTGGTTGGAGGAGTGGTCGATCGCCGCGGCGGTCGCGTGGACTCTGGAGCAGCGCAGTGCTTGTGCGCCTGGGGCAGGTCCACTGACTTACTACCGAGGGCCGCGCGGCCTCGTCTGCGAAGTAGCTAAAATGCGGATTAAAAAGTACCCAAAAAGAACCGCAGCCTTTCAGACCCTAGAAGGGCCCTTCCTTTCTCCCCGCACCCGGAGCCCAGCGGCGGGGTCTGCAGGTGGAGAGCCCCGCCCGGCGGCCGCCCGAACCACGTGGCCTGAGTTCTGGCCTGAGGACGGGTCGACTGAGGGGCTGTCCCTAGGCATGCCGGGGTCAGGGTTACGGGCTACGGGCCATCCCCAGGGTGGGGTCGTGTCGGGGGTCTGGGTTCAGGGTGGGTGTGGTCGCGGCGGGGGAGCCAAACCGAGTTGGGACCTAGGGTCCCCGAGTGGGGGAGAGGGCAGCCCTTGGGGCGTGGCTGGGGTTGAGTGCGGTTCAGGGCGCAGAGCTCCTCCTCCGGCATCCCGCGAGGGCGTCGGGCAGGCCCGCTGTCGAGGTCGCGGTGGACTCCAGGATGTGCCGTCCCTGGAGGCTGCTCGGCTCCAGGCTCCAGTCAGCCTGGGGACAACCTGCACCTGGCCAGCGTTGTCTGGGTCCCCAGAAGCCCAGGAGGACAGAAGAGGCTGGAGCCTGCTCCTGGCTCCACTTCCTCTCTAAGAGGACCCCTAGCCTGGAGCCCCCCCCCCAGGAGGTCACTGGCTTCCAGCCAGAGTGGGCAGGTTCGCCTGGGGCCCTTGGAGGAATGCAGGGCCCAGGACCTGATGCACTGGCCTGAGCTCTGGGTGGGGGGCGGGCCCCTGCGTTTTAACGGGCCCCGGGTGAGTGTTGTGCGAGCCTGCCGGGCCAGGAGCCTCTGGGTCCCTGCTCAGCCCGCCTCAGGTGTGTGGAGCTGCAGTACCGCTTCCTGCAGTCTCCTCCCCACCCCTGTCAGGGTCCTTCTGGGGGGGGGGGGTGTTCCCAGGAGGTGCCACAAACCAAAGTGTTTGCACACAAAGCTGGGATGCGGGGTTCCCACAGGCCAGGAGTTGTGCACGGCCGGCGCAGCTGTGGCTCAGGCCCCGTGGGGTTTGTGTCTCTGGGCTCTCAGACCGCAGCTCCTCCGTGCTCTTTCCTGCCAGGGCGGGACCCTGGCTCTCTGTCAAGGGGCCTGGGCCCAGTGTGATCAGGTCCTCGCGGAGGAAGGGTGGAGGGCATCTTGGCAGTGGAGGGCATCTTGGCAGCGGAGGGGGCGGCACTTGGGGTGTGCTGGGGGTGGGGCAGGCACAGCCAGGGCCCAGGAGGGAGCGTGGGGTGTAGGTGGCCCTGGGCACTGGGGAGGAGGGGAGCTGGCTGGTGGGCCGGGAAAGGGGCAGCCCACGAAGGCCCCTCGGCCAGCCACACAGGCGCTGCAGCCCCTGTCCTGGAGGGTGGCTGTGGGCTCCAAAGGCTCCGGGGGCTCAGGTCGTGGCAGGCCTCCTAGCCCACCAGGCACACCCCTCTCCCCAGGCACTTTAGCAAGCTCTGGCAGGAGGCGAATATCAAAGCCGTGCCAGCAGAGACCCTCTGTCCCCGCCGGAGCGGAGACCCCCTGCCCCCCCCCAGCACGTCCCAGGGAAGCCGGGGGGGGGGGGTGTCACTGGCCAGCCAGCCCCACCCTCTGGACAGTGTGGGCAGTCACGTGCCCGGTGGCCTCGCTGACGTGAGCGCAAAGGGCAGGAAGAGACAAAGACTTTCACTGCTGAAGCTGCGGCGCCGTGTGGTCAGCCCGGCCCTCCCCGCCCGACTGGTCGCTTGCCGGGAGTCACTTCCCATGAGCAGGGCTGCGCCGGGTCTTGAGGGCAGCGTGGCTCTGCTGTGAAACTAGAGGGGCGGCCCGGGCCCCAGGGGCAGCTCAGGTCATGCCGCCGGCCCGCGCGTGGGGGCTCGCGGCTCTGGGGGCGTGGGTGGACGCGGGCTGCCTTCGCGGGAGGCTGTGGGCGCGTGGATTCCGAATCAGCTCTGCTGCGTTCCCTCCAGCACGTGGAGCCGGCACCTCCTAGCTCGCTGCCCCCAGGGGGGCCCCTCCCGGTGGCTTGGGGGTCTCCGGGGGGCGGGGTGCCGGCAGGCCCTGTTTGGGGCGCAGGAAGCCCTGGGAGGTTTCCTTCGCTCAGCCCTTTCCTGCGATAGCTTGGGTGGGGCGTGCCTGAAGTTTGTTTTATTCGTTGACAGGACCTGAGCCGGGTCAGGTGGATGGGGCAGACATGGGCCCCCCTGGACGGCCGCAGCCGCCTTGGCCAGCTCCCCAGCAAGGGCCGCGAGCTGTCCCCTGTCCCCATTAGCAAGGGGAGCCACATCCAGGGGCCCCCCAAGGCCGGCACTCCAGGCCTTCCCCCCCCCCCAGGCTGCGGGGGCCTGCTTGGGAGGCTGCTCCCCCAGTGCAGTGTGTGAGGACACAGCGGGCAGCCTCCTCTCACCCGCGCACTGCTGCTCCTCTCTGGATTTGCACGTATGCACGCCGCGCGTGCACGCGAGCACCTTAGAACGGCACGCGCAGCGCCTGCCGAGCCGGCCGGCCGTGGGCTCTTGTTCAGCGGGGTCTCTTCACATGGCCACGTGGTTTTCCAGGTGCAGGTAGTACCGTACCTCGTCCCCGGCCGGTGGGAGGACTCCGCGTTGCCTGCTCCTTTCTTTGTGGTTACGGGCTGTGCAGCACTGGATTTGGGGGCATCTGTTTCCTGCAGAGGAGGTGGCATTTTTGTATGTTCTGGCACTTTTTTTTTCCTTAAGGTTTATTTATTTTTAATTTTCCTTCATTGTTTTACGCTCGCTGTTTGCTTTCTGTGTCTGCCCGTCTTCTCTTTAGGAGGCAGTGGGAACTGAACCTGGGACCTCCCATGTGGGAGAGAGGAACTCAATCACTTGAGCCACCTTAGCTCCCTGTTTTGTTGTGCTTCTCATTGTGTTTCCTCTTTTGTGTCTCCTTGTTGCATCATCTCGTGTCAGCTTTCCGTACCAGCCCGTCACATCAGCTCACTGTCTTACTGTCTTCTTCAGGAGACACAGGGAACCGAACCCGGGACCTCCCACGTGGTGGGCAGGTGCCCATCCGCTCCCCTGGGCTGTGTTTCTGACAGCATCCTTGAGCGTGGGTGCTTCTTCCCAGCCTTCGTCCTGGGTGGGGTCCCTGTGTTGATCTCAAAGCCGTGGTGTGTGGGAAGGCACTCAGTGACGGGTCATGTTCCCAGGGCCCCTGACCAAGGGCTGTGGTCGAGCCCTGCCGGCCCCCTCTGCGTCGGCTGCGTGTGCGAGAGCGCTGGGCCCAGGGCGCCCGGGGCTTCTGCAGCGGTGTCCACTGGCCACTCTTCCCCTCGTCCCTGCTCAGGCCCGGCTCTCCCTGCGCCTGCCTAGCCCGCAGCGCGCTGCTCCCCTGCCGCCATCCCGGGCTCTCCAGTGGGCCCCTGAGGAGGGTGAGGGGACACAGCCGCCGTTCAGGTCCTCAGAGGCCTGCACCTGGCCTCGGGATCGCGGAGCGCCGCAGCGTGCCGGCCGCGTCCTTCACAGCGGGTGCCGTGGCCTCCCCGGGGACGGGCTCACGGCCCCACCCGGGTCCCGCCGGCTCTTTCTTCACACGCACGGCCGTAATCCAGGTGGCTGTTGGGTTCCTTGACGCAGCGGGTTAAAGGGCTAAACGTCCTCGCAGCTAAGGCAGGGGAAGGAAAACAGAGGAGCAGGGGAGTCCCCGGACACGTTAGCGAGCCTCGAGTGTGTGCACGTGCGGCTCCCTAGCTAGCAGCCGTGGAAACGCCCAGAGCGAGGCAGCGTGGGGCACGCGGGGCCCCTGGCCAAGGCCCTGCCGGCTCCAGCCGTGCCCGGTGGCCGCCCGCGGTGTCAGGGCGCCGCAAGCGCACACCTGGGGCGAGCCGTCGGAAGGTACTGGAAACAGCTTCCAAGAAGAACGCACACAGGCAGGCGCCTCTGCTCCCGCGTCGGGGCTGGCGCAGGCACGTCCCGGGTGCTTTTGCCGTCGTTGTTACTCGCTTACCCGAGGACGAGCTGAGACTGGAGAAAGCATTACTGGTTTCCAAAGCAGGGCACTCAGGCCCAGAGGGGTTCAGATATCGCCTGGGGTCACACAGCCTGCGAGGTGGGCAGGGTTTCCGCCCCCCGCTCCGCTTCCGCTCAACCAGCCGCCTGCACCTGCGGGGCCAGCCTGCGCGTCGGGGCGCGCTGCCACCTGCTGCTTTGTGTCACTTCTGCCCCCCACGGGCCGCTTGCTGACGTTCCCCCACACCCTTCCTTCCCCCCCCCCGTGTTTTCCTCCTTCCTCTGCTCCTTCTCTCTCTCTGGATGCCGCGTTTTGTCCAGCCTGCAGCCCGCATCCCTAGCGATTCCCGAGGCGTCCGACGGGTCCAGCAGCCCGCCAGCCACGCCCGCGCCCATCGCCGCGTCTCTTCAGCTGCCTTTAGCCCCTCAGCCCCCGTGGCACTCTTTGGCCGCACTTACCACATAAGAACCCAGTTTCCGTGGAACGTCCCACGGCCTGGATTTGCCTGTTTAGGTCCTGCTCAGACGGCGCGTGGTCAGAGGTTGGACTCACGTGTCACGTGGGCGTGTCCTGTGATGCTGCCGGCTGCCCCTGCCGGAGGCCGCTGTCCCCTGGCTAGGCCGTCACCCGGGGCTTGGTGGTGGGGCCCTCCTCGGACGCCCAGCCCTCCGCCTGCCGGTCGGCTCCCGCCCCCTGGACGGGGTTCGGCTTTTCCGGTCCTCCTCGGGGTCTTTCTCAAGGTGGCTTGGGAGCCCCTTCCCCAGACGGGGTCCCCTTCGTCTTGCTCTGAGTGAAGTCGTTTCCAGAGGGCGTTTGTAGCCGGGGGCGGCAGTTGGGGCGGGCTTGGCGGCCGCTTGTGCAGGCTCAGGGCCACTGTCCGCTCTCGGGGGCCCTCCCGCCTTCCAGAAGGGAAGAGCGCTGAGTTAGGTCGCGCACCAGCCAGCCCGCTTTCCTTTCCTTGCACGGCCCCGCGAGCCTCTTTTCTCGCAAAGACCCTTCCTGTCCAGACGGGATTACAGGTCCCTCTTCTGCGGGCAGCTCAGCCCCGGGCGCGGCGGGGTCCCGCGCTGAGCCTCCTGCCACCCGCCAGGTCGCGGGCCGGGGCCTGCGCACCAGCTCTGGACTGTGGTCGAGGCCCGGCAGCTCCGCACAGTGGGCGGTGTCCTCGCCCCGCCCGGGGAGCCCTGCCGGCCGGCTTGCCACCTTAAAAAGGACGCGCAGCGAGCCGCGTCGCGTGGCGGGCCGCACGACGTCCAGCCTGGAGCGCGTTTGCGGGCAGTGTCCCTGTGCGCCGCCGGCTCCCGTGGGCCAGGCGCGGGGTGGGGAGGCCGTGGGCCGCCCCTCATCCCTCGAGCAGCCGTTCTAGCCTCCCAGGCCATCGCAGCGCCCGCAACCTGGGCCGTAACACAGCAGAGCTGCGTTCCCTCACCGCCCCGCGGCTTGAGCCGCAGTCACAGGGCCATGGGCCAGGCCGTCCCTCCTCTCCGGACCCTGCTGGCGGCCGCGTCGCTCCCACTCTCCCCGTCGGCGCGGGCCCCTCCCCTGGGTGCCCTCCCGCCTTCCACGGCCACCAGCCCGGTGGGTCAGCGCGCCCTGACCCCTGCAGTGAGGCCCCTCTCCAGCCGCACCTTCCGGGTGGGGCCTCTCGGCGGGCCCGGGTCAGGGCTTCCGCGCCTCGTGGCCGGGACGGCTTCCTGGCCCTCGGCCTTCTGCCCGCCCCTGCCCTCCCGGCCCAGGCCCATCGGCCTGGGGGATCCCGCACGTCACTGGGGCCTGGAGGCCCTCGGCCCAGAGGAGGCGGTGCCCGTCGTGGTGTGGCGGCGCAGGGCTTGCTCCCGCAGGAGCCGCGTCGGCCGGGAGGCAGGGAGGGCCTCCTCGCTCTCCTTTTCCTGACATTCCTCTCGAAACACTTGCTGACCAGGAACTTGGCACCTCTCTGCGGACACCAGCCCGGCTGTCCCCAGGTGACCTCTTCAGAAAAGCGCTGAGGCTTGACCGCCCCAGTTTAATGCCCCAAAGTACCACGGCCCCGGGGGCCTGCCTGCAGGGGCCCGTGCGCCGTGACCCCAGGACCGTGCGGAAGGGCCAGGCAGAGCGGTGGGCTCTGGGGAGACCGCCCGTGGAGCACCTGGCTCTGCCCGCCCCCCATGTCAGAGCAGTTCCTTGGTGGGGGGGGGGGTGTGCTGAGCACAGGACCTCAGTGAACGGGGACCTGGGGGTTTCCCCGTGCGTCCTTCCCCAGGTTGCCGCTGGGTCCAGGGAGTGGGGTGGGGGCCGGCTCTGGGTGTCTTCCCTGCAGCAGATCCCTCCGGTTTTCACCGAGTGCCCGCGTGGGATTGAGTGCTCGGCCCGACGCTCCAGCGAGACGCAGAGGGTGGACGGCCTGGCCGTCGGGATGCACCTCTTGGGCCAGGAGAGCTGTTACCCGACTCCCCCCACCGTGGCCCTCAGCCCCTGCCCCAGGCCAGCCGGCGCCGGCTTCCCGGCATGCTTGGGGTCCCCTGATGCCCCCTCCGGTCCCGTTTGCGTCTGCTCTGCTTGGCGCCTTCCCTGCTGCCCGCTGGCTGGCCTGACAAGCGTGGCTGGTGCGGGTGATGCCAGGGTCTCCTGGGGGTTCCACAGGACTCGTCTTCTCCATGGTCCTCTGTGCGCAGACGGTCCTCTCAGAGCACCACTCGGCCCTTGGCCTCAGGCGGCTGGGGATCGGGCAGGCGTCTGCACTGACCAAAACACACGTGTGGCTGGTGGCTTGTGTGTGGCCCCCGCGGCAGGACCGGCAGGCAAGCAGGAGCGCGCAGTCTGCGCTGCTGGGCATCTGCGGCTCTGTCGGGAAACGCCGTCTTGGCGATGGGGGGGGAGGGTGTGTTCTGGCCGAAGCTGGCCAGGTGGACTGGGCGTCCAGGGGACGTCCTGCCACGGACTCCACCTCAAGCCGACCCCACCTGTGTCCACCTCGGCACCGCGGCCCCCTCGGCCCTCTCCCTCTCCCTCCTCGCGCCGAGTTGCGCCTTGGGTCCCCCTGCACCCAGCAGTGCCCTGTGGGCCTCCACCTGCGGGCACGGGCGCGTGTGGCCAGCAGGACCCCTGCGCAGAGTGTGGCAGTGCTGGCCGTCGCCGTGTCCCGTGGAGGAGCGCGCCCGTCGAGGAGGCTCGAGGGCGTTCCCGTGAGACGCTGGCCTCCGTCCATGCGGGTGGGTGCACAGGCAGGGGGAGCTGGGAGCGAGACCGGAGGACGCGGCGGGAGAGACGGGCAGAGGAGCGGCTGTGGCTGCAGCCACCACACAGGGCCACGGCTCGAGCGTGCGGGGCCCTGGCACCGTGGTCTCGGCGTCCGGCCTCAGATGTGAGGTGGGCAGAGCCGTTGCTCCCGCCCGGCGTGTGGTTTGTTCAGCAGTTGCCAGACCCAGGAGCAGAGAGCACTGCAGAGAGCCCCAAGCAGAGAGCACTGCACAGAGAGAACTAGACAGGGCTCTGGACAGAGAGCCCTGCACAGAGAGCACTGGACAGAGTGTCCTGGGCAGAGCACTGTATAGAGAGCACTGGACAGAACACTGTATAGAAAGCCCTGGATAGAGAGCCCCAGGCCGAGAGCACTGGACAGAGAATCCTGGGCAGGGCACTGTATAGAGAGCACTGGACAGAGAGCACTGGACAGAGCCCCGGACAGAGAGCACTGTATAGAGAGAATTGGACAGAGAGCAGTGTATAGAGAGCACTGGACAGAGTTGTGGACAGAGAGCACTGTATAGAGAGCACTGGACAGAGAACACTGTATAAGAGAACACGATACAGAGCACTGTATAGAGTGCACTGGACAGAGAGCCCTGGAGAGCAGCGGGTGCTGACCTGCTGTTTGTGCCTCCCGCCCCTCCGCAGACCAAGGGGCTGCGCCCTGGCGTGTGGACGGAGCCCGTCCATGCCCCTTGGGCGTGCACCCCAGGGGGAGCCGGGTGCCGCTTACCCGCAGGGGCTCGGGGGGGGCGCTGGGCCCCCGCTGGAGGAGGGGGCGCCTGCTCCCCTGTGCCCCGAGCCGCCTCGCGGCCGGGCCGTGCCTCCCCCTCGGCTGCGCGCCGGTCCCCGTGCGGTGGCGTCCTCCCACGCAGCAGAGCTGGTAAACACCCGTCGCCGTGGCAACCGGGCTGCAGAGCCGGGCAGCGTCGCCTGGGGCTTCCAGGGGGGCGTTCTCTCCTGCGTCCTCCGCAGCTGGCGTGGCCGAGACGCCCCGTCCCTGACCTTCCCGTGGCTTCTAGTCAGCGTTTACATCCCCTTACGGGAAGAGCGGTTCTCGCCGTGAGTCACCGGCCGGCCGGGCAGCCTGGCGGCGTGCAGGGGCCACTGCCCACAGCCGGCGGGGGCAGCTCCCGGCCTGCTCCCCCAGGCAGCGTGGGGTGGGTGGCGCCTTCTGTCCTGGCGCTTCCGAGCCCGCCGCCTAGTGCCGGTCCGTCCTGGGAGCCCCCAGCCCTGCAGCGGTTTCCCCATGGGCCCGAGTGTCCCCGCAGGTCCCCGGCTGGCCTTATCGCATGCGGGCGTCCTGGGCCCTGCCCTCCAGGCGGGTCAGGCCGTCTGCGTCCATCAGGCCCTCCCCCACCCCTCAGGATTCGGGGCCCTGCGCCCTGCTCCCCGCTTCTGCCCTGGAGCTGGTGAGCGGCTCCCGCCGGGCCCGGGAGCCCCTTGGGCTGGGCCAGCACCCGCGTCGGTGTGCCGAGGAGCTCCGCGAGGGGCTGGAGGGCAGGGCGTCCTAGGGGCACGCTCCCCGTCACGTCTGAGCCGAGTGCAGACTTGGGGGCCCTCGGACCCCTCCTGGGCCAGGCGGGCTGCTCTGCTCTGCTTGTGGGCTCCGGCCTAAAACCCTCCTCTCAGGGTGGGTCTCGTGCGGAGTGGTCCCCGAGTCCTGCCTCCTTGGGTCCCCGCCCTGGACGGCCCCCTCTCCTGGGCGCCTCGTGGCCCCTGCGCCCGGCTCCCTGCAGGCAGAGCTGCTGGCCGCGTGGCCGGTTTAACCCCGTGGGCTTGTGGGGGTGCCTGGGACAGAGGTGCGTCCCTGTGGCTCGCTCTGGTCCGAGGTGGCCGTCTTCCGCGAGCACAAGTAGGGACCGGGGGCACCCGCTCTGGGAGGAGACCCTGGGAGCTGGCGTGGCCCTCAGCTGCCCCCACTGAGGTGGGCGCGTGCCCCTCCTCCCCCCCCCCCCCCCCCCGGCAGAGCGAGCCTGACAGCTGGATTCCTTTCCACCGAGAGCCGGGCTGCCCATGTCCACATGCCTGGGACCCCTGACTCAGCAGCCCCTCCAGCATGGCCGTCCGCTGCTGACCCCCCGAGCTGTGCAAGCTGGGCTCATGGCCCCGGCAGGCGCTGTGGCTCCCTGCCCCTTGGGGTGCTTGCTTGCTCCTGGAGGGCGTCCCGTCTTCCTGGGGACCACGGGGAGGTTCTGGCCAGCGGTTCCCCCACGAGCCGCTGACCTAAGGCCAGGTGCACACTGGGATTGACGCCTTAGGAGAGCATTTCCAGCCCCGGGAAGCGACCCGGGAGAGCCTCTTAAGCTGCCGCTGCGGTGAGAGCTGGCGCTGCTGGCTTTCCGGGCAGTGCCCACCGCCGCGCAGGCGTCTGCGTCCGGGCGTGCTGCAGGAGTGTCCTGATGGCGGTGTTGCGATCCGAGCGCGGGCCTCGTGGGCAGAAGGTGGAGCGGACGGCCTGCAGCCTGGCTGCTGTCGGACGGTCCCAGCCCTGGGCCGGGGGCGCCGGGCCAGCCTCGGGGGACCTGCCCCCCCCGCGCTGGCTGCTCCCCGCTGGCTGTCTGGCTTGCGGGCATTTTCCCTGCCTGCCTCTTCCTTGCCTCTCTTTGTCTCTTCATCCCTTTTCGTCTCTCCTTGGCCCTGTCCATTTCTCATCTTCCCGTCTCTCTCCGCCTCCCCGTCACCCCTCTCGGAGGCCGTGGTCTGGCCTGGCGAGAGGGGAAGATGGCGGAGCTTGGTGGGCTGAGGCGCGCACTCGGCTCCCGTGGCGCGGCGGGCGGCCCTGCCTCTTGGGGTGGGCTCTCTCCATGGCGGAGGGTCTCCCCAGTCATGCAGCCAGGGCCGGGCAAGGGGTGGGGCTGGCGTGGAGCAGTGTGAGGGGAGCCCCGAGGCGGAGTGCCCACCGTGCCTGGCGCGGCAGAGCGCTCTGGAGAGGGGGTGACCCGCACGTCGCGGGCGCCTTGGTCAAGCAGAGGTCTCTTCTGACCCTTTCTCCTACCAAGACTCCGCATGGAGGCCACGGCAGGGTGGGGGAGCCCACGGTCAGGGAGCCCGTGGGGGGGCAGCCCATGGGGGGCCGTGGGGGAGCTCTTGCTGGGAAAGCCTCTGTGGGGGGACCCTTGGGGGGGCCCACAGGGGGGAGCCCGGGGCTGTGGCGGGGGCAGCCCATGGTGGGGAGCCCATGGGGAGCCCATAGTGAAGGGCAGCCTGTGGGGTGGAGCCCGTGGGGGGGCCCAGGGGGAGGGGGAGCCCACGGTCGGGGGACCCATGGAGGGGAGCCCGTCGTGGGGGGCCCATGGGGGTGCCGGGGGTGCCTGGCAGGCTGTGCGCGGTCTCCCAGCCCCCACCCGGGGCCTCTCTGCGTCCCGGCACCTGCTCGGTCGCCACCAGGCAGCCCTCGGTCCCCCGTGGCAGGAGCAGAGCTCAGAGGCCAGGCTGCCCTCCCCGGGCAGGGCCTCGGCTCCCCAGCGGGGGCCCGGGGTGTCACCCAGGGAGTTGGCGGTTAGCCCCCGCCCCAGGCGGCGGCCTCCCTGCTGCTTCAGACCCCCTCCTTTCCCGGAGTCGCAGCCTTCGCTCCCCCTGCCCGCCCCTGCCCCAGGCCTGCCTCCTCGCAGGCGGGCAAGGCCCGCTTCCCCCCTCGGTGCATCTGCCCTGCCGGGCCGGGGAGAAGCGAGGGGAAGCGGGGCTGCCCGCTGCGGGCGGCCCCCCAGCTGGGCCGGCTGTGCCTTCTCCCCGCAGCGCCCCGCGCCCCCCGCCCTCAGGCCTGCTGGCCCTCCTGCCACCCGCTGCTGGGCCCGCACCTGCCCTCTACACAGCGACGCCCCGAGAAGCCTCCCCTCGCCCGCTGCGGCCAGCCTTCTTTCTTACGCGGCAGTTGGTGCTTCTGTCTTGTTTCCTTTTCGACTTTTTGGAGTTGGTGGAAGCAGTGGAAATGTCACCTGTGCGTCAAGTGGTTCGGTTTCTACGCAGAACACCCCAGCACTTGGTGGTCAGGCCGGGCGCCCAAGGGTCAGCAGGGTGCGGGGCGGTGGGGGCTGGCACACCCCTCATGCTGCGCCCCCTGCCCCTGCCCATCGGGGTCAGAGGTCACCATGACAGACCACGCTGGGCTGGGAAGCCGGAGTGCAGACCCAAAGGGCGGGCGGTGGGCATGGAGGGGGGCTGCGGCCGCTGTGCACCTGGCACCCTGGGGGTGTGCTGTGCAGCCGGCTGAGGGGCTGGCGTGGGGGGCTGCGTCTGAGCGGGTCCGGCTGAGCCAGGGAGCAGGGCCCCGAGGGCTTCGTCTGAAGCCAGGCAGGGCCGGGCGTGCACGGCGCCCGGTGGCCCCTGGCTCGTCCGCAGCCTCGGGCCTCCAGGAAAAAGGCCGCAGTGGCCACACCAGGGGCCGCCGGTGATGACGGGGTGAGCAGCCCCTGCGAGACCACGCTGGTCAGATAGAGCTGGGAGGGGGGGCGTGGTGCAGGGGCGGGGGGTGCCGCCTGGGGGAGGGACAGGCCGGGTTGCAGCCCCTCCAGGACGGGCCCTGGGGAGCCGGGCGGGCTGGGGGTGGAGGCGCTGCCTTGAGGCTTGAGGCCTCAGCTGTGCGGGTTTGATCTGCTGCTTCTGGGGGGCTGGGGAGGCTGCACGAGACGCCAGCGGGCTGTGGGCGGGGGGTGGTTGCTCTGTGGCAGGGCAGGGGTCCCGCAGCCTGTGTGTGCCTCTTGGTTCTGGGGGCTGGGGCTGCTGCAGGTGGGCTCCTCCGTGGCTGCAGTGTCCCTCTCCTTGGTGGCTGCAGGTGCCCCCCTCCTCTGACTGCAGGTGTCCCCCTCTGTGGCTGCAGGTGTCCCCCTCCTCCATGGCTGCGGTTGTCCCTCCTTCACAGCTTCAGATGTCCCCCTCCTCTGTGGCTGCAGGTGCCCCCTCCTCTTCTGACTGCAGGTGTCCTCTTCTGACTGCAGGTGTCCTCCTCCTTGTGGCTGCAGGTGTCCCCCTCCTCTGACTGCAGGTGTCCCCCTTGGTGGCTACAGCTGTCCCCCTCCTCCATGGCCGTGGTTTTCTCTTCTCCACAGCTTCAGATGCTCCCCTGCTCTGTGGCTACAGGTGCCCCCTCTGACTGCAGGTGTCCTCCTCTGACTGCAGGTGTCCCCCCTCCTCTGTGGCTGCACGTGTCCTCTCCGTGGTTGTGTTCTAGTCGATGCTGACACACTTTGTTGGCCGCCCCTTGGGCCCGCGCCCACCCGCTCCCCCGCGGACAGCCCCGAGTGTGAGGAGAGCCGTGGATGCTGGTCTTTCCTGCCGCAGCGTTCCTGCCTGCCCTTCCCGGCCACCCCCCAGGATCGGCCGAGGCCTTTGAGGCTGCTGGACCTTCGTGGCGTCTTGGCGCCTCTGAGGGCTGGAGACCAGACTCGCTCCATCTGTCCCCAGGGGATGGGTGGGGGGACCGGGGCTTGCCCGGGGGTGCTCCGCCGCCTCCCCAGCGGGCTCTCAGGGCCGCGGCGCCCACCTGCCCCCAGTGCCTGCGGGGGCGCGCAGAGAGCCAGGGCAGAGGCCACGGGCGGCAGGCGGCACCTCAGGGCCTGGTGGCCGGCCTCCCACGCCCCCGCAGAGGGAGACCACCACGTACGGCGCGTGCTTGCGGTGGTGTGCGCAGCAGCACATGTGCCCGCCACGTGCCACGGCACGCGTGCATACGTACACACACTCTGGTCACGTGTTCACACGTGCTTACTGTAAACCGACAAGCGTGGGAAAGCGCGCATTTACACCTCCTGGAGAGGAGGCCGCACCACTCTGTCCTCAGGACAGTGGACGGCCCCCGCCGGAAGCCGTGGCCGAGGATGCACCTGCTCGGCCGGCGGCTGTGCCCAATGACCGCCTACTCGGGCCCCGGGGCCAGCCTCAGGTGCAGAGCTCGGTTCAGCACGGTCCAGGCCGCCTGGGGGTGTGGGCTGGGGAGGGGCGCTGTACCCCTGCAGGCTCCCTGCTCTCAGGCAGGCGCTTTCCGGCCCCTGACCTTGGAGGGTCCTGGTGTCCGGGACAGCGGTCCACCGGCGGGGGGGGGGGGGGAGCCAGATGCGGGGAAACTCCGCTGCGGCCCTTTCCCGGGGGGGGGGGGCGGTGCCGTGGCTTTCCCGGCGCCCCTCTGCGCAGCTCATGACTGCCCGCTCCCCCAGTGGCGGGCTGGACTGGGGGCTGCCACCTGGCCTGAGCACGGCCGGGCAGCAGAGGGCGGCTGCCCTGGAGCCCTGGCCTGCTCGCGCTGGGCCGCGGGGACCTGCACCTCCAGGCTCGGTGGTGGGCGCTGCCGGCCTGCCGGGTCACGTGCCCTGTCGTACTTCCGCAGGGTGCCATGTGAGCCCGCGGGGAGCGCCCTCTGCTCAGCGCCTGGCAGGCTGCGGGGGGGGGGGGGGTGGTGCAGCAGGCCGCTGGCCCGGGCCGTGGCAGGGGGAGGCCTGGCATGGACAGCGGGCCCCGTGTGCCCTGAGCCCGTGTCCTCCCCCCTGGGAAGCGTGAGGGGCTGGGCGTGAGTGCACAACCCCAGGAAACGGCGGAGAACTGAGTTCTGGAGCCTCACATACGCTTAAGCGATTGGAGAAGCAGTCAGCTGCGTGTCCTTGGACGAAGCCAGCGTGCTCAGAGCTGCCGGGGCTGCCGCGCCCTCGGGGAAACCTTCGCAGCGTTGGGGGGATTTCGTGGAATGATGAGCCCCCACAGGGCGACGCCCCGGCAGGAACACGGCATCCGTCCGGGCCGGAGCTGGTGGTGTTCAGCGGCGCGCAGGGTACAGGCTGGAGGGGGCAGGCCCACCCAGGCCTCGCCAGAGAGCGGGCACGCTGGGCGGCAGGGACCAGCTAGAAGTGGGGTGCACCGCGCCCCTGCGCGCGCCCCCTGCAGGCAGGTGGATGTTCCTACAGCCTCAGGGAAGGACTGTGGTTCTGGGCGTGGCGATTCCACCTAGTCAGGTGCATGAAACTGGCTCAGAGCGCCCCGGCCACGCACGGCATAGGGGAGAGGAAATGCCCCGCTGCACCCCTGCACCCTCAGGTGTTTGGAGAAAGGAGCCGGGCGTGCTGGGTCCTCGGCTTCTGCGGGGCCGTGGACTCAGCGGGAGGGGCCCTGCTTCCAGGCACACCTCCTCACGGCAGGCCCGGCGGCCTGGGTGGTGGGGCCCTGGCGCAGGCCCGAGAGGCCGCCCGGCCAGCGGAGGGTGCGGCCTGGAGAGCCCAAGGGTGGCTGTAGGGAAGGCCTGGCACTCCCACGAGGGCGTGATGGGGCGTCGAGAGCCGGCGCTCGGCCGAGGAGAGCAGCCCAGCGCTCAGGGACCTCCTCGCCGTGGCCTGGGTCTCCTGTCCCCACCTGGGTGGCAGCGCGGGGTCTGCTCACGCCCGAGAGACCCAAGTCGGCAGGGAGGCGTGTGCTCGACCCACACCGTGGCCCGGCCTCGGGCTCCGGGCTGGGGGTTCAGGGCCTGCGCGTTCCACTCCTCACAAGGAGAGGCCTTGCCGAGAGGCGGGATGCGAGCGCGTTGCGCCCCGTCTTATCTGTGGGGAGTTGAGCACGTCGATTAAAGAGCACTTGGGATGCAGGAAAGCACTGAGAGGGCGATCACGGGGATCCACCCCCGACCCCTCCCACGGCAAGCCCCCTGTTCAGTGCCCGGCCGGCGCTGCCCGCTCGGGTCGGTGCGTCCTGTGCGTTTCCGCTGTGCTGTTGTGAACGCGTCCCGCGGTCGCTCACGGGCGTGGGCTGCTGTTTGACGAGGCGCTGCTGGGTGCTTGTATCAGGAGGTAGCGGGGGTTGAACCCCGAATCTTGTACCTGCAGCGGGCGCTCAGCCGCAGGGCTCCACCCGCCGCGCTCGGTTTTAGACGGGGGTTTGCTGCCCGCGCCCTCATCCATGGCACGGAGCCCTGGCCCGCTCTGCCTGGCGTGTCCGGCGTGGACGTGCCGGGGAGCCCTCTGGGGCCAGCGGAGGGCACGGGCTGCACAGGGCCATGGTGCCGCCTCGTGCGGGCTGGAGGCCGGCATGTCTTGTCCGGCTGCCGTGATGTACCATGTGCCGGGCAGCTTGACGGGCGTCTTGTCGCGCCGCGGAGACCGGGCGTCCAGCTTGGTGGGGGGGCGTGCTTACCCTGCCCCTCGCGCCCGCTGCCCGCCGCGCCCACGTGCCCTCTGCTCAGAGCTGGGACCTGAGCCGTGCGCCCCCCTCGGCGGAGCCTGGGGTTCTGGCCACACCTGCACTAGAAGCCCCTTGGGCACCCGTCCCACTGGGCTCACCCCGCGGGGCGGGGCCGGGGCCGGCCTGGGGAGGCGGCTCAGCCCCGAGACCGTGCTGGGGAGCAGACGCACCCCGGGGCCCTCGGGGAGAGGCTGGCCCAGGGGAGGGGGCTGCCACCGCAAGGCCCAGGGCAGGGCCCGAGCAGAGTGTGGTGAGGGGCTGGGGCTGGGAGGCCGCGCCAAGCTCGGCCCACCGCCGTGGTGCCCCCGCCTGCGCCCTGGGCCGTGGTGGACCAGGACGGGAAGGTGGACTTGGCACTCCACCCCTGGCTCACACCCTCCCCCCGGCTCCCCCATCCCCCCGGCTCCCTCATCCCACACTCCCTTGAGCCCCCCCCAGCTCTCTCGCACCCCCCTCCAGCTCCCTTGGTCCCCGGGCTCCCTCGCCCCCCCCCAAATCCCTCGCCCCCCCCCCAGCTCCCTCGGCATCCTGCTTGAGGGTGGCGGGGTGCTGGTCAGGTCTGTGGGCTGTAGCGTGGCTGCCCAGAGCCAGCAGGGGGTGTGTTCCAAGGCCCCTGGGGCTGGGCCCAGCCCTCCTGCTCCTCCTCGGTGCTGCCCGTGTGCAGAGCCACGGGGCGCAGGGCCTGGCTCTGCGGGTGGCCTCCCATGGTGGCTGTGCCTGCGGCCCCTCCACGTCAGACCCTCGCCCGTGCCCCGGGGCTGACGGCCTCTCCTGACGCTTGCAGCAGGGATGGACACGCAGAGGCGGAGCAACAGGCTGCGCTGCTGCCCCTCCCCAAGCCCAGGCGAGGCGCTCCTGGGCGTGGGGGCCTCCATCTGCAGGCGCCCGGCTCTGGGCACGCCATACGGGACCCCCAGGCCCTGGGCAGAGGGTGTGCGTGGGGAGGGCAGCTGCCCGGTAGGAGCGGTGGGAAATGGGGAACGTTCTCTCTCGCCTCTGGGCCTCTGGCCGCGCTGCCGTCCCTGGGCGGGCCTGGGGGGGCCTGGGGCTGTCACTGCCCCTGGAGCGGCCACTGCCCAGAGGGCCGTCAGGGAGGGGGCTCGGCCCAGCCTGCCTGGCCAGGCGCAGAGCCCGGGGCCTGGATGTCCCCGCCCGCCCTCGGGGTCGCTGGGCCTCGAAGGCGAGTGCCCCCCGCTGCCCCGCCCGGGAGGATCCTGGGGGCCGCCCCGCCTGGCCTGGCCTCCCCCGGGGGTGGCTGCCTACAGTTTGTTTCATTTCCAGTTCCCTTCATGGCTCAACGGCCTCAGCTGCAGAGAAGACGGCTGTCCTCAGCCGACCCGGATCCCTGGCCCGATTGTTTGCTGTCAGCTAATTTTAGCTTCCCAGCCTTTCCTCCCTTCTCTTCCCCCCAAAAGGGAGACACGGACCAAAAATAGCTGTGGGCGTGGGGTGGGAGGCTGCGTTCCCGCGGCCAGAGTTTCCCACAGTGAGCTGGCACGGCGCGGGGGCCTGGGGGGGGGCCGGCACGCGCGGCCCCCCACCCGCAGGGCTCCGACGTGGAAGGTGGGCCTCCTGGGGCCTGTTTCTCCCCGAAGCCAGGCTGCTTCTGGAAGGTTCCGTGGCACAGCCCTGCCTCGCACACAGGCCCAAGCGCCGACTCTGGGAACCCCCCACCAGCAGCCTGGAGTCGGGCCCCCCTCCCGCCCCCGCGTCCTTCCTCCCGGGCTCCTGCGGCCCGAGCAGGCGGGGGGCGCGGTCCAGCGACAGGGGAAGGTGAGCTCAGGCCCCCGCCTCCCCGGCTATTCTGAAGTGAACCCCTGGGCCGTGTCGCTTTACCCATAACTCTGTCAGGGCCTCTTCAAAACCACCTCTGCCCGTTCACTGCTGCTACTCGCGGTGTGCGTTACCCCTGGATGCGCAGTACGTGTCACCCAGCTGGGATGGCACCGAGTAAATGCAGGACAGACCCGTCCGGAGGCCGCCGGTGGCCCCAGCAGACCGGCGAGAGTCTGGAAACGGCGTGGGGCGGCAGCCTGAGCCCCTGCCTCACCCGCGATGGAGCTCGGCACGTGCCGTGGAGGAGCCGCGCCCCTCGCCGTCCTCACACCCTCGGGGCCCGTCAGAGGCCACGGGGGCACAGGCGCCCCTCAACTCCAGCGCAGCACGAGGGCAGCCTCGGCCCCCGTGGGACAGGCGGGCACAGTGGGGGCGCGGGCGGCCTTGGCCCTGGCCGGCACGGGGAGGCCGGGCGTGGCCTCAGCAGCCCCTTGCCAGCTGCTGACGCTGCGGCGTGGGACGGGCCGGCTCTCCAGGGCCCCGCCGTGTCCTTGAGGCTCCCGTGAAACGCCGGGTGGGCGCCACCTGCGTGGTGTCTGCCCCCCAGAGCGCCCGCTCTCCTGGCCGCCACGTGGGCGTCTGCTGCGAAGCTCTAGAACCTTCTCAGGACTCTCCTGGATGTTCCGTCGTCACCTGCGGGCGCCCCACGATGGCAGATGGGCAGATGAGCTCGGCCTCTCTGTCCCCCACCGGCCCAGGCCCTGCCTGCAGGAAACGTCCCCGTGCGTTTCAGCAGACCACGGGGTTTTTATTTGGTGTGGTGGGCCTGGTCTTAAATGTTCTTATCCTCCCCCTCCCCTTACCCCTTTGTGTCTCTGCTCTGTTTTTTGCAGGATTCTCTCAATGTGCCCCTTGACCATTTTCCGTCCTGGTTTTTTCCTGCTGTACCTTTCATTTCAAACTCAGGTGTCTGGGCCTTGCTTTCAGAAGAGCATTTTGCCCCTGCTTCGCGGGTGCAGTGACTTCCGGGGATGTCGGGGACACGCTCAGGAAGTTCTCCTCTCCCCTGGCCTGTGCCTTGTCCACGCCACTGGCTTCTGTGCCCATCTGGAGCTCTCGCCCATTGGAGAGGCTTTTCTCAGTTTTTGGGGTGTGGGGCCACGGGGACCCCGGGTGCCAGGCAGGGCCCCTTGATCGTGGGCTGCTGAGGGGGCTGCCGGGCCATTGTCGTCACATGCCTCCTCTCGGACCAGTCGGCTCCCCCCACCGCCCCCCACAAGCATCCCGCAGCCCCTGCCCCGGGTCGAGTCCTGGCTGCACAGGTCAGAGCAGTGGGAGTGGGCAGGGCCCTGCAGCCTGCCCTGCGCCGTGCCCGGGGCCCCAGCCTGCTGGCGGCAAGCCTCTGTCCCAGGCGGTGCAGGAGAGGCTGTGGGAGGGCGGCCGGACCTGGCTGGACGCTTCTGGACCCTGCTCTCAGGCCTTCTCAGCCCCAGTGGACCCCTGCCCCTGGAGGCCCCAGAGCCTTTGGGGCTGGGGGGACTGGTGCGGGGTGATTCTTTCTCACTTCTGTCTTCTGTCTACCTCCTTTCCCTTCAGTCTGTTGGAATAAGCTCCCTTCCCGTCTGTTTAGAGGAGCGGCGCGGGGCTGGCGAGTACTTGGGACTGATCTGTCGTCTTTAACTGGAGCTCCTCTTGGGCTTTTGTCCTCGCCCTGCCTTCACCGTGGAGCGCTCCAGGGTGGGCGGCCGGGGGAGTGGTGAGGGGCTCCGAGGAGCACCAGGCGGGCAGGCGGCACAGAGTGGGGCCCCCCCTCGCCGGCATGGGAATCCCACTCCAACTTGCAGGGCTGGGCCATCGCAGTCTGGGCCGTGCGGCCCCCTAGGCAGCTGCTCTTGTGCCCGTCCACGAGTCCCACCCAGGAATCCCAGCCGGAGCCACACGCACGATGCTCTCAGAGCGGCCGGTGGCGGATCACAGGAAGACGGGCGTGCGGGGAGCGTGGACCGCACAGATGCTGAGCCCCGAGGCAGGCGGCGCCCCGACGCCCCGGGACCAGGGCACGTGCTCTTTCTCCCCAGGCCCTGTTGGCAGCGGATTCTGCGTGTGCTGGTCACCCCACGCTGCGTACCGGTGCTGCTCCTACAGAATCGAAATACATTCTGGTCAGGAAGGGAAGGGAAGGGGAAGGGGAGAAGAAAACGGCCCCTTTTCAACGGGGAGTGGTGGTGTTTGAAAGCCGCGCTCCGTGGCTTCCGAAGCCCTTGGGCAGGCCTGGTCCACGGAGCCGAGCCTAGCTGCAAGGGAGTCGGGAGTGCGTCGACGCCGTCTGTCGCCGCCCCAGGTTAAAACTGCATTTGTTTCCTTGGAGAGAAGGCACGAAGCCTTGCCGCATGTAATAGCCAAAGAAAGGGGTGCTGACGTAAAATACCAGGAGTCTGCTGGGCGTTGTAAAGGGTATTTATGTGGGGCAGGAGCTTAGACACCAGGCCACAAAGCATAAGTTCCTTCCCTCACCAAAGTCTGTTTGGAGCAAGATGGCTGCTGACGTCTGCGAGGGTTCAGGCTTCCTGGGTTCCTCGTTCCTGGGGCTCGCCCTTCTCTGGGTTCAAGGTTCCTTCCTTCCTGGGGCTGGCTTCTCTTTCCTCTGTGAGCTTACTTCCCGGGGCTCCAACTTAAGTCTTCAGCATCAAACTCCAACATCAAAACTCCAGCATCAGAAGCCCTCAGCTCTGTCCTTTGCCACGCCTTCTATCTGTGGGTCCCCACCTACAAAAGGGTGGGGACTCAACACCCTAATGACGTGGCCCAATCAAAGCCCTGATCATAACTCAGTCACGCCCAGGTACAGACCAGATTACAGACGTAATCCACTGTCTGTTTTTGGAATTCATATCACACCGCCACGCCGGGCCAGTGTGCGCTGATGTCGCTGCCATGGTTGTGGGATGGGTCCTCATGCCTCTCGCCTTGTGCGGTGGGTGCAGATGGCCACCGTGCGAGCCGAGGCTTCCACAGTGCTCGAGGGCCTCGGAAGGCGCCTGCTTTCACCAGGGGTCTGCTGTTTTCCCAGCAGCTGGGGCTGTGTTACTCGTTTACACAGAACTGACCTGCCACTCAGAAACGAGCGCGGTAGTGCTGCTGTCGCAAAGCGCGAGAGAAATGTTGCTATCTCAATTCCTCTCCTCTCCACTGTGGGACAATCTCCTTGTTTCTTGTGGCCTTGAGAGTTTTCAGGGGTGCTGGTCTGGTATTTTGCAGCGTGGCCCTCTGTTTGGGTTTCTCTGATGTTTTTTCATGATTAACCTGGAGTTATGACATTTTTGGGAAATACTGCAGATATAAAAACACCCAGTTCCTCCTGTCCGTGGGGCATGAGAGCCACACGAGGTACCCCTGGGTTATTTTGGTGTTCACAGCGCTCCAGCCTTGGCCCCCGGGAGCTCTTCCAGGTTGCTTCAGTGTCCCCTTGTCATGAGCCGATCCTTTCGATGTTTTCTTGGAGCGCTTCCTTACTTACCGGCTCAAGGTGCTTCAGGCTCGTCTTTTATTCCTGCCTCAGCCTTCGAATCGTCCATTTCTCGGAAGGAGCCCTGGTTCCGCTTGCTGGAGACTGGTATTTAGATCTGGGCGCTGGGCGAGTTCGTTGCTATGGGGGTGTCGCCGCTTCTGCGCTTTCTCAGCTGACAGCGCTAGGAGATGTGTGCCAGAACCCGTGGACACGCACACATTTATAACTCCTCTCCTCCTCTCTGGTGTGCACAGTAAGCCAAGCGTGCGCGCACAGGGGCGTCTCAGGTCTGCCCAGGACCACATGGGTACTGTCACTTCCCCCTGACGTGAGAACCTCCCCCCCATTTACTTAGCGGTTCCGCCCCGGTGCACGGGTAAAGCAGTTTCAGACTCCTCCATCTGTGCTCCCGTGAGAAGGGAGAGCCCCGTGCTGGCGCCGGTTCCTCTCCTCACCGTCCTTCAGTTTCTGGTCAAAGCCCCTTCTCCCGGGTTACAAGGGGCGCTCTCCCTCCCCCCCCCGTTTGTCATGCCTCCTTTGTATTTCATCCAGGGCCCCCGCCTGCTGGCTTGCTCGGTGGTGGTGGTTCCCTGCGGGAATGGTCACTCAGCAGTTCCGTGGGCTTGGACAAATGCGCGGTCTCGCACTCGCCGCCTCAGTACCGCACAGAGCATTTCCATCGCCCTAAGAACTGCCCCTCGCAGCCCCCCACTCCTGATCCTAAGAACTGCCCCTCGCGGCCCCCCGCTCCTGATCCTAAGAACTGCCCCTCGCGGCCCCCCGCTCCTGATCCTAAGAACTGCCCCTCGCGGCCCCCCACTCCTGACCCCTGAGCCCCTGACCTCCGTCTGTGTTCCGTCCCTGTGGGTCTCCCTTTTCCAGGATGTCGTATAAACGGGGTCGTGTAATGCGTAGCCTTGGATCCAGCTGCTTTGACTTAGCAGGGTGCACTCAGCGCCGTCCACTTTCTCGTGGGATCCAGCAGCCCCTCCTCTTTCACCCTGGATTGTGTCCGCCCTGCGGCTGTGTCCTCGCTCGGCCTTTCACCTGTAGGACACCCGGGCGGTTCTAGCTTTGGTAACTGAGTAAAGCTGCTGTGGAGACGGGCGTGCAGGCTTTCGTACGAGCGTGAGTTTTCAGCCGCTTGAGTGGCGTCTCGGCGTGAGTAGCTGGGCTGTGACTTGAGTCTGTCTACCAGAGGGAACTGTGCCCCGTCCCCCGGAGCGCCCGGCCGTCCCGCCTTCCCTCCAGCTTAAACGAGCGTTCCTGGTACCCCGCTTCCTCGCTGTGTGTGGTGCGTCGTATTTTTGGGTTTTAGTCATTCTCCTGAGCGTATAGTGGCACCACGTTGCCTTAATTTGCATTCCCGTAACGGCACATGGTTTCGGGCCTCCTTCCCACGCTCGAGCGCGTCTGGATCTTCCTGGGTGGGGTGTCTATGCAGGCCTTGGGTTGTTTCTTACATCGGGTGTTGGTCTCCTTGTTGACGTTTAAGCGTTGTTTAAGCGTTGTTTAAGCGTTCTTTAAGTGTCTTGGACTTACTCTCACTTTCGCTTAGCCACAGACGAAGAGCGTTTTTTACCAGCTCTATAAACGTGGTTCCTTAATGCAAATCCAGACTCAGGTTGCTGCCCGGCCTTGGTGCTTCGGAAGGGCCAACGGCAAGGTCATCTCTGGACCGTGCAGACGCCGAGGAGGAGGTTTTCACGTCACGCTGGCTCCCGAAGCGCCGGGGCGCCCCGTTCCAGATGGCAGTGGCCGGGGGGAGGTGTTGGACAGGGCCAGCCTCTGTCCCTTCTGAGGCCTGGCCGTCCACCTGGAGTGGAGAGGGACGGCCGCGTCTTCCTTGGGCTTCAGCCCCCGTGACGCCCCTTGGAGCCGTCGCCCCCTTGGAGGGCTCGGCACGTGCGGCCAGGACCTGGAGGCTCGGGGCGTGGGAAGGGGCTCTCCTGGTGTCCATTTGGGCAGCAGCCCAGGGGGGCTCGGGTCTGCCTGGGAGGGGGCGTGAGAGCCCCTGGGCTGGCCCTGCCTGCCGCCGGCAGGAAGCGTCTGTGCTTTATGATTGCTCTTTTCGGAGAGGCCTCGGGAGCGCACACGTGGCAAACGTGTCCTGTTACCCTGAGCAAGACGGGGGAAAACACCCTTACGAAGCGGCTGCCCTTTCAGGCAGGTGTGCAGCGTGTGCTTCTGGCCGCTGTCCCTCGTCAGAGGCCACAGGTGCAGCGTCTGCGTCCCCTTTCCCCAGGCTGTGCTTTGGGGAGAGTTGCTGTGCTGTAGGCGCTGCTGCTGCCTTCTGATGCCATGAAGCGGTTCGGTGGCAAAACACCGTGGTGCCGTGGAGGCAGGTCCTGCAGGACTCTGGCCCGGCGGGCGGCGCTGGCCATCCTTCCCGGGCTCTCCTAGAGCTCCAGCTTCCTTCGCCGCGGGTGCATGCCACGCGTGCATTTCAGTGGTCCGTTCGGTCACTGTCTTCTGGGCTGGGTGGCGTGGGTGGGACTGCGGCTTGCAGCAGCCTGTGCAGAGGCAGCCAGGCAGGGAAGTCGGGTTCCAGTGCGGAGCCCCCCCCCCCCGCACCCCCGTGGGTCCTGGGGGGGGGAGGCAGGGAGCCTGGTCAGCCTCAGGCCACAGGGCCACCTGCGAAGGTGGGGAGGCGGCCTCGGGGGCCCGGGTGGTCCCGGCCCTGCGGAGCACCTGCCGAGAGCGCGGCATCTGCTGAAGGCCGGCGAGAGCAGGGGCTGGACGCCGACTCCCCGAGAACGGGCCTCGGGGGCCTGGGTGGGGGCCCCTGCCCGCCTCCTCGCCCTGCTGCGGGCTGCGGCCTGAACAGATTTCAGAGCCCCCTCAGGCGAGGGCAGCTGGGCGCCAGCAGGCCCCTCCTGCAGCCGCTCTCCCAAGGACCCCAGTGTCCACTGCTGCCGGCGCGGGGCTAGCCGGGCGCACCTGCCGCGCCCTTCCCTGGCTGCTGGGGCGCTTTCCTGGGGCCCCGGGGGGGTCTCTCTGTTCGCAGCAGCGTGAGGCCCACGGCCAGCGGCACGCTTTGCCTCGTGGCGCCAGCTCCAGCCCATTGACCGGTTGCGACTTGAAACCCCGTGACTCACGTGTGCCTGGGCCCGGCTGCGGGAGGTGCTGGCTGCAGGCGCGGGGCGGGGGTCCCAGCGCGCATGGCGGCCTTGGCTCCTGGGCCTCTGCTGTCCTCAGGCCCACCCTGCACCCGCCAGTGGCCTGGGTGAGGCCGCCTGCCTTGTGCGGGGCCAGGCCCCCCCAGGACGCGCTCCCCTGGATGGCCGCGTGCCGCAGGCGTGCGCGCTGTGGTGGTGGTCCCTGGGCACGGCTGGCACAGCCCCCCGCCCCAAGGCTGGCAGGTGGGCGGGGGAGGAAGTGGGGGCCCCTGCAGGGGCAGGCCTCGTGGCCCAGAGAGCCTGGGGCGCTGGGGGTAGCTGCAGCAGCGTGCTGTGCCCTCCTCGGGCTCACGCCGCGCCCCCAGGGGCCCTGGCCCGTGAAGATTGTCCTTTTGTTTGGGGTGGGGGCCCACACGGGCTCCAGACTTCCCAGCGGCCTCCAGACTTCCCAGCGGCTGGGGCCCGCTGGTGCCCCTTCCCACCCCAGCCGGCTCTTCCCTTCCAAGGCAGCCCCTCGTTCCCACCTCACCGGTGGCCCTGGGGGGTGTGTGTGTGTGGGGAACCCACCCTCCTGGCGTGTGCCTGTGTCCTGACAGAGGGTAAGGCCCCCTCCAGCCCCCCTCAGCCCCTCATCAGCCCCCTCCAGCCCCCCTCAGGCCCTCCAGCCCCCCTCAGCCCCCGCCTAGCCCCCCTCAGCCCCCTCCAGCCCCCCTCAGCCCCCGCTCAGCCCCCCTCATTCCAGGTCTGGACAGGGGTTGGGGGGCGCACAGCTGAGCCTTGTGGCCAGGACGGGCTCTCAGGCTGCTGGCCTGGGCTCCGCCATCTATGACTGCATCCTGCCTCTGCCGCCTTTTAAGTCTGGCTGTTGCCGGTGGCCAGGTGGGTCGCATTGGCCAGGACGTGCTGCAGCGGACATTCTGAGGTGGCACCTGACCGTGAGCTGCCGTCCTAGAGGGGACTGGCCGTCGCTGCTCTCTGTGAGCCTCTGTCTCCAAGCAGCAGCCCCCACCCCCCACGTCCCCTCCCGGGGAGAAGCTGCCTGTCGTTTTTAGGAGACGTGCTGGGGGCGGGGGTCTGCCACGGAGCGGGCGCGGGGCCTCGTGGCCTCTTCTAAAATGAGCGCCTTGCGTGGCTGGCGGTTGTGATCGCCGAGCACTTGTCTTTAAGGTTTTGAGAAGGTGGTGTGTGTGTGTCTCCCCAGCTGAGAGCTGAGTCTTTCTCCCTCTCCCGGGTCCCCTCCCCAGGGGATGTCCCGGTGTCCCTGGTTTCTCAGGCGCCCCCACTCCCTGTGCTCCTGCCTTTTGCCTTCCGTTCTGAAGCGCGCCTTCTCTGCTCAATAGTAGAGCTTGGAGATCCTCCACGTCTGTTCCGAGGAGCTGCTTCTAGTGTTTTTCCGTAGCGTTCTGTTCTTCGGGTGCTGCCCGTTGCTCAGTGGCTCCCCGAAGACGAGCACGCGCTGTCTCTCCAGGCTTCTGCATCAACCAGGCAGGTGCATACGCCCCTTTGTCGGTGTGCAGGACGGATTCCATGAGTCCCACGGCAGGTCAAGGGTATTTGCAGACTGGCATTGCCAAAGCACCCCCGTAGCATTGTAGCAACTTGTCTTCCCATGGCCAGGTGTGAGTGTGCCTGTTGCCCCCAGCACCACCGATCTGGTGGGTAGAAAGTAATATTTCATCTGGGTTTTAATTTACCAGTGTCTCAAGACAAGTGCGGCGCATAGCTGTTCAGGTGTTTGAGAGCCATTTTCTTTCTTGTGTGTGTGTGCGCATGCGTGCCCACTTTTTCTATTAGGGGTTTGTTTTTCCCCTTTAATGTCCACAAGCTCTTTGTGGGAGATTGGCCCTTTGTGCCTTGACCTGCACATATTCTTTTCAGTTTGCCATTTATCTTCTACCTTTGTTTCAGTGGCTTCTGAACGTAGAAGTACTTAAGTTTACACAGTCAAATGTAGCAACCCTTTCTCTGGTGGCTTCTGGACTTTGATTCTTAGAAAGGATGTCTGTCTCACCATGACAGAGAAGTTTCTCCTAGGAGGTCTGAGGTTTGTTTTTACGTTTAAATTTTCCACCCATTCAGCCTTCGTCCTGACGTGTGCTGTGAGGTATGGACCCACTTCCTGTCTGGATGCTGCTTTGTCATCCCAACCCCGTTTCCTGAACACCCCCCGCCCCAAGCCCATCTCCCTGCCAGGGGTGGAGAGGTTACCCGTGTCCCATACGTATTTCCCATTGTCTTTGGGTCTACCTCTGGAATTTCTCTTCTGTCCCATCGGGAGTCTCTCCGTTCATGTGTCTGACTGTTAATATCTTGAAGTCCAGCACTCCAAAAAAATCAAAACAAAAACAAAAGCACCTATATTTGAAGTTCATTCTAGAAGCATGCTGAGCTTTGAGGCTGCACCCTCCTCTCAGCCCTGCTAGCTCTGGCACGTGTAGGCATGCATCTCCCTTTCAGTTCCTGGCTTGTGCAGGCACATGTGGGCTCTCAGCTCCCGGCATGTGCCGGCACGCGCCCTCCTCTCAGCTCCTGCCAGCCTGGCATGTGCAGGCGCGCCCTCCTCTCGGCTCCTGCCAGCCTGGCATGTGCCGGCATGCGCCCTCCTCTCGGCTCCTGCCAGCCTGGCATGTGCCGGCATGCGCCCTCCTCTCGGCTCCTGCCAGCCTGGCATGTGCCGGCATGCGCCCTCCTCTCGGCTCCTGCCAGCCTGGCATGTGCCGGCATGCGCCCTCCTCTCAGCTCCTGCCAGCCTGGCATGTGCAGGCCTGCGCCCTCCTTTCGGCTCCTGCCAGCCTGGCATGTGCAGGCCTGTGCCTTTCTCTCGGCTCCTGCCAGCCTGGCATGTGCCGGCATGCGCCCTCCTCTCAGCTCCTGCCAGCCTGGCATGTGCAGGCGCACCCTCCTCTCAGCTCCTGCCAGCCTGGCATGTGCAGGCGCGCCCTCCTCTCGCTCCTGCCAGCCTGGCATGTGCAGGCGTGCCTTCCTCTCGCTCCTGCCAGCCTGGCATGTGCAGGTGCGCCCTCCTCTCGCTCCTGCCAGCCTGGCATGTGCAGGTGCGCCCTCCTCTCGGCTCCTGCCAGCCTGGCATGTGCAGGCGCGCCCTCCTCTCGGCTCCTGCCAGCCTGGCATGTGCCAGCATGCGCCCTCCTCTCGGCTCCTGCCAGCCTGGCATGTGCCAGCATGCGCCCTCCTCTCGGCTCCTGCCAGCCTGGCATGTGCAGGCGTGCCCTCCTCTCGGCTCCTGCCAGCCTGGCATGTGCAGGCGTGCCCTCCTCTCGGCTCCTGCCAGCCTGGCATGTGCAGGTGTGCGCCCTCCTCTCGCTCCTGCCAGCCTGGCATGTGCAGGTGTGCGCCCTCCTCTCGGCTCCTGCCAGCCTGGCATGTGCAGGCGTGCCCTCCTCTTGGCTCCTGCCAGCCTGGCATGTGCAGGCGTGCCCTCCTCTTGGCTCCTGCCAGCCTGGCATGTGCAGGCGTGCCCTCCTCTCGCTCCTGCCAGCCTGGCATGTGCAGGCGTGCCCTCCTCTCGGCTCTCGGGGAGGGGTGGGGAGGGACAGCTGGGAAGCACGATCGCTGCCTGGTGTTGGCTTTGACCACGGAGCCCAGGGCTCTCGCTGCAGCGGAGTGCCGCGGGTTCACTCACAGCATCACACAGACGGGGATCCTTTGGCCCCTTGGTGGTAACGAGGGTGTCGTAGGAACAATTACTGTGTTGGGGTAACCTTGAGGACCAGGTTGAAGGGAACCCCTGCAGCCGGGAGGCCTGGAGGAGGTGGTGGGGAGAGGGCTCCGCTGGCCCTGCCCCAGCCAGTTGATTGGCAGGTTCTCTTCCCTCGCCTTGTGGGTTTCCATCATGAAGTGGGGGAGATGGTGCCCGTGTGCCCCTCCGAGTGGGTGGTAAGCCGGGCATTCCGAGTGAACAGAAGAGAGCCAGGTGGCGTGGGAGGAATTGGGAGAGTCCCCTTCCCATGGCAGGGCGGGCCTGCCGCTGAGCCGGGCAGACGCGGGGGGTCTCCTTCCAGCACCTGCAACACCGGGTCTCAAGGAGAGCACGGCTCTGCTGGCGCGGGCAAGGAGGTGGCCTCGCCACGCCGGAGCTGCCTCGTCTTGCTGTTTGGTAACAGGAGGCTAATGAGTAACCGGAGGAGCTGGCCCAGGTTCCCTCGTTGACAAATGGGCTGAACGGGATGGGGGGGGGGGGTGCCGGCCCCCGGTGGGATCCAGGCGCCTGGGGGAGGGGGAGACCAAAGCCAAGGCCAAGGCCAAGGCTTCTCACGGGGTGCTCAGCAGCGGGGTGGAGGGGTCTCCCTGTCAAGAGAAACACTCAGGTACAGAGGTCCGCGCCTCGGCTAATGGTCACAGTGGCAGCTTTTAGCTGGAAATCCAGCCTCAGTAATTGCGAGTGGTAACCTTTGGCTACTCTCTAATTTCCTGGAAGTAAAAGGGCCTCCGCGTAATGACTTAGCAGTCAGTTGTTTGTGACTTCTTAACCCTCAGTCACAGCACCTGGGAACTGGTGGGGGTAGGGGGTGAGGGCGGGGGGCCGAGCAGGCCTCCCTGGACCCAGGAACTCGGAGGCTGCAGAGCCGAGAGCTGGCACGGGAGACCCGCGAGCCCTAGAGAGGCGCTTTCCCCCGGGATCTTTGACCCGCTGGCTAGCACCCCCCCTCCCCATGGATTCCTTCTGCCTGGAGGTCTGATCCTGGGGTCCAGGTCTCCGTGTTAGGGTGACCAGTCAGCTGTCGTCCTCTCCCGGGCCTCCCTGCACACACACCCCCCGCCCTGCGGCTGCTTCCCTCCTGCCCAGCGCCCCCGGGGACCCCGCGGGTGGGGCCGCAGCACCGACTGAGGGCAGGGCAGACCCTGGCTGGCGGGGGAGGAGGGAGGCCGCGGACCCCCCCTCCGGCCCCACCCCTGCCAGCATTTTGGCCAAGGGCGGCTCCAGGAGGGAGCGGGGAGCGCCCTTTGGACAGGAGGGCGGGGCTTCCCAGGGTCTGGGGGAGCCGGGCACGCGGGAGCCCCCCATTGGCAGGGCGGCGTGGGGAGAGCTCCTCCTGCCGGCGGCTTGGGCAAGAGCGGGGACACCGGGTTCCCGTCGGATGGGGCAACCGCCCTGCGCCCGCCGGGGCCCGGGGCGCGTTACGCAACCCGCCCCGGGCTCCCCTTCCCCCCCTCCCGCTCCCCTGCCCCCCCCAGTTCCCTGCCCACGCCCCCCCTCCCCTGCCCCCTCCCGCTCCCCTGCCCCCCTCCCGCTCCCCTGCCCCCCCTTCCCTGCCTGCGCCCCCCTCCCTGCCCCCAGCCCCCACGACCCCCAGTCTCACACATGTGGACGTCCCGCCTGCCTGGGCCCCCGCCTCCTGCACGGTACAGCCCCCTGGTTCCTGGTCCCCTCGTCTCTCAGCCCCTCTCCCCTGTGTGCCCAGCACCCCCAAAGCCTGGCCTTGGCCCCATTTTCCTGGCCTCCCAGCAGGCTGTCCTGGCCCTGCTCAAGCCTGTCCCCCTTGCCACACACGCCCAGTCCCCACACTGCCCAGCCCTGGCCTGGGCCCTCCACTTCAGGAAGCCGGGAGGGGGCGCCTGGCCTCGGGGTGGGCCTGGGCCTGGCCCTGGTGCGGGCAGCAGGTGCTGCGGGAGCAGGGGCTGGGGTCTGGGTGCTCTGAGCTGTCCAGAGAGCCCACCCCACGCACTGCCACTGTCCTGGCCCAGGAGGCGGGGCGGGCACTCAGGTGATGCGTCCTGGGCGTCCCCCCGCCGTGGAGTGGGAGGTAGGCACGTGCCCTGCTGCTGCCCGCCGGGCCACAAGGTCAGAGCCGTTTCCCAGTAAATGCATCATTGGCCTTTCCTCTTCCCGGAAGAGTGCATGGAATGTTCCAGAGGCTCCACTGCCTGCTGTGGCATCACCCCTCCAGCTCCTGGGATGTGTGCTGCTCAAATTTTCCAGCTGTGGTTTTCAACCTGACACATGCTACAGAGCTCCGCGGGGCCCTCGCTGGGCGTTGAGGGGTGTTCCCCGGGGCACAGCCCCTCCCCGGCCCCACAGCCTTGCCCCCACTTATTCTCCTTGTCCCCCCCCCCCCCCAGAGGCCATCCCGCTGGGCCCCCACTGCTCTTCTTGCCAGCCTGAGTCAAAACCGTTGTCTCTGCCTGTCTGTGGACCTTTGACTAGGGGGTCCCCTCCTGGGAAGGGCTGACAGAGACTGGAGCAGGGGGTCCTGAGCCGCCCCTCTACCTTCCTGCCCGCCCACCCCATCCCCTCTAACGGGTGCTGGACCCGCGTCACCTCAGTGCCTCCCAGGGCCCAAGCAAGGAGGCCCTGCAGAGGATAACGCCCCCAGCAAGGGCCGAGGCCCACTCCAAGGCCAGTCTTGAATTTGGGTCGCCACCCCCAGGCACCTCCTCCTGGCTGGGTGCTGACCCTGGCTTGGTTCCCTGGGGCACGTGCTGTCCGGAACTGTCTGGAACTGGGGCTCCCTGATTTCACATCTCCCCCACCCCCACCCCAAAACACAGAATCAATAAGAGTAAATACACGCGCATCCTGAAGAGTAAATACAGTGTTGGCGTTCCTGGGAGACGGAACACTGTGACCTTCAAAATGTTGTAGAACTGGGTCTTTTTTTTTTTCCCTCTTTTTCTGGGGAACTTTTTTGCAACTTTCCTATAAGGTTTCTGTTTGTGCAACTATATTTTCAGTTTTTGAACCCTCCTTTTTTGTTCTCTGAACTTCCTTTTTATGGTATCCTGTTTGCTTCATGCCGTGAGTTGAGCCCCCAGTTCCTCCTAGATGCTAATTAGAAGTGTTGTGTTCACTTTCTCATCTGTTTCCTGGCTTGACTTTCTCCCCTGGAGTCGGCTCCTTGGTTGCTCGGCCAGCCGGGCTTCCCTCCTGCTGTGTCCTGGCTGTCTGGCCGGCCTGCTGTCTGTCTTGGTGGCTGGTGGACTTGTGTTTGGTGCTTGTGGGTGCCCTGCTGGGTCAGCCCCCACCCTCAAGGACTGGCAGTCGGCTTGAGGGCCAGGGGCAGGCAGGGCAGCTGCTGTGAGGCAGGGGTCCCCAGTGCTGGAAGGATTGTGTTTTGGGGTGCCAGCCCTTCCCCCATTGGGTCTTCCCGAGCAGGTGATGGAGAGGGGTTCAGCGTTCGGGGGGTGGACCCTGGCCTGTCGATTCTGAGCGAGGGGTGGGTGGGTGTCCTTCACTGCCTGCCCCCACCCCACTCCGGGCAGGGCGCTCTGCGCAGCCCCTCGTCCGTCCGGTGCTGGAGGCTGCCCAGCTGGCCGGCTGCGCTGGACCCCTGCGGGGGAGGAGCCTGGGTGGGCTGGCCGTCTTGGGCGTGGGCTTAGAAGGCCTGAAATGGCCCCTCGGGAAGCCACGCGCGAGGACGGTGGGGCCTTCTCCGCGGGCCCGTTCTCCCCCAGCCTTTGGCCCGGGCTCTGCAGGGTGCCGGGCTTCGAGTGGGGCCCCTGTGGGGTGAGGGCTCCCTTGAAGTGCGGTCGGCCGGGGCCTAGGCCCCTCTTCTCGGCAGCTGTGCTCCCTCCACGGCTGGTGGGTCAGCACGGGGGTGTCGGGCACACGCTTAGGACGTCCACTGCTTGGGGCTCGGGCTGCCGGGTGCCTCAGGACCCCTCCTCCCAGGGCTGTGGACTGTGTCTCCTCACCTCTCCGGGGACCCTCCCCTCTGCCCTGTCGGTTTCTCTAGAGCGGCCCCGGGTGGGGTGAGGGGCGTGCGGCTGGCTGGAGTGGGGACCCCGCGGGGTGGGGTGCGGGGTGAGGGGTGGGGCGCCGGGCTGGGGGCGGAGCGAGGCCGCGGGGCGGGGCGGTGGGCTGGGGGCGGGGCGGTGGGCTGGGGGCGGGGCGAGGGGCGGGGCTGCGGCTGGGGGCGGGGGGCGCGGGGCTGCGGGGCGCGGGGCGGGCGGCGTGGGGCTGCGGGGCGCGGGGCGCGGGGCTGCGGGGCTGCGGGGCGCGGGGCGGGCGGCGTGGGGCTGCGGGGCGCGGGGCTGCGGGGCGCGGGGCGGGGGGCGCGGGGCTGCGGGGCGCGGGGCGCGGGGCTGTGGGGCGCGGGGCGGGGGGCGCGGGGCGCGGGGCGGGGGGCGCGGGGCGCGGGGCTGCGGGGCGCGGGGCGCGGGGCGCGCAGGCTGACGCCCTGTCCCCGCAGGTGAGCGGCCCTTCGCCTGCAGCTGGCAGGACTGCAGCAAGAAGTTCGCGCGCTCCGACGAGCTGGCGCGCCACTTCCGCACGCACACGGGCGAGAAGAAGTTCCGCTGCCCCATCTGCGAGAAGCGCTTCATGCGCAGCGACCACCTGACCAAGCACGCGCGCCGCCACGCCAACTTCCACCCGGGCATGCTGCAGCGGCGCGGCGGGGGCTCGCGGCCCGGCTCGGTCAGCGACTACAGCCGCTCGGACGCCAGCAGCCCCCCGGTCAGCCCCGCCAGCTCGCCCTGAGGCCGGCGCCCGGCGCTGCCCGCGCGCCCGCCGCGCCCTGCCCCGGCCCTGGCCGGCGTTCCGGAGGAGAGAGGAGTCCTGCCGCGTCTACAGAAAAAACAGTTTTCCTTCGCCTCAGGTGTTCAAGTAAATTTGTGTTAAAAAAAAAAAAATCCTAGAAACACCTCCCCCATTGCACAAGAGATACCGCCCCAAGTTGAAGTTGAGATTCCGCTGTCGATGCCCCTTCCCCCGTTCTCAGGGATGGACATGTCCGCGAGGTCAGTGGCGACACCCTTTCCCGCCGCCTTGCCTGTACATAGGTTTGCACTCTGAGCTTCCCGGCAGGCCCGCGGACATGCTGGGGACAGAGCAACAGGCCGGGGCCGTGTGCGCCCTGTGCGGGTGGTCAGGCTGTGGGCAGCTGGCCGTGGCCTCTGTGCCGAGTCCTGCTGCTCCCTCACTGTGCCCCCCCAGTGCCCGGCCTCCAGACCCCCCCCGCAGGCCCAGCACGCGGACACTGGGAGGGACGGGCCGCCGCAGGCACGTGCGTTAAGCCTGGGTGGGCCGAGGAGCTCCCTTGGCGAAGCCCGTGCCTGCTTGTCCCCTCCAGCCACCTGCCCCCGCTGGGCCATCGCTGCGGCCGCCCAGCACCCGGGAGCACAGGTGTGAGTCCAGCGTGCACGCGCCCGCCAGGGGCAGCGTACCCCGGCCAGCCGTGCGTGGAGGCAGCGCTGCTCCCGCACCGGGACGGCCTGCCCTGTGGGAGGCAGGGGGCCCGTCCACCCTCCACCGCCTCACTGGACAGCGCGGCCGCCACCCGACCGCGTCAGGAAGCGTGGTCACCGCCCGTTCGCGGCGCCGGTGGCCCTGCTGTCGGGCACCTTTGTCTGGACTTTCCGAGGTCGCCGACCACGCGCTCGGAGGCTGCGTGCGGGTGTGTGTGAGCGTGCCTGCCCCTCGGATACTGCGCTGTGGCAGGAGGCAGCAGCGTGGAGACGTAGCTTTCCTGCAGCGCAGAAGCGGGTGTCACGGGACGTGCGCTCCAAGAACAGGCGTTCCGCTTTCCTCGTCGGGGAATACCAGATGGAAAACTCAGACCCACAGCGTCCCGAGGGCGGACTAAACAAACTTCCCCTTTCTGCTCGTGCCCGGAACCTCCCGATGCCCGTGGAGGCCGCGGGGTCCCCCTTCGCCAGGCTCTTGTCGTCAGAGGAAGTGCGGAGAGCTGGGACGGTTCCTCCCGGCGCTGGGCTGGGTGGGGGCTCCAGGCCCTGGGCCTGGCAAGTCCTGTCGCGCCCGGCGTGCCCCCTCCGGGGACAGCCAGACCCGCCGGTCAGCGCTGCTCCCCGCACCACCTCCCTGCCCGCGGAGGGGCCTTCCAGCAACCCCGGACATGGGGTGTGCAGTGGGACTGGGGTGGGGCTGGGACCAGGTGGGGTGTTTTGCAGCCCTCTCCTCAGCCTGCCGGGAGGGTCCTTGGTGGCCTTAGGGCCCGGAGTGCCTTGGCTGTGGCCGGCTGCTTCCAGCCTGCCCCCTGCACACCAGGGCAGCACTGGCCACTGAGAAGCCCCCGAGGCCACCTTCCAGCAGCCCCAGAGCCCCCCAGAAGCTGCTTCTCCGCCGATAGCGAGGCCCCGAGCTCCCGCTTCTCCCCCTGTGGGTCAGCGGACACGGTGCTGGCGCGTGGGTGGCTTTCAGCACGACGGGCATGAGTCCTACCGTGCACCCCACTGCTGGGGCGGAGGCCCCGCGTCGCCCCGCCTCTTGGCCGGGTGGCAGCCTGGGTTTTGCCCAGGAGAGGACCTTGGCAGAGAGAGCAGGGGTGCCAAGGTCGTGCACGGCTCCTGCGAGCGGCACGCAGGGGTGGGGCAGAGAAAGCTGCCCTCTGAATGCATTTCATGTCTCAGGAATTCACATTCCAGGTTCAGGAATTTTATTCCAAAGCCCTTTGGTGCGATCGCCCATCCGTGAGACCCCAAAGGCAGGGAGGGGCCGATGGTCCCCTAGGTAGGGGAGCCGGGGCCTCCTTGGAACCTGCCCACGGCGACTTGGAAGGAGACCTCGGAGCCCATGGGAGGGAGGGAAGGGGCTGGGTCCCGAAATGGAAAGAGCTGGTTTGTTTGGGGGGTGGGACGGGGCTGTTTCCAAAGAGAGCATTTACCTTCCTTTTTCTCCTGGGTGTCCCAGGCCTGTCTCTCCAGGATGGAAAGGTTACGTTGCCTTAAAACAGAAATATGCAGCGCTGGCCGTGCTGGGCAGGGGCTGGTCTTCCCCAAAGCGGCCCCCGCTTAGTGGAAGGCCACAGCCCCTCCTGCAGGCAGGCAGGACCAGGACACGGGGGCCCCACTGGGCGCAGGCGCCCCCCCATGAGGGGCAGAGTGCCGGGAGCCTCAGGCTCGGTTCAGGTGCGCCAGGGCGGGGGGCCTCCCACCCCAACAAGGCAGCTGCCCGGGGGGACCCTTCCTGAGGCAGCCTGTCCAGGTGGGCCTCGTTCCAGGGTCTCTCATTTTCATGGATTATGGCCGTGCTGGTTCCTGGGGGCAGGACCCTGGAGGACCCCCCCGAAATACTTGTGGAAACTCACTTCTGTTTGGTGCAGGCCTCGATCCCAGCAGGCCGAGGCGGCCGAGCTCTCCAGCAGGGCTCCTGGGTGAGCAGAGACCCGGAGGAGCCCTGGACGCGCCGGCCGCCGGCATGGAGGCCAGCTGGCCTCTCCCTGCACCAGCCGTATCAGGAGCGGGCGTCCGTTCCCCAACGCCTGCGAATCCTACAGCCATAGAGGAGCAGGCCCTGCCGTCCTCCTGGGGTGCTCCGGGGCGCGGGGCCTGCGGTGGGCGCGTGGCCCGGGGGTGCCCTCCCGCGGCAGCTCGTCCAGCCTCGGAGGGCAGCACAGCAGGGGCGCTGGCCACCCGGACCTTGCCGGCCGGCGACGCCAAGGCCCAAGGCAGAATCAGGGTCTCCGGGCGCCCGGCTTCCTTGCGGCGGGAAGCGGGTGCTAGGACGAGCCGCACAAGGTCACAGCATTCCACGGACTCCAGGGTCCAGCCGAGCAGGGCGGAGCAGGAGCGCGGCACCCTCGCCCTCCTGGCTTGGCTGTGTTCTCAAGGCTACCTAATTCTCTCTACTTCTGACAGGTGTCCCCCACGTATATTTTTAACCCATTTAGAAAGCCACTAGTCACAGGGCCGGAAGGTTAGAGGGGCTTGCAGTGCCTCGCGGCCACCCCCGGCGCCTGCGAATTCCACAGGGGCTCCTGGCGGCCTGTTCCCCAAAACTCCAGTCCAGCGGGGCAGGCCGGCCTTGTTTGCATTCGCTTGCCCCGGGAAGAGCCATGTCCCCAACCGAGCCAGGGCCGGGCGGGTTTGCCCGAGGCACATCCCGGAGTTTTCTGCCAGAACTTGGAGGTCCCCGGGGGCTAAACGCGACCCCCAGCCCAGGGACCGCCCACTGCCCCTTCCGCCCGTGGGCGGGGCTTGGGGGCGGGGCCTGGTGTCCACCCGAGCGCCCCCACCCCAGCTCCGGGCCTGGCCGGTGCCCGTTGCGTCTCCCCAGCGTTAAAGCATTACCACTTTCCCGCGAGAAGGGGCGGCGGGGAGAAGCGGCGCCCCTGGCCCTCCAGGCGGTGCGTTCCGTGGGGCCCGGCACCTGCAGCGGGCACCCTTCCCGGGGCTGCCCGGAGGGGCCCTGCTGGGGCGGGGGTGGGGTCGTGGGCGGGTCCGTCCCTACGGGCAGGGCCCCCACCCCTCCAGCGTGCGACGCCCGAGCAGCTGAGCGCATCCCGTGCGGGGCCCAGAGCGCGGGCGCGGGGCAGCCCCTGCCCTGTCCAAAGCCATTGCCGCCAGCTTCTCCGGAATCGTTTGCCGAAACCCAGAGGCAAACCCAGGGGTCCCAGATGGTTTCCGCGCAGCCCACCTCCCCCGGTCGTTCCCGCACACCCCCCCCCCCCCAGCTTTGTATTCTAACCAGCACCGCCCCCCGCCCCAAGGCCACGGTCCATCCTCCGGGATCGCTACACTGGAGCGCCCAGGGGTACGGCTCGGGCTGGCGTGACCTGCTCGGATGAAACTTTGTATGTATTTTGTATGGCATAGATTCTATATTGTAATGATGTCCTATGCAAAAAGAAAAAGATTAACGGAATTGTAAATTTTATTGTTTTAACGTGTATGCATGTTTAGTGATGTTTACATTTTGAAATAAAATTTATGATTCATTATTTTACTTGCCACAGCAGAGTAAAATTTTACTGAAGGGCACACCTAGGAGGGGTCCTGGGAGGGGATGGGGATGGGAATGGACCAGCTCTAAGCAGTTGGAACTGGCCCAGGGGCAGAAAACACCAGAAGCCCTTGCACACTCGTGCTGGAGGGAGGGGCTCTCTGCAGGAGAAACCCACCCGGGCTTCAGCTCAGCTCAGGCCCGCCCCTGTTTCCCCAAGCCCACCAAAGCCCAGTCCCCCAAGACCGTCTTGAGCGCTGAGGGAAAGGTGGGCTCTGGGGCCCAGCACCTCTAAGGTTTCCTGTAAGCGCCACTGAACTTACTTCTCTGGTGGTGTCACCCCCACCCTCTTGCTCCCACCACGGCTGACCCAGACCTCATTAGCCTAGAAGGTTCTGGAAAGTCACTTGGACCAAACACCTGCTGCCCTCCCTCTTCTGCCCAGAGTCAGGCACACCCGGTTTCCAGCCACGGAAATCACCGTCGCCCGTGGCAACTTGGCCAGGCTGTGGCGCCCGGGTGTGTGCTCAGACCCTGGCTGGGTCGTCCCTGGTGTGTGTGTCCTGGGTGGACGTGGGGTCAGTCGTCCCAGGCCTCCCCTGGCCGTGCTGCTCCGAGGAGCCCTGGCACACAGGGGTGGCCTGGCTGCTGCGGGCTGGTCTGGGGAGCAGGGAGGCCGCACGCTGCCCGCCCCCGCTGCCCTTGGCCTTCCAGCCGCAGGGACGTCTGCAGCAGAGGAGACAAAACCCACAGGAGGGGGGGCAGGGGGGACCAGGTCAAGGGCACCGCTGTCCCCACCACTGCCACCGCCGTCCACCCAGAGGCGGGGGAGGGCTATCTCATCACCTGTTTCTGGGCAGATGGAAACTGGGAAGACGCTTTAAAATACTGAGAGTAGACGCAGGCGTTGCCGTTGACCCACGATGTTTCCTCCTGAAGCCGCGTCCACCCTGGCAGCCACTTCTGGGTCAAATGTTGTTTTATCGTTTACAGGGAGGGCCAGGAAGTGGGTGCAGCCACACGTGGGAGAAGGTTTGCAAACACAAGCACACGTTTTGGGCGCTGAGGCTTTTGGGGTACGCTCCGCCTTCTCAGAGAGGCCTCCTTGCTCAGAAATCCCCAGGAGCAGTGGCTGCGGGATAAGTCCACGTCCATAAATACTCGAGAGGAGCCCAAACGCTTTTGAAATACTGTCAAGGGGAAAGAACAAATGATCCGTCGTGCCGACACTGCTGAGGCTGCGAGCTGTGAGCTCCTGCTGGGTTTCCTTTCCAGAAGATTCTGGGGCTCGGGAGAGCTTGGTGTTCATGGGGGCCGGGTCTCAGGAACTGGGGGGCCAGCCTCTCGTGCAGGAGGAAGAGGACATTCAAGCGAACGGTGTGTTTTCCCAATGCTTAAAAATTTTGATTAGCGTGTGGCATAGCCATAACACGATGTCTTCTCATTGTGTCTCCTTGTGGACAGTGAAGGAAGGTGGGCAAGACAAAACTCACAGCAGCTGGGGGCCGGCTGACGGGACCACGGCACCGAGCAGGAGGCAGGCACGGTGGGCGCCTCGGACCCTCTCTGCGTTTAAGTGCCGTGGGTTAAAAGGCCAAGCGTGTGGCCATTGGGTGGAGTGCCAGGGAGACTTGGAGCTAGGTAGGTGTGGTACTTTGAATTAAGTACCCCCAAAACATCCCTGTGGATGGAGAACCACTTGCAAATAGGACCCTGTGAAGACACTGTGGCCCACCGAGTTAGGGTGGACCTTAATCCCGAAGGTGGGGGCACCAGGGAGAAGGCATAGAGGGCCACCAGGCGGTGGTAGGCAGCAATGCCAGCACAACACCTCCAGCTCCAGAGAAAGCACGGTTTTGCAACACCTTGATTTTGGACATCTAGCCTCCAAAATAGACAATAAATTCCTGTAGATAGGTCAGCCGGGGTGTGGTGTTTGTCCTAGCAGCCTGGCAAACGAAGACAGTGGGAAGACAGCAGTGGATGGATGAGATGGTGGAGGCCACCTGACCCAGGTGGACGGGAGGGTACCAGGTAAGAGACCCAGAGGAGCTGATGACAGGCTGCAGCCGGTCTCCAGGGAGCGTGGGTGGGGGAGGATCGAGAGCTTGTGAGCAGGTGAGGGGCCGGCAGCTTGTGGAGGGAGCATCCCAGGGCCCCACCGAGGCTCACAAACTGCTGGCTCCATTGGCACTGCCCTGCAGGTAGTGAGCATCCTGTTGCTCGGGGCATTCAAGCAGAGGCTGAGACACTCCCTCCTGGGAATGCCTCGGAAAGGACTTGTATTCTGGAAGGGAGGCTAGTTAGTATGCAAAGACAGGGCCTCAGTATTTGCAAGGGTTTCGCTGGGACCTAATCACCAAGACCCTGAGACTTTCTCCTTTTACATCGTGTTACAGCCTTTTGCTGGTTGGGCCTTGAATGACAGGTCAGGCGGTGTATAATTTATTCTGGGGACCTGGGCAGCTTCATCCCTGAGTTAGACATCATGCCACAGTAGAGTTCCTGCCGCCTGCACTGCTCCTGGGGTCTTGTAGAGGAAAGCAGCTCAGCCGTGAAGGCATCTGGGGTCCACCCCATGTACTCCACCAGCATGGGTTGGGGTCCAGGGCTGCGGAGCAGGGCAGGAGGGCAGACAGGCTGACGAGGGCTGTGTTTGAGGGTAGGGTTTGTTGTAGTGTCTCACAGCTGCTGCACTAGTGACCACACACGTGGCTCTCCTCCAGCTCACGTCTGCCCTCCTCCAGCTCACGTCTGCCCTCCTCCAGCTCACATTTGCCCTCCTCCAGCCCTGGAGGCCCGAGTCCAAGTGAGTTTTAAGGTCTGAAGTCAAGGTGTGAGCAGGCTCTGGGGGCTCCTGGGGAGAGTCAGGTTCTTGCTTTTTCCAGCCTCTGGAGGTCCCTACTTCCCTTGGCTCCAATGAGGTTCATCTTCTTTCCTCTCTGACTCCTTCTCCCCCTTATCAGGACCCAAGTGATTACGTCTGGCCCACCCAGGAACCCATCTCAGATCCTAACTAAAGCACACCTGCCTTTTTCCATCTAAGGTCATATAATAATTGGATCAGAGGGCTGACACCTTTGGGGGCCATTATTCAGTCAAGCAGTCAGCCCTTTGGTGCCAAAAGATTCATGTGTGTCCCACACGCAAAATACATTCACCGCACCCCAATAGCCCCAAAGTCTCAGCCTCTTGCATTGTCCAGCCAAGTCTGGAATTCCATCATGCCATCTGCTCAAAAGCCCCAATCTCACCAAACAAATCATCTCAGCCGAGTGTGGTGAGACTGGCCAAGACCCACTCTCAGGCAAAATTCTCCTCCAACTGTGGACCCAAAAAGCTAGGCAATAAATTGATGGTTCCCTAAATACAGTGGTGGACAGGTATGGGCCCACAGTTACAAAAATTCCCATTCAGAAAGGGAGAAACAGAAGGGAAAGAGGAGTCTAGTCCTCTGATCCCAAGCATTTTCAAAACCCAGTTGGGAAGCACAGGATCTAGGATCTCAGGAAAATCCTCACTGGAGCTGGTCTCAGCCAATTTTCCTCTCATGAGAGTGGCATGTGTTTGCAGCCATGTAAGTTTTATCCTTGTCTCCTGCCTGTGGGATTTTGGGGGTCAGGCAGACTTCTTTCACTTCGTGCACTCTCTGTCCATTTCAGTTCCCGCAGACAGAGTTTCTGCTGATGTTACAGTCTCAAAAACCATGTATGACACAGGAATTCCCTCCTTCAGATAAGAGGCTCCTCCACCAGTCTTTCCTAGATAATCCCATCTCCATTTTTGGCTTCTGCTGAAAGGGCTGAGGAGCTCCATGAGCCACACACCTATTTCTGCAAAGAGCCCTCTGTGTGACTGAATGCCACTTGGCTCTTGCAAGGCACTTGCAAGGGGTTGTCCAGCCACAACCTTGGCTTTGTCTTCAGGGCATGCTTTCCTGACTGTGCCTCTCCTAATTGTATTGTCTTTTGCCAGTTGGATAGGCTGAGAATTTCCTAAATTATGAAGTCCTGGTTCCTTTTTGGTTGACAGTTCTTCCCTCAGTCTATTTCCTCTGACATATAAATATGAACAAGAAGAAACCAGACTGTGACTTCTATACTTTGCTTGGAAATCTCAGCTAAATATCCAAGTTCATCACTTACAAATTCTATTTCCACATAACTGTAGAACACAATTCAGCTAAACATTGTTCCACTAAAAAGCAAGAATTTCTTTTCTTCCAGTTCCCAATACCATGTTCTTTATTTCCTTCTGAGCCTTTGCCAGCAGTGTCTTCAATGTCCATATTTCTTCCAAAGGTCTGTTTCAAGCAATCTAGACTTTTTCTATCATGCTCCTCAAAATTCTTCCATTGGGTACCTATTACCCAACTCCAAAACCAATTTTACATTTTCAAGTATTTGTTGTAGTAGCTCCCAACCACAGTTCCAGGTAGCAAAACCTGTATTAGTTTTCTAGAGCTGTAACAAATTACCATGCCCACTGACTTCAGGAACCACTTACAGCTCTGGAGCTCAGAGGTCCCAAATCAGTTGCCCTGGGCTTGGGTGTCAGCAGGTCTATGTTCCTTCTGGGGCCCAGGAGAGAAGGCATTCCCAACTTCGTCCAGCTTCTGGAGGCCACCTGTATCTCAGGCTGTGGCCGCTCCTCCATCTTAAAAGCCAGCAGCACAAAATCTCTCCTCTCTGACCTCCTACCTCCCTTGTATGGGACCCTTTTGATTATACCAGACTGTACTAGTCAGACAAAGGGGTGCTGATGCAAAGTACCAGAGATCTGTTGACTTTTATAAAGGGTATTGGGAAACGGACTTTGGCCCAGTGGTTAGGGCGTCCGTCTACCACATGGGAGGCCCGCGGTTCAAACCCCAGGCCTCCTTGACCCGTGTGGAGCTGGCCCATGCGCAGTGCTGATGCGCGCAAGGAGTGCCGCGCCACGCAGGGTGTCCCCCGCGTAGGGGAGCCCCACGCGCAAGGAGTGCACCCATAAGGAGAGCCGCCCAGCGTGAAGGAGGGAGCAGCCTGCCCAGGAATGGCACCGCCCACACTTCCCGTGCCGCTGACGACAACAGAAGCGGACAAAGAAACAAGAAACAAGACGCAGCAAAAAGACACAGAAAACAGACAACCGGGGGAGGGGAGGGGAATTAAATAAAAAAAAAAAAATAAATAAATAAAGGGTATTTATCTGGGATAAAAGCTTATAGTTACAAGGTCCTAAAGAGTCCAACTCAAGGCTGCTTTCTCACCAAAGTCAGTTGCCACGTGTTAAAGCAAGATGGCGGATGATCTCTGCCTGGCCTCTCAGGTAGTCTCTCTCTCTATCAGTCTTGGGCAGAGGGCTTGTTTCTTTCCAGGCCTTAGCAGCTGCTCTGTTCTCTTTGGCTGTAAACTATCAGGCAAATGGTTCTTCTCTCTTCCTCGGGCTTTAGCTGTTGGAGCCTTCTCCCTTCTATCACATGGCAGGACTGAAATGACCAAGTTCTCTGTCTTCCATGCACCTTCTTGAGTGAGTGTCCGTTTCTATCAGCCCCCCAAGGGGGTGGGGACTCAACCTGAGTCATGCCCTACTGACATGGTCAAATCAACGCCCTAATCTTAATTTAATCAACAACATCTCAGGTGACTCTAATACAAAGGGGCTCCTGCCCAGAGGAACAGACTAGCTTACAAACATAATCCTCCTCTTTGGGATTCATGAATAATCTCAAACTGCCACAAGGACCCACCCAGGTATCCCAGGACAAGCCGGTCTCGAGATCCTTCACCGCGTCGATGACTCCCCTTCTTCACACGAGTTGTATTCACAGCTCACCACGTGATTGGAGGTGCCCTTTGCTCGCTCTTAGAGGATGATATGAGGCTCATCAAGGTAAAGTGACCTTCCCGAGGTCACACAGCTGACCAGAGTCGGGAAGTGACCCTGGTTGGAAAGCCCACTGGCCACAGCTGCATTCGGCTCTGGGTCAATTGAAGGATGACTCCAGCCTGTCCCAGGGTATCCCCTAGGCAGATGGGCCCTGCGAAATAGGTCTGACCACTCAGCTTTTTCCAGCTGCCATTCTCCCAGGCCAGGATGTCACTGCTTAGCACGTCCAGTGCAGTGACCTCCAAAATGAGAGCAAGCCACCTCCAGAGGGACCCAGCTCCAGGCAGCGATGAGGTGCAGGCCTCCCTTCTGACACCTCCAGAGAGCCAGGAGGGCCCCGCGGTAGCCATGACTGCCCCCCTGCCAGCATGCTGGGGTGCCACGTCCACCCTCACTCAGACCTCAGAGAACGCAGAGAGGGCACGGGCTGGGGATGGTCGTTACCTTCTGTTAGGGACTGAGCCGTGTCCCCCGCCAGGATGTGTTCAGGTGCTAACCCCTGCGGTGCTTTGAGGCTTCTGTGTCCTCAGAGCTCATCAGTTCCTGTGGCTGTGAACCTACCGTGGGAGGGACCTTTAGATTCTGTCTCTTCAGTTAAGGGCCTTTAGATTAGGTCACTTCAGTAAGGCATGACCCAGGGTGGGTCTTAATCCTCTTACTGACGTTCTTTATAAACGGGATAAATACGGAGCAAAACCTACAAAGCTGCGAGAGGAAGCCAGAGGAAGCCCAAAGCTGAAGCAACGAAACCTGTAAGAAGGGAGAGGCCAAGAGAGCCACCATATGCCTTGCCATGTGACAGAGGAGTCCAGGGTCACTGGAAGCCCATCCTTAGGGACATTTTTGTGGCCTTAGAAGTGTAAGCATCTGTTAGTAAATCCCCGTTGGAACCCGTTTCCAGGGTATCGCAGTCCAGCAGCCTAGCAAACGGAAACACCCCTGGCCCTGTGGACGTGCCTCCGTTTGTGAATGGGATCTTTGAAGGTGTTATTTTTAAGGAGAGGCCCAACCGAATCAGGGCGTATCAAGGTGCCTGGAGTCCCCCGAAGCAGAGGGGACCTGGGCGCAGTCAGGAGGCAGGCGGGAGGGAGACGGCGTGCGAGGAGGCAGAGCTGGAGCACGGGTGGCCGGCGGCCACGGCAGGGCCCACGGACCTCAGCAGGCAGGGCTGGAGCATGGGTGGCCGGCGGCCACGGCAGGGCCCACGGATCTCAGAGCAGGCAGGGCTGGGGCACGGGTGGCCGGCGGCCACGGCAGGGCCCACGGACCTCAGCAGGCAGGGCTGGGGCACGGGTGGCCGGCGGCCACGGCAGGGCCCATGGACCTCAGCAGGCAGGGCTGGGGCACGGGTGGCCGGCGGCCACGGCAGGGCCACGCACCTCAGAGCAGGCCTGGCTGCCGGCACTTGGGTTTGGGCCGCAGGTGTCCTGATCTGAGACGGCGAATCCCTGCTCTTCAAGCCTGCCAGTCGGTGCTATTTGTCACAGCAGCGCTGACAAACTAAGACACCCTCATTACAAGTGAGAGTAACCAGGCCCTGGGACCAAAAGGCCTGGAAGAACGTGCTCCCTGGTGCGAGTCTGGGGTCTCCAGGGCTCACGTGTCACCCTCCCCATTCCTTCCACCCTCAACTTCCCAACACCCGGGTAATGGCTCATTTATTGACTCCCCAGGACACGGGGGGGGGGGGAGCCCACAAGCCAGTAGAGCAGGCTCTGCAACAGGCTTCCCGGGTGGAGCCGTCCACGTCCTCGTGCGGGCGCACGCCGGGCGAGCTGCCCGCTTGTCCCTTGTTGCTGTCTGGGAAGTGTTTATCGAATGATGCTCTGATGAACACAAGCTCCTCCCAGTCCTTTTGTCCACCTGCTGCTCTTTCTAATAGTAGAAGGATTAGCAGAGGTGGACCGCTGGCCCTCTAGGGACAGAGACAATGGCCCTCCGCGGCCTTCGCCGGCTCCCCTGCTGAACACGGATTATTCCGGGAGCAAACCCCAAATCCTTGGCAGTGGGGGGCACACGGCCCATGTCGGCGGTGGTGGTCCTGGTGCTGAGGCAGGGCTCAAAACTCACTCCCATCACATGTGTTCTTGTGGATGTGCAAATATTAAATCATATAAAATCTGAAAGGAAGTTAGCTATAAAAAATAACATAATGGTTTAAATGACCTAAAATCCCACAGATAGGGAAAGAGTTAAGTGAACTATCACATCCCATCTTTAATTATGTACACCATATAATTATTAAGTGAAAAAGAAAGGTTACAAAAAAGTATACACAGTTGTCTTAGTCTGCCACGGGGCTGCTGATACAAAGTACCAGAAATGCTGGCTTTTATAAAGGGGATTTTACCAGGGTAAGGGCTTACCGTCCCGAGGCCTGAAACGTCCTCATCGAGGCCCGTCACAGGTGTCTCTCACCAAGTCAGCTGCCACCTGGGGAAGCAAGGAGGCCGCCCATCTCCACCGAGGCCCCCGCCGCCCCCTCCGGAACCTCCCGCCTCCCGAGCTCGGCTGTGGGCGGCCGGCCCGGGGCCCGTCTCCTCCGCCTCCCGGCTCCTCTCGGCTGCTCTTCTCTGAGCTCGGCTGTGAGCCGTGGGCGCCCGGCAGGCTGTCGCCTCAGCCCGAGCTGCTCGTGGCCCAGCCCGGGGGCCTCTCGTGCCTCTGCTCTGCGGGTCCCGGCCCCCAGCCTCGGGCTCCTTTGTCCCCCCGCAGTGCTCTCGCTCAGGTGGAGTCACCACGCAGCCTCCCTGCGCTGCGCCTCCGCTTATAGCAGACCCAGCCGGAGGGCGGGACCCACGCTGGCTGCCTCCCTGCCTAGTCCAATCGAAAGGGCCACAGCTTCAAGAATGGATTAGTTCAAAAGCATAGCTCTTCTCTTTTTGGGACTCATAAAAGAACTTCAGACTGTCATAAAAGTATAATCACATTTTATCAGAGAGTTCTTCTTTGTAGCTCTATCATTACGTTTACATATTTACATTGAGAAAAATACAGGTAAGTGTAAAATGCAGCTAGTTATTTTTAGGAGCAGAAAGTACAGTTTAGTTTTATTTCCTCATTTCTGCTTGTTTCCTAAATTTTCAAAATGATTCAAGTGTAACTTTTGTATTAGAAAATACGATTACCCTTTTGCGAGGCTGAGAGCAGGGTGGCCCCGGCAAGGTGTCACCAGCTTCACCACCATGACTTTGGGGCGAGCCACAGGACACACCCCGGGTGCCCCAGCATCTGCCCACGTGGATCAGGGAAAGGGACGACACAGAGCTGAGCCCAGCAAGCTGAAGTCATCCAAAAACTGCTGACAAGCAGGGCAAGTTGCAAAAGGAGGCCCTGCCGTAGGATGGCGTGCTCAGGCAACTGGGGGAGCAAGCGGGGCAGCGCCTCCGCGTCTTGTGCACGCACGCCCGCACGCCAAAGGCGTGAAACCGTGTGGAGAGGGTCTCCTGCTCGCCGGGGGAATGCAAGGTGGGCAGCTGCTGCGCAAAGCACTTTGGCGATTCCTTGAGAAGTGAAGCATAGAATTGCCATATGACCCGGCAAGCCTACTTCTAGGTATGTACCCAAAAGAGATGAAAGCAGGGACTGACAGATACTTGTACAACAGTGTTTACCGCAGCTTATTCCAACAGCCAGAAGGTGGAAGCAACCTAAGTGTTTATCCACAGAGGAATGAGTGAGTAAACCTGGTATGTTCACACAATGGAATAGCGTTGACCATAAAAAGGAACGGCGTTCGGAGGCACGCTACAGTGTGGGCGACGTAACACGCTGAGGGAAGGAAGCCAACGCCGGGGTCGGGGAAGTTATTGCTTAATTGTGCAGCGGTTGCAGTTTCTGTCTGGGGTGATGGTCAGAGATGCGGTGAGAGGAGCACGACATCGTAAATGCAACTACTGCCACCGAATTGCACACTTACAAATGGCTAAAATGGGAACTTTTGCATTCTCTGTGTGTTTCCACAATTAAGGAAAAAACCTCGTGGGGGAAGGTGAACTCCAGAGTCGGGACGCCCGGTGCCCACAGGGCCCAAGGGGCTTCTGCCTACAGCGTTGCATTCGCTTGGCGTTTGTTAGACGCCGGTGGGTGGTGGCGTTTCGTCTCCCTCTGGAGCCACTCTCAGTGTGAAACCTCACAAGGACGTGTGTCCACGTGTGGCCCCTCCAGGGCGGCCTGAGTGGGCAGGACGGGCCACTCCTGCACGCCCGCGGTCGGGGCATGGCTGGGGTGCTGCAGGGGCGCTGCCGGGGCCCTGCTGAGGAGCCCACCGCTGGAGCGCACCACTGGACCTTGCCCAGGCGAGAAGAGATGGACATAGAACCCTCTGGATGGAGATGGGGAAGAGGCGGAAGAGGCCAGCCTGAGGTCCCGGGAGAGACCAAGCTCCTGGAGAAACCCCCAAACCCGCCGACGGGAGCCCCCCGCGGGCGGGGCGGGGAGGGCTGGCCACGACCTTCCCTCCAGCCGCGGCCCCCGCTGGTGCGGTCTGAAGCTGCTCCTCCTCCTTCTCGGGTGCCGTGGGGTCAAGGACAGCATGTTAGATGGAGCCAGTGAAAACACTTCCTAAAGCAAAACAGCCAAATATCTCCGCTTGATTTGATGGCGTGTGGAGTCGTTCATAGGAGGTGTTCAAGGAATTTGAAAGAAATTTGCTTATCAGTTCTATTTCTTTAAATTTAGTTTAAAAGCCCGATTGCATAAAAAGGCGGTTGATAAAATGTCCCTCTCCTTCTGCCTCTCCTCCCACCCCCACCCCGCGGCCAGTTCTACCACCCAGGACCAAGCCCTTTACCATTTCTGTTTTTCATTGTTTTGTTGGCTCTTCCCTTAAGCTCAGTCAGAAGGACTTGCACCTCTGTTTTTAAATTATCGGCGTCTGACCGCACGTACTGGTTTCCTGGTGTGACAGGTGGATGCTCAACCGAGTCTCCCTGCTCTGCCGCCCGTCCCTCCCCCCTTTTACCTCTGGCCAGGTGTTTTCGTTCCTCTGTAGGTTGTCACAGAGACATCACATGATGAGATTTATGGGGCGGTGAGCCTGTCCTTGTTCCACGCTCACTGCAGAGCTAAACCTGGGCTAGGAGGACATTTCCTTCTCTGTGGCCTAAGGTCACCCCCTTCCCACTTGGAGCACTCAGGGAAGATATTCTTAGCATCACATTGGGTGAGCACATTTGACACTCCATTGGTAGCTTAAACTCATATCCTGTTTTGTTTTTTATTTGTATTTGAAGCTTAATTTTCTTACATGACTTTTTTTCCCTTTAGCTTTTAATTGCCTTTCTTCCTGCTTGTTAACCAAAGAACACTGTGTCTCTGCCAGAGCCTTAGTTTTACCCCTTTTTTTCTAAGACCTCTTTCCCAGCCCCCTCCCTGCTTTGCCCTCTGTGCTTTCCCCCTCCCTTGACAGCTGTCTTTCTGGGACCCCCTTCCCCACCAGGGGTAGAGCACTCTAGAGTCCACATTCTTCTCCTCTTTCTTAGTTTTCTTTTCCTTTTTGCTGGATTACATCCTCAAGTAATTCTCCATGAAAGGATGTGTGGGAAGTATAGACATTTTTTGAGTCCTTGAAGGCTAAAAAATATCTTTATTCTGTCCATACTTGATTGATAATTTGATTGAGTATAGAAAACTAGATTCAAAATCATTTCCCTGTTGTCTTCTTTCACCCTGTGCTACCCGATGGGCTTGTATTCCTTTGCAGGGAACATTTTATTTTTATTCTCTTTGGAACCTTTGAGCCTTTTCTTACTCTGTAAGAGTGTAAATCTGTCTCCAAGGGCGGTCATTTTTCTTTCGTTCTGCAGACCATGCTATTGGGAGACCCCACATCTCTACAAGCCTGAAATGTTCTCTTTTAATATTTCACTGTTAAAGTCCCTCCCTCTGTGTCTCTCCCTTCTGGGACTCGTGCTGGTTGGAGGTGGACCTGCTGGCCTCCTCCCTCTTCCTCCGCTTCCTCCGTCTTTCTGGATTTTTCCTGTATTTCTCCTGCTCTGATCCCTGGGCTGAGACTGAAGCCAACTCACCCCTGGCTCGTCCCCTGAGAGCGATGAAGTGCCACGCCCCCTCCCGCTCTCCCGTGTGCCGAGGCCCCCAGGGAGCAGCCTGCACTCCTTCTCCCGTCTGGGAGGCCCCCGGTGCAGGAAACCGCCTTCCCGAGGAGGTGGGCCCTTGGCTCTGGGGAGCCCCAGCTCTGCCCTGGGCAGGCCAGGGTGGCGCCGGGAGGGGAGGAGGCGGCGGGGCCAGAGGCCGAGCGGTGCCCGAGCCCCTCCCCCGCTTCCTCCTCCTCCAGCCAATTCCTGGAACTCGCGAGTGCTTGTTGTGAGGGGCTTTTCTATGGAAACCAGGGAGGCTCCGGGCCGACAGACACGGACAGCACAGGGAGGCCAGGGCGGGAGGCCGCCGGACCCTGCGCCCAGGCCGGGCCATTGGAACCGATTCCCACCCTGCCCTGTCCAAGCACACGGTGCCCTCAGTCGTGTCCTTCCCAGGCCCCCTACCTCCACCCCCACCCCCGCTGCCCTGCCCCTCCTCTCCACCCGGCACGGAAACTCTGCGAGCCATGGGCTGTGTCTCCCACACTTGACTTGGATGGCAGTGCTTGCTGGGGTCCACCCTGACCTGAGGCTCCTCTGAGAGCCCTCCCCAGCCCCCCTGCACTCCCGGGGATATCTCTGCTCTGCCCTCTGGCTGCCGTCCTGCTCCTGGGCTCTTCCTTGTCCTCTGCTTGGCCTGGGTCCGGCAGGAAGCGTCCGGCTGGCTCGGAGCTTGGAGCTCAGGCTGGGTGTTCCTGGCTGCTGCAGGGTGGACTCCAGGCCGCCCGTGCATCGCCGGCCCCTTGGTGCTGTGACACACACACACGCACACACCCACACACACTCACACACTGGAAAGACGGCCACCGGTGGTGATGGGGGCAGCTCTGCTGCCGGAGCCCAGGGCAGTTCTTGGCCTCTCCCGATGCTGACGGCCCGGCTCGCAGTGCCCAGGGCCCTTCTCTGCCTGCCCCCGGCCCGGGCTGCCTGCTGCCCGGGGCCTTCTCCTTCGGGGCTGGAGCCCCTGGCGCAGCATCTTGGGGGCGGCTGTGGGTCTTGGGGCCTGTACTTGTTGGTCGCCGAGGAGCAGAGGTGCGCTCAGGTGCATCTGGAAACGGAGCAGAGAGGCTGCTCACGCATTCCTAACAGCAGGCGCGGGCCGGAGGCGCTGGGCCCGGCACCCACGGGCACCCACACATTTCCACGTTCGCCCGCTCTGCGCTCACCTGGGCCTGCTGACACTGAGCCTGCACCTGGAGGTGCCATTCCGTCAGCTGCACCCCCAGAGCGACCCCGCCTGCCAGCCTGCCCGCCTCGCCCCAGCGCCGCTGTCGGGGACACCTACAATGCCCCGCTCCAGCCCGCGCCCACCTCCCCTGCCCGCCTCCCCTCGCCCACCTCCCCCCGCCCACCTCCCCTCGCCCACCTCAGCCCATGCTTGCCTCCCCTCACCCACCTCCCCGTGCCCATCCCTCCAGCTCTGCGGCCTGAGAATCCCGAGGAGACGCTCGTGCTCCAGGAGAACCTAGAAGCCCCCCTGTAGACCCCCGGAGCCAGGCTCCCCGACCTGCTGGCCCTGCCCCCTTGCCCGCAGGGACCTCTGCACGCCCCCCCAATGTCAAGGCCTGCCGCACCCTCCAGCCCCCGCCGTGCCGACGCCCCTGGCAAAGCAGGCCCCGAGAGCCCGCCCAGCAGAGCCCCCACGGGGTCAGCCCCCACCCAGGCGCAGCGGTCCCCGAGGTGCCCCCGCCAGCCTGCGCCCAGGGCCCACCTGCCCGCCCGCCGCAGCCCCTCCCCAGCTGGCTGCCGGGGTCGTAGCTAAGTCCAGCCCCTGCCCGGCGGCGCTGGGGCCGCCCGTTCTGCGGAGGTGTCTGTGGGGACCCAGGACCCGCCTCACGGAGAGCAGGAGGGTTCCAGTCCCTGGGCAGGGGGCACAGCTAAGGAGAGCCCCTGCACCTGCGCTGTCAGCCCACCCCTCCTGGTCAGGGATCCCCCAGGAACGTCCACGTGGAGCAATTCCGGGGACACAGCCCCCCAGGAGGTCCTCTGCGCCCACAGAAAGAGAAAAGCCGCAGGTGGAAGCCGAGTGGGCGCCCTGCTAAGGAACCACAGAAAAGGAACGTGCCAAAGAGAACGGAGGCGCGGCTGCTTGTGCAGGAAAGAGGGGAATGAAATAGTAGAATACAGAGAGTTCTACAAAAGGGAATCGCGTGGGAAGGGGGCGGAGGCAGGAGTGGAAGCCAGACTCCTCTGCATGCGCTGTTTTTCTTTTTGCTGTAACAGCTTTGTTGGGACATAATTCACAGGCCATACAATTGTCTATTTAATGTGTTCAATTAAGTGGTTTTTTGCATATTCGTGTAACAACCATCACCATCAATTTTAGAGCATTTTCATCACCCCAAAAAGAATGGGAGCCAGATGTAGCACAGTGGTTGAGCGCCTGCTTCCTATGCACAAAGTCCCAGGTTCGATCTCTGGTACCTCCTAAAAACAAAAGAAAAATAAATGAAAAAACCAGCTCTCATTGGGAGCAGATGAAGCTCGTGGTTGAGCACCTGCTTCCCACGTACAAGGTCCCAGGTTCTATCCCCGATCCCTCCTAAAATCAGACAAAAAGCAGTAACTGCGGACCCACTGGCTGTCTCATCAGCCCCCCACCAGCCTGGGCAAGCCCCATCTCACTCTGTCTCCAGGGTGTGGCCCACTCTAGGCGGGTCATGTAAATGGAGTGACACAATTGTGGACTTTGGGCCTGGCTTCTTGAAAGAAGCATGTTTTCAAGCCTCATCCATGTGATAACATGTATCGGCCGTCCACCCCTTTTTAAAGCATGTCTCATTTTCCATGAGAACAGTGGCAGGTTTACAGAAAAACCATGCAGAGAGCACAGAGTCCCTGCATTCCAGACACACACACTCAGTTTTCCCCGTAATTATGCTCTTCACTGCGGCAGTATTCTCATTAGGGTCCCCTCTGTGTGCTGTTCTGTGGGTTTTTATGTGTTTTCCTCTTTTAGTTTTTATTGTGGGGACGTATATACAACGTAACATTTCCCATTTTAACCACTTTCTTTCTTTTTTTAATTTTTTTGTATTTCAGACTTGGCAAGTCAACCTACCTGCAAACAGGATTTGCATCTTGCCAATCGTCCCACTTTGTCCTTTATTGCAAAAAAAAAAAAAAAAAAAGTTCCGCTGCAGGGTCTAATCCAATGTTGTATCTAGTTGTCATGTCTCTTGCCACTTCCTTTAATGTGTATGGAACAGTTTTTTAAAAGCAGTTTTATTGAGATATATTTTCATACGACACAATCCGCCCTTCAGTTATATAACACAATGGCATTAGTTGCATTCACAGTGCCGTGCCACTGTCACCTCCATCCACATAGAAACTCCGTGCCACTTAAGCCTTAGCCCCCCCACCCCACCCCGGCCCCTGGAAGCCTGGATCCTAGTTTCTGACTCTTGGGATTTGCATATCGTAATCACCTCGTATGTGTAAGTTTACGCAGTGTCTGATCTTTTGCATCTGGCTTAGTTCACTCGACGTGGAGTCTCAGGGTTGCGTGAGCCGGAGCGTGGCTCCTCCCTGTGGCTGGAGAACGTCCACACTGCGCTCACCTTATCTGCAGTCGCGGGGTGGAGCGTTGCCACCTCTGGGCTGCCGTGACTGCTGGTGCCTGGACGCGCACGCTGCTGTGTGGCCGTGTGTGGTTTGCTCTTGGGTGTACGCCCAGGGGTGGACTTGCCAGGCCAGGTGGAAGCTCCAGCCTAACTTCTCAAGGAACTGGCGTTCTGGTTTGCAAAGCGTCTGCTGCATTTCACGTCCCCGCTGCCCAGGTACGCGGGTTCCCAGCGCTCCACGTCCTCACCGGCACTTGCCTGTCCTTTTCGTCATTCGTCTGTTTTTATTATTATTCTTCTTGCAGTCCTGCCCATGCTCTGATCACGACGGTGTCCTTTTGAGTCTGGCCCTCCTGGGCTGGGGAGGGGCAGCTCCTGGTTCTGAGCTGACGGCCGGGGTGCACTTTCTATCTACACTTCTGATATTTGATTCCATTCAGTGCTATCCAGTCCAAGTTTCTTTGATGAATGAAATCGACACGGGGAGGGCGGGCCTCTGGCGGGGTCGTGCGGCTGGAGGAGGAGGCAGGGTCCAGGCCCGGGAAGGGGGTCCCGGGAGTCCATGGGCGCCTCCCGACGTGCGCCAGCCGTGGGGCGCTTGGTCCCTCAGGGGCCTCGGCACTGTCCCACGCTGGGCATACGCAAGGGAGCCCACCACCCTCTGTCGTGGCCAAACCAGTCCTGCCCATCGTCAGCCAACATGTCCTGCCTCAATCCTAGTTTCTGACTCTTGGGATTTGCATATCGTAATCACCTCTTATGTGTAAGATCACGCAGTGTCTGATCTTCTGCATCTGGCTTAGTTCACTCGACGTGGAGTCTCGGGGTTCCTCCATGTCGTTCTGATATGACATGTGCCGGCCACCACCTCCGGCCGCGTCCAGCTCCGCTGGCCGGGCACCGCCGAGCCCGCTTTCTTGGGTGTTGATGGTCAGGCCGAGAGCCCCCTCCCGCGGCCCCCTAGCCCCTGTCCTGGTCCCCAGACCTACACCAGAAGTGACCGGGAGAGGGCGCGGGGGTCCCTGAAGAGGCGAGGGAGGGAGCAGTCGGGCTGCCCTGGGGAAGCCAGAGTCGGGGGCGGGCTCGCTCCCACAGTGTCCTGCTCGGAGCCCTGCCCGGGCATCACAGGGCAGGCCGGGGCACAAGCCCCCGTGGAGGCGGAGCAGGGCCAGCGGGACTGGGCAGCTGTCACATGTCACCAGGTGTCACCAGGCAGGAACTCCTGCCAACTTTGTGGCCCAGTCTCCGTGGTCCAGTGGCATCACCGACGCCACTCTCGCAAGCCTGCTTAGATCCAGGGGAGGAGACACAGGCCACCTCCCTCCCCACGGGAAGATCACCGAAGTCTCACAGTGAGAAGAGCATGTGCCTCAGTGGCCATGTGCGACCACTTCACAGCCACTGGGAGGGCTATTACTAAAAAAGGAGAAGAAGGAAAAGGAAAGTAAAAACTGGAGAGGAGGTGGAGAACTTGGAACTCTGGTGCCCTGTTGCTGGAATGGAAAACGGTGCAGCCGTGGAGGAAAGCAAGGCGGCGACTCCTCAGAAAGCTGGGCATCGAGTTGCACGTATGACCCGGCAATTCCGCTTGCAGGTGTTTACCCACGGAGGGTGAAACGGGGTCTGTGATAGTAGCCAAAGGGGTGCTGATGCAAAATACCAGAAATTGGTGGGTGTTTATGAAGGGTATTTATTTGGAGTAGGAGCTTACAGATCCCAGGCCATAAAACATAAGTTACTTCCCTCACCAAAGTCTATTTTCACACATTGGAGCAAATGGCTGCCGACGTCTGTGAGGGCTCAGGCTTCCTGGGTTCCTCCCTTCCAGGGCCCTGCTTCTCTCTGGGTTCAGGGTTCCTCTCTTCCTGGGGCTGGCTTCTCTTTCCTCTGTGAGCTTACTTGCTGGGGCTCCAGCTTAAGGCTTCAGCATCAAACTCCAACATCAGAAACCCTCCACACTGTGCTTCGCGGTGTCTTTTATCTGTGAGTCCCCACTCACCAAAGGATGGGGACTCAATGCCCTACTGGCATAAGAAGTTTACATAATTACTTAAGTAAACCTATGAATGCAATATAGTCTAATATGCCTAGAGGCAAAGATCAGTTTACGAACATAATCCAGTATTTCCTTTTTGGAGTTCATCAATAACGTCCGCCTGCTCGAGGGTTTAAACAGATGCTCCCGTGCCAGTGTCCACAGCAGCTTGAGTCACAAGAGCCCAGAGACGGCCCCATCAAAGGAACAGACAAAGCAGGTAAGGACGAGTCCAGTTCTGAGGCAGGCTGTGACTTGGAAGCACCTTGAAAATCTCATGCTCAGTGAAATCAGCCAGGCACTGAGGAAGCAGCAGGGTGATGGCTGGAAATGGTAAATTCACAGGGACAAATGGGGGGGGGGGCGCCAGGGTGTGGCAGTTTGATATCATTTATGAAGTCCACAAAGAGATACTGATCATGTTTGTAAACTGGCCTGTTCCTCTGGTGTGATACCCTTGGACTGATTTATGTTCAAAGGCTTTGCCTTTACTCGATTAAATCAAGATTAGGGCTTTGATTGGACCAAGTCATCGGGGTGGGGGGGGCGGGCTTGAGTCCCCGCCCCTTGGTGGGCTGATAAAGCAGACTCTCACGCAGAGGTGGGTTCACAGAAGAAGGCACTGCGGGGGGACGCTGGAGGCCCAGGGAGAGCTGAGCCATTCCCCCGGTAGTTCACAGCCGACCTTGTGCAGAGACCAGGGCCGCCGAGAAGCCCTGGGACGAGCCCTCCAGCCTCCAGCCGAGGTGGGCAGACGCGGGGCCCACGGAGCCTCACGGGGGAAGAGGAAGGCTGGGCCTCGCAGGCGCCGCCCGCCGTCTTGCTCCAACACGTGGCGACAGCGTTTGGAAGGGAAGTGACCCTGAGGTGGACTCTTTGGGGCCTTGTGATGTAAGCTCCTACCCAAAATAAGCACCCTTCGTAAAAGCCAACCGAGTTCTGGTACTTGTATCAGCGCCCCTTTGGCGGACTAATATACAGCGGATGTTCCTTGGGGAAAATAATTCATAAAAAAAGAGGAAGCGCGAATGTGGTCGCTGGAGCTCCTGATCCCAGCAAGAGAGCCCCCGGGGGTCCATGGAATGTGTGGGCAGCACGGGCGCCTAACGGTGGGGACGCCTCAGCTGTCGAGGCGGGTGACGGCTGGCTTCTCAGAGCTGGCCCTTGGATGGTCACTCCTGGAGCCACCGCGGGCCCCCGAGGCAGGGCAGAGCAGGGCCGCGGAGGGCTGGTGCGCCTGCCGCTGCCCCCTCCCCGGCAGCTGTGTACGCCCCTGTGCGAGACCCCGTGGGGGGCCGTGCTTTGCTGGCCCCCGGGGGAGCGAGTTTTGGACGAGGAGATGGCGGGGCCCTGAGGCCTGCTGGCGGGCAGACGCTTGGTCTCCGCGGAGACGGCCGAGCCCCGCAGGCCGAGGCGGTCCCCGCGGTCGGAGAGGACGGACCTCAGGAAGGCGGTGCCAGCCGGGCGGGCAGCGAGGGCCCGAGGGCCACACACGAGAGGCCGGTGGCCCCGAGCGCTGCCCCCAGCGGGCCCCCTTCCAGGCCAGCCCGCGCTCTCCACCTCCCTGCCGGCCGCGGCGGCCCCGGGGTCCCGGGAGACGAGGGAGAGGAAGGTCCAGCCCTGGCACCGCGCCCCCGGCCCAGCCTCAGCACAAACGCGCCCCATGAGCGCCTCCCTCGCCTGCTTCCCCTGGTCCGCGGCCCGCTGGGGTCCGAGTTCCAGCACCCCCGGGGGCAGGGGCGCCCCAGACGCAGCGGGATCCACGGAGAGGGAGAGTGCGCCCGTGCTCCACGTCCCGCCGCCGGCCCTCCCCCCCCAGCGCCCCTCGGCCCTGGCGCCGTCCACCCGCCCCCCGCGGCGTCTGGGCTCCCCGACCCCGGAGCAGCTTGGCGCCAGCGCTCCCGCTCCGAGCTGGGCGACACGGGCACGGATGCCGAAGCAAGGCCGGGCGCCTGGCATGGGATGCTGGACCGCCAGCCCTTGCCCTGGGGCCTGCATCCAGGGCGGGGACTTGCACCGGCCTGGAAGGTCGGGGGTGGCCGAGGGGCGAGGAGGCCGGCCCGGCTCTCACCAGCCCCCCGCTTTCCTCAAGCTCCCGTGACGCACAGACATGGGGAGGGTTCAGGTCCCACGGCGGGGTGGCCCCCGCCCGGCTCCCTGAGTGGGCCCGATGCCATGCCCCCTTCCTGAACGATTCAACGCTTGGATTTTAGCTCGGCCTGTGGGTATCTGGAGAAATTCCAGCCAACGGGAAGGGAGCGGTGGTTTTGTGCGTGGCCTGCACCCCAGGAAGTATCTTTAGAAGGACGGGCATGCCCATTCTCTCTTTTGCCTTCTGTTGACTGGAGTGTGGATACGATGACCGGAGCTGGGGCAGCCGTCGTGGATCACGAGGCGATCTTGTGAAGGGGAGACACGCCCAAGCCAGCACACGAGAGGGGGAGCCCCAGGCTTGGACGCTGTGAAGCTTCCACAAGAGCAGGACCTCCGACCTGCCACCTGCGTTCACTCCTGTCTTGTTTAAGCCACTGTTGTTTCAGGGTTTCTCTCAGCTACAGCCCAAGATGATCCTGACACACCACTCTCACAGAGCTCCCGTCAGCCGCGTTTCTCACGCCGTGCGCTCAGCAGCAGAGGCGCACGATCGCCCGCGGGAGCCCTGCGGTTGCACGAAGGCTCGCCCTGTGGGGAAGGGTCTCCCCTCGGACGTGTCCCCCCAGCATGGTGATGGCTGACCCGCCCGGGCTGAAAGGCCACAAGGGAAACAGCCGGCGCCGCCCGCTCCCCTCTTCTCTCCCGCAGGAAACAGCAGGGTCCAAGCAGCGCTGGGGAGGGAGGGAAGGGGGGGCAGGGGACCTGGGACTCTTATGGGCTTCCAGAAAGAAAGAGACGAGCAAAAAGCCACCCCAAACCCCGCTGTTATCGGAGAGATTCACAAACCAGGGAGAGGACACTGTGGACTGCGCAGGGTGTGAGGAGGGGCTGTGAGGAGGGGCTTTGGGGGGAGTGTGGGGGTGTGTGAGGGGGGCTGTGAGGGGGGCTGGGGGGGCTGAGGGGGTGTGCGAGGGGGGCTGTGAGGAGGGGCTGAGGGGGGAGTGTGGGGGTGTGTGAGGGGGGCTGTGAGGGGGGCTGGGGGGGCTGAGGGGGTGTGTGAGGGGGGCTGTGAGGAGGGGCTGAGGGGGGAGTGTGGGGGTGTGTGAGGGGGGCTATGAGGGGGGCTGGGGGGGCTGAGGGGGGTGTGAGGGGGCCTGTGAGGAGGGGCTGTGGGGGGCTGTGGGGGGATGAGGGGGTGTGTGAGGGGGCTGTGGGGGGCTGTGGGGGGCTGTGAGGAGGGGCTGTGGGGGGATGAGGGGGTGTGTGAGGAGGCTGTGAGGAGGGGCTGAGGGGGGCTGTGAGGAGGGGCTGTGGGGGGCTGTGGGTGTGTGTGAGGGGGGCTGTGGGGGGCTGTGGGGGATGTGAGGGGGGCTGTGAGGAGGGGCTGAGGGGGTGTGCGAGGGGGGCTGTGAGGAGGGCCTGAGGGGGGAGTGTGGGGGTGTGTGAGGGGGGCTGTGAGGGGGGCTGGGGGGGCTGAGGGGGTGTGCGAGGGGGGCTGTGAGGAGGGGCTGAGGGGGGAGTGTGGGGGTGTGTGAGGGGGGCTGTGAGGGGGGCTGGGGGGGCTGTGGGGGGCTGTGGGGGGCTGTGAGGAGGGGCTGTGGGGGGGAGTGTGGGGGTGTGTGAGGGGGGCTATGAGGGGGGCTGGGGGGGCTGAGGGGGGTGTGAGGGGGCCTGTGAGGAGGGGCTGTGGGGGGCTGTGGGGGGCTGAGGGTGTGTGTGAGGGGGCTGTGGGGGCTGTGGGGGGCTGTGAGGAGGGGCTGTGGGGGGATGAGGGGGTGTGTGAGGGGGGCTGTGAGGAGGGGCTGAGGGGGGCTGTGAGGAGGGGCTGTGGGGGGCTGTGGGTGTGTGTGAGGAGGGGCTGTGGGGGGTGTGAGGGGGGCTGTGGGGGGCTGTGAGGAGGGGCTGTGGGGGGCTGAAGGGGTGTGTGAGGGGGGCTGTGGGGGGCTGTGGGGGATGTGAGGGGGGCTGTGAGGAGGGGCTGAGGGGGTGTGCGAGGGGGGCTGTGAGGAGGGCCTGAGGGGGGAGTGTGGGGGTGTGTGAGGGGGGCTGTGAGGGGGGCTGGGGGGGCTGAGGGGGTGTGCGAGGGGGGCTGTGAGGAGGGCCTGAGGGGGGAGTGTGGGGGGTGTGTGAGGGGGGCTGTGAGGGGGGCTGGGGGGGCTGAGGGGGTGTGTGAGGGGGGCTGTGAGGAGGGGCTGAGGGGGGAGTGTGGGGGGTGTGTGAGGGGGGCTATGAGGGGGGCTGGGGGGGCTGAGGGGGGTGTGAGGGGGCCTGTGAGGAGGGGCTGTGGGGGGCTGTGGGGGGATGAGGGGGTGTGTGAGGGGGCTGTGGGGGGCTGTGGGGGGCTGTGAGGAGGGGCTGTGGGGGGATGAGGGGGTGTGTGAGGAGGGGCTGTGGGGGGTGTGAGGGGGGCTGTGGGGGGCTGTGAGGAGGGGCTGTGGGGGGCTGAAGGGGTGTGTGAGGGGGGCTGTGGGGGGCTGTGGGGGATGTGAGGGGGGCTGTGAGGAGGGGCTGAGGGGGTGTGCGAGGGGGGCTGTGAGGAGGGCCTGAGGGGGGAGTGTGGGGGTGTGTGAGGGGGGTTGTGGGAGGCTGTGAGGAGGGGCTGTGGGGGGCTGAGGGTGTGTGTGAGGGGGGCTGTGGGGGGTGTGAGGGGGACTGTGAGGAGGGGCTGTGGGGGGCTGTGGGTGTGTGTGAGGAGGGGCTGTGGGGGGCTGTGGGGGGGCTGTGGAGGGCTGTGGGGGGACTGTGGGGGGGCTGTGAGGAGGCCTGGGGTAGACTTGCTGTGCTCACTCGGTGCCCACATTGGGAACACAAGGAGCTGGGGGTCTTTCCTGGGGGATGGCCGCAGCTCCCTCCCTGCCCTCCCCTCCCTTCCCTTCCCCTCCCCTCCCGTCCCCTCCCCGCCCCACGCCCTCCCCTCCCCTGCCCTCCCCTGCCCTCCCCTGCCCTCCCCGCCCCTGCCCACGGAGCCTGAAGGCCGCAGTGCTGGCCCCTGCTGGCTGGAGCCAGGCTGTGCTGCTGGGAACCTGGGGAGCCCCCGCCGGGCAAGTCCTTCCACCCTCGGCCCTTGCGGGGGGAGCGGGGCGCCCTCCAGAGCCGGAGGAGGCGGCCTTGGCAAATGGGGGGGGGGAAGGGGAGGGGGAGGGGGAGAGGGGAGGGGAAGGGAGCCCCCCACCAGGTCCTTCCCGTGGCAGCCAACAGGCACCCAGGGAAATGATGGCTACAGGGAGGACCCGGTGAACAAAACCTGAAGCTGACCCTGGAAGGAATTGGTAAGAAAGGCAGTGACCGGAGGGTTAGAACCGTAATTAACGCACCAGAGAAATTCGAGAAGATATTGCCCTAGTGAAACGGGAACAGGAAGCTGGAGAAAGGAAAATTGGGGAACAAGGAAAAGTTCATAGAGATTAAAAACATGATCCTTTTTTTTTAAATCAGGAGAAGGGTTGGAAATGTGTGATACTGCAATGACAGATACATGACATTATATGTTTGTCAAAGCCTATAAAACTATACAGCACAAAGTGCAAACCATAATGTAAACTGTAGGCTTTGGTTAGTAACAATGTTTCCATTTTGGTTCATCAGCTGTAACAAATGTACCACAGTAGTGTAAGATGTTAGTAATACGGGAAACTATGTGTGTAGGAGTGTATGTGGGGGTTATATGGGAATACCCTGTACTTTCAGTGTAATTTTTCTGTAAATGTAAATCTAAAATGTCTCTAAAAACAAAGTTCATTATTTCAAAAAGAAAAGAAAAAAATGGCAGTCACCCTGGGAAAAAAATTAATAGATTTATAAACTTAGACATAGAGGGGTAGAGTCTGAAGGGACCTGAAGAAGCTTTAGCTTTAACTCCCATTTTACGTTTGAGAAAATTGGACACAGAGAGGCAAATAACTTCCTCCGATTACCCTAGAGTTGACCAGTTTACCGTGCAGCACCCCATGACAGTTGTTTATGAGGGTTCAGTTGTTCCTTCAGCAGTCAGTTATGTGTCAGGCATAAAGACTGCAAATCACTAAGGACAAGGTAAAAGGGGTTGACCAGTAGTCTGACACTTCAGAGCTATTTCCAAGAGCCGTGAAAAGAAGCGCTGACGGCGCGTGTGTGGCGCGTCCTGCTTCGCCTGCTGGGGCAGCCGCTCGGCCGCACGTCTAAGTGTGGGCACGCGGGGTCCACGGGGCCGGGCTTGCGGGGCACAGTCCAGCTCGACTCCTCTTGCGCCAGCACAGTTACCCACCTTTGACTCTCAGAAGTGTTCAGCGTTGGACAGTAAGTTAAATGGTCACCCTGAAAAGAAAATCAGGAGAAGGGTTGGAAAATACAGCCACAGAAATTTCCCAGAATGTAGCACAAACCACAAAAAGGTGAAAATCAGAAGAGGAAAGTTAAAAGATATGTAGGATCTACCCAGAGTGTCCAAAATTTGTCCAGGAGGAGCTCAACAAAAAGGAGGTCAGGCGCGTCGGCTCCCACGGCTGCTGTGACAGCGTGGTGGCCTAAAGCCCTAACTTACCCGCTCATGGCTCTGGAGCCACAAGCCGTGACGGCTGTGCCCCATCCGGAGGGGCCTCTGCCCGCGTGCCCTGGCCGTGGCGCCGGCTCCCACTCCCCGGCCAGCAGTGTGATGTCTTCAACTCTCTCGGGACCTTGGCCCTGCTGGTCATCACGTCGCTGTCACTGAAGCCCACCATCTTGCCCCCCTCTCATATGGCCCCTTGTGGGTCCACTGGGCCCACCTGGGGAGTCAAGACTAACCTCTCTGGAGGCGGACGCGGCTCAATGGATAGAGCATCCGCCTACCACATGGGAAGTCCAGGGTTCAAACCCAGGGCCTCCCGACCCGTGTGGTGAGCTGGCCCAGCGCAATGCCGTGCCATGCAAGGGTGTCCCCCGCGTAGGACAGCCCCATGCACAGGGAGTGCACCCTGCATTGAACCACCCGGGGCTAGAAAAACGCAGCCCGCCCAGGAGTAGCACCGCACACACGGAGAGTTGACACAGCAAGATGATGCAACAAAAAGAGACACAGATTCCCGGTGCTGCTGAGAATACAAGTGGACACAGAAGAACACACAACAATGGGGGGGTTGGGGAAGGGGAGAGAAATAAATAAAATAAATCTTAAAAAAAAAAGACTAACCTCTCCATCTCCTTACCATCTTTAACTTAATCACACCGGCACTGTCTCTTTGGCTAGCTAAGGAAGCATCTTCACGGGTTCCGGGGACTAAGACCTCTTGGGGTGGCATTAGCCTGCTCATTCCAGTAGAAATAAAGAAATGATGGGGAAAATTAGGAGAGCTAGGAAAGAGGGAAGGAGGGCAAGAAACAGGGTTGCTCTTACAGTCCTGATGAAAACTGACTGCAGTGAGCAGAAGGGAATAGAAGCAAAGCCTCTACCCCTAGAGGATTATCAGGAAAAATGTGGGGCCCATAACCACAGCTGAGGAGGGACAGGTGCAGCCCCGAGACCTGAGCACACAGAGCCTAAGGCAGGCTTGACCCTGCTCCCACCAGACCAAGAAGCATCTAGTAAGAATAACAGCCGACGACTGCTGGGGAAACTGCGAGCACAGACTATCCCCGAGGTGCAGCACGAGTGCAAGCCTTGAAGCTGGTGACAGAGCAGAGGAGAAAGCAGCCTCCACCCTGGTCACCAGGTATGCGAAGGACTTCGCGCCTTTGTGCCGTGAGGGAGCTGTATCAAGCCAGCCCACGCTGAACACCTAGCAGAAGGAAACACATGCTAATTTCCAAAATCAGAATTATTTGCCTCAGTCTCTACTATCTAATACATTTGTTTTTAACAAAAATTGAGAGTCATATGGAAAGGCAAGAAAAAACAATGTATCCCCAAAAAACTAATCAATGAATAGACTCAGATATGAAATAGATGTTGGAATGATCTGAGGGTGAATTTAAAATAACTATGATTAATAAGGCAAAGGCTCTGAAGAAAAAACTGGCAACATACAAGGTCAGATGTATGATTTTAGCAGAGACGTGGAGACTGTAAGAATCAAATGTAGCTACTAGAAATGAAAAACACAGTAACGGAGATGAAGAGTGCCTTTAACAGGCTCATGAGAAGACTAGGCACAGCCAAGGCAAAAATCAGTGAGCTGGAAGGTAGGTCAATGAAAACACAAGCAGAATCAGAGTTGAAAAAAGAAGAAGAGAAAAAAGAACAGTGCATCTAAGAGCTATGGGACAATGCCAAATGTTCTCACATACACATTGCTGAAATCTCAGGAGGAGAAGAGAAAAGGAATAGAACAGAAGAAATATTTGGGGAAAAAAACTGTTTCAGATTAGTGACAGACACAAAACCAAAGATCCAAGAAGCTCAGAGAATCCTAAACAAGATAAATGCTATTGGGTAGGGGTTGGGGGGTGAAGTGTGGTTAGCGAGCCATACCTACGCATGCCATATTCAAATTACTGAAAGCAAAAACACATTACAGAGAGACAAAGGTAAGAATTACAGCAGACTTCTTGTCAGAAACCACACATCCAGAAATATGATGCAGTGACATCTTTCAAGTTCTAAAAGACAAAATCGTCGCTCCAAAATTCTATACCCAGAAAACATATCTTTCAAAAATGAATAAGACTTAGTGACTTTCTCAGGTAATTAAAAGCAGAAAATTCATTGCCAGCGATCTATACTACAGGAAATGTCAAAGGAAGTTCTTCAGGCTGAAGAAACGGGATACTACTAGGAACTTGGATCTATACAAAGAAATAGAGTGATGGGAATGGAGTAAATGTAGATAAAATGAAATTTTTTATTTTCTTAATTGATCTAAAAGATAACTGACTGCCTTAAAACAACAACACCAAAAAATAGTAGCAAAATATTATAACATATGGAAAAATGAAATGCATGGCAAAATAGCAGAAAGGATGAGGGGGGAATTGAGAATATTCGATTGCAATCTCCTTACACTACATGTGAAGTGGAATAATATTATTTTAAGGTTGACACTGACCAACAAAGATGTATACTATAAACCCTAGGGTGACCACTAGTATTTTATTAAAAAGAGGGTATAAATAGTAAAGCAATAGTGGAGATAAAATAGAATCATTAAAAGGCTCCATTAATTCAAGAGAACGCATAAAAAGAGGAAAAAAAGAAAGTATAGGTGGACCAAATAGAAAACAAGTTATCAATGTGGGAGCAATTTTAATCCAAACATATTAATAAATTAAAATTGGGATGGTCTAAACACATCTATCAAAAGACAGAGATGGGGAGATTAGATAAGAATGCAATACCAATTATATGCTATTACAAGAAATCCACTTTAAATATAAAGACGTAGCTAATGAAAATGAAAAAAGATGCACCTTGCAAACACACATATATATTATATTAATTGTAGCTGTATTAATATCAGACAAACTAGACTTCAAAATAAAAATTATTATCAGAGATAAAGGGGGACATGGCAAGATAAGAAAAGATTCAATTTTCCTGAGAGATGTGACAACCCTAAACATGTTTGCATCTATCAAGAGAGCTCCAAAATCATGAACTAAAAACTGATAGAACCAAAAGGAGAAATGGACAAATCTAGAATTATAGTTGGAGAACTCTAGCCAATATAAAAAGGAGTGCAAGTTACCAGTATCAGAGATGAAAAAATGGTCATCACTGCAGACACCCACAAACATTAAAAAGATAACATGGAAATGATACAAACTCATTGATAAAATGGAGTGATTCCTTGAAAGACACAAGCAACTCAAATTCACTCAAGAAGAAATCTATTAGCTGAGTAACGCTTTATCTATAAAGAATTGATTTTGTAGTTAAATACCTCCCAAAACTGAAAACTCCATTCCCAAATGTGTTCCCTAGTGAATTCTACCAAAAATTTAAGAAAGAAAAAAGGCCAATTTTACACAATCTCTTCCCGAAAACAGAGGAGTAGGGAACATTTCTCAACTCATTTTATGTGTCAATATTACATTGTTACTAAATCGAGACAAGGTAGTATGAGAAAACTACAGCCTGATATCCCTCAGGATCTTAGACGTAAATATTACACACAAAGTATTAACAAATTGAATCCAGAAATATATAGACAATAATACATCACAACCAGTGGTGCTAATCCCAGGAATTAAAGACTAGGTCAACATTTGAAATTCAATCAGTGCAATTCACTTTTTAACAAACTTTTCTTTAGGAAAAAAACCTATGAATATCTCAATCAAATTTCACATAGCACTTTACAATATACAACACCCATTTATGAAGAAAACACAGACTCTCAGTAAACTAGGAATAGGTAGACTTTTTCTTAACAGGAAAGGGACATAAACAAAAAACTAAAACTAGCATCATACTTAATGGTGAAAGGTTGAATTTATCTCCACTAGTATCAGAAACAAGGCAAGGATGCCCTTCTTCACTACTATTCAACATTGTATTAGCAATCCTAGCCAGTGTAATATGGCAAGAAAAATAAATAAAAGGCATATAGGTTGTAAACAATGGCATAAAACTGTTTCTCTTTACAGATGACATGATTGCCTATCTATAAAAGCCCAAAGAAAAAAAAAACTTCTGGAATTAATAAATGAGTTAAACTACAGTATAGGATACAAGTTCAATGTAAAAACTCTATTGTAATTCTATATAATATCAATGCATAAATGTAACTTGAAAAAATTTTAAATTTTCATTTAAAATAGCAAAAAATGAAGTATTTGTGCCTCAATCTGCCTACATATGTGCATAACTTGTATACTGAAAACTAAGAAAAATTGAGGAAAGAAATAATGAAGCCTTAGAAAGTCACCATGTCCGTGAATTGGAAGACTTAAAATGTTAAGATGTCAATCTCACCAAATTTATTTAAACCTCAATTAAATTCCAATCAAACTCCTAGCAAGGTTTATTGTAGAAATTAACAAGTGGATTCTAAAATTAAATATAAATGTAAAGGATCTAGAATAGCCAAAACAACAGAAGGCTTTCCCCATTAGGTATGATGTTAGCAGTAGGTTGTTTTCTAGATGGTCTCTTTTCATGTTAAGACATTCCCCTCCAGTTCTAGTTTGCTGAGAACTTCAATCAGAAATGGATGCTCGATTTTTTCAAATGCTTTTTCTACATCTATTGTGATTATCCTATGCTTTTTATTTTCCATTTTGCCAATATAGTGAATTAAGTTGATTGACTTCAAATGTTAAACCAAACTTGTATTCCTAGGACAAATCCCTCTTAGTAAAAAAATATACATCACTGGACTTGATTTTTACTTCTATGTGTTTAAGGAATCTGTAGTTTTCTTATTGTGTGTACCTATGATTCTTTGTCTTGTTTTGGTATCAGTGTAACACTGGCCTCAGAGCGGTAATCCTCCCTCTTCAATATTCTGGAAGAATGTGTGCAGAATTGGTATTTACTCCTTAAAGGTTTGGTGCAATTCACCCATGAAGATATTTGGGTCTGGAGTTTTCTTTGTGGAAATATTTTTAATGAAAATTTCAATTTCTTTAATAGGTATAGGGTTTTCAGGTTATTTAATGAATTTTGGTAGTTTGTGTCTTTCAAGGATTTTTGCCCATTTCTCTAAGTTGTCAATTTTATAGGCTTATGAATTCCTTTTTAACTTTTTTTTTTTTGACCCAGAGGTTAGTTTGAAGTTGCCAAATATTTGGGGATTTTTCTAGATATTGTTTTATTATTGATTTCTAATTTAATTCCATTGTGATCAGAGAACATTGTGTGACTTAAATCCTTTTAAATTTTAAAATTTATTGAGACATTGAGCCTCTTAGCTCTGTGTGTATATTGTTTCCATCAAATTGGGAATCCTTTGGCCTTTATTTCTTCAAGTGTGTTTCTGTCCTTGCCCTGCTTCCATGGATTATAGTCACATGTACATTAGGTGCACCACTGTCCACTAATGCAGTTTTTATTTTTTTAAATTATTTTTTCTCTGTATGTTGTATTTTGGATAGTTGCTTTTACTATGTCTTCAAGTTTACTAATTTTATCTCCTGTCAAGTCTAAGGCTGTTAATCTTATCAATTGTCTTTTTTCCTCAGGGATTATAGTTTTCATCTTTAGAAGTTGGATTTTGATATTTTTAAAAAATAACTCCTGTGTGTCTACTTAATTTTTGAACATATTGAACAGTTCTAATAAAAGTTTTAATGTCTCCATCTGCTAATTCTAGCATATCTGTGTTATTTTGGGGTTGGTTTTGATTGATTATTTTCCTGCTTCTTTGTGTATCTGGTAATTTTAATCAGATGCCAGATATTGTGAATTTCAGCATGTTCGATGCTTGCTATCTTTGTGTTTTTATAAATGGTGTGCTTTATTCTGAGACACACAAGAAAGGTACTTAACACAGCTTGGTCTTTCTGGGTCTTGTGTGTTTCTCAGGCAAGCCTGGAGCGGGGCTCTGAGGCCTGCACCCCTCCTCACGGCGGGGGCTGGGCAGCCCTGAGACCCTCGCTTGTTTCCCTTCTCTCGCGGTCACTCTCTTTCCTCGCCTGGACTCCAGCAGCTCCAAAACGACTGTTCATGTTTCTTTTCTGTTTGTTTTCCACTTTCAAACTTATTTTTTTTAGAGTAGTAGTAGGTTTACAGAAAAATTATGGAGAAAGTACAGAGTTCCCATGTACAGCCCCAGCCCACCCACCCACGCTCCATTTTCCCTATCGTTTCCCAACATTTCGCTCTAGTGTGGCACCTTTGTTACCACTGATGAACCCATGTGATGATAATTTCATTATAAGCTGAAGTCCTTAGTTTACATCAGGGCTTGCTCTTTGTTCCATGGGTTTAGAAACAATTTTTATTGTGGTGACGTGTATATAACATAACATGTCCCATTTTAACCGTTTTCTAGTGCACAATTCAGGGACGTTAATTATATTCAAAACACTGCACTCCCATCATCACCCTCCTTTACCATGATCGCAAACAGAAGCGACGACGTGAGCCTTAACTCCCTCCTCTGGCGAGCTGTGTTCTGTGAATTTGCGAGTTCTAAGGCTTTCGCTGAGATCACACTGTATTTGCCCTTTTGTGTCTGGCTGATTTTACTCAACATAGTGATTTCAAGGTTTGTCCACGTAACAGCCTTCGCGTGGCTGAATGATGTTCCGTTGCGGGCACATTGTGTCCATCCGTCTTCTCGGCTTGCGTCCGGCTCCTGGCTGTCGTGGAGACGCTGCGTCAGGAGTTCTGTCGCCTGTGCCCGCTGCTCCGGGGAGGACAGGCTGGTCCCCGAGGCTGCGCTGGACCAGCAGAGGCAGGGGCTGTGAAGTGGGTGCGGTGACGTGTGCCCTGAGGGGAGCAGGGCGGCCCCGCCTGGGGTGCTGTCCACCCCCGGGGCAGGAGCTCCCCGGTTCTCCCTGCACCTGCGCCGAGGCCACTCCTCTCGGCGGGCACCCCTGGTGGCCCGCGCCCTGCAGGCTCTGCGCCCAGCGAGCCTCTCTGCCTCTCAGGGCCTGCGTCTGCTCTCCCCGGGACGCACTCCTCTGCCTGGAAAACCCAGGGCACGGCGGTGTGAAGTTCCCGAAGGCTGGAGTGAAACCTCATTCTCGGACACTTGGGCCCCATATCGAGGCTGGAGGGCAGGCGGGCCCCGGCCTCAGCCCCGCGGACGAGGCTCTTGGGCCTCAGTCCCCTCCGAGTGTGCCGGCCCCGCACCCGGCCCCTGCCCTCCCTCGACGGGCACGACCAGGCGACGCTCGGGTCCCTGCACGGCAGCAGCCCTGGCCGGCCCACGTGGGGCTGAGCGAGGCCGGCCTCTGTCCCCTCCCTGCCCGCCAGCTTCCGGCAGAGGGAGGGAGAAGCCCCGGCCCCGTGGCCTGGCCTTGCTGCCTCCCGCAGGCAGAAGTGGGCGGGCGCCTTGGCAGGACGGAGCTGCCCGGCCAGCGCCCCGAGACGGTGCAGCTGCCCAGTCCCCTCAGAGGCCCTGACCACAAGGCTGCAGCGGCTGCAGAGCCTTCCCTATCCCCGACCACTTGGCAGGAGGCGCTGGCTCCCCGCTCCGGCCCTCGCCACCCCTTGGTGCACACGGTCCCTCACGTTCTTTCCGGGGCACCAGCCATCGGCAGGAGAGATTCTGCGGCACGAAGGGAAGATGCAGGGAGAAGTGGCGAGGCCGCTAAGAGGCCTCTGCTGGCCGTCACCTCCACGGTCACGGCTGACCAGCAGCGCCGCGGGCGCATTTAACCCTCCAGCTCAGTGCGCACCGCTCGTACACCCTGTATTCCGGGCCAGGACGTAAGGTTTGGGGAGGACACATGGCTCATGCGAGTCCGCCTTGCTGGACGGAGAGCTGGACAGGAAGACATGCAAGGTCCCTGCAGCCAAGGAGCAGCAGGCAAGGCCCCAGTGGAGGTGGCCCTGACGGGGAGGAGCTGGGCGAGGGGCGCGGAGGGGCAGGCGAAGGCACAGGGGAGGGAGCGCACGAGGTGCTCTCCTCGGACAAGCAGGGACGCAGGGGTGGCGAGGGGGCAGGGCAGGCTCCCATCTGGCTCCCGCGGGTCAGCCACCGTGGCTGTCCGTCTCGTAAGAGCCTTTTGAGTCAGGAGCGACGTCCTTGGAGCCACCCCATTTCCCCACCCACGGCGGGACCCGCGGGGCCTGAGGCTGGTGATGGCCACGAGTTTAAAAGAAAAGCAGGCCCGCGGGTGAGTCAGGAGCAGGCGCCTGCCCGGCAGCCCTGGGCTCCCACGTCCCCGGCCGCCCAAAGGCCGCTGCCGGGCATGTCTCCCCCGCTGCTGTGTCTAGACGGGCGGACACCCCCGGGGGCCGCGGCTGGGAGCCGGCCGCAGCTGCGTCCTGCTGGAAGCGCTCCTGGAGCCACCTCGGCCCCGCCTGAGTCACCCGAGCCACTTCCTTCCTGAGCATCTGGGCTCCCGCCAAGGGGCGGGCGGGGCCAGCGCCTTTTGGTTTCTTTCAAGTTTTTGTCGCTGCTCTGCTCCCGCTGGGGAGGGGCTGCACCCTGGGTCCGCCGGGGGCTGGGGGCTTCCCGGCACGCCTGCCTGACCAGGGTCTCCTTTGAGAGCCGCCTGCGTGACCCCTGGCACCCGGCCTGCCTCCGGGGACAGCAGCCCTGTCCTTACTCACAGGCGAGGACGTGAGGGGCCAGAGGAGGCTGGGACCTGCCGAGGGGCCCCCGGGCCTGCAGGTGCCCACCACGCCGACCAGCGCGCCGGCTGCCGCGCCACGCGGGCAGTGCCGGGGGCCTGGGTCCTGGAAGCCAGGGGCAGGCAGGGCTGCGGCTCAGCCTCTGGGGTCAACTGGACGAGGGAGCATTTCCCCAAACGGCCCACTGGGCGGGTCCTCGTCCCGCACCCGCCTCAAGGCCCCCACCACGGGTCCAGGTGTGCAGGTGTGGACGTGTGCACGTGCTCTTGTGTACACGCCCTGCATACATGTGCACCCACGTGCGGATGGCTGTGCTGCTGGCGTGGCCACGGGACACTCACTCCACGGGGGACACCCCCGTTCTCTTCCATGTGGCCCACCCAGCTTATGGCCAGGCGCCAGTGAGTCGCGGTCTCGACCAGCACTGACCAGCAGGAGTCGGCTCTTGGAGCCCCAGCAGCCCTCGTGATCCCCGGGCGTCTCCCAGGGGCACCCGCACATGACGTGGCCCAAGAAAGGTTGCTGTCCAGTGCCTGCGGCAGGGCTGGGCAGGGGCCCCTGCGGTTTCCCAGGAGGCGGTTTCCTGGGTCGCAGGCGGGAGGGGCTCACAGTCCCCGGGCCGGCTCGCTGCCCCTCCCCGGCGGCCCCGAGAGGCCGGGATGCAAAGAGAGGCCTTTACTGAAAAGAAGGGTGCAGGAAGGAAAAGCAAGGAACCATGTGGGGACGAGCTGCTGGCCTCCAAGAACACTTGTTGGCTTTTAAATGGCTCCAGCCACAGGGCAGCTCATCACAAGCAGCCCCACTTGCTGAATAATCACTGTGCTCAAGTCCTGGAGGCGGGGCTGGTGATGATGATGGTGAGATGATGGTGATGATGGAGGTGAGAGTGATGATGATGGTGATGGTGATGATGGTGATGGAGGTGAGAGTGATGGTGATGGTGGTGGTGAGAGCGAAGATGGTGATGGTGGTGATGGTGGTGATGGAGGTGAGAGTGATGATGATGGTGATGGTGCCGATGGTGATGGTGGTGGTGATGGTGATGATGATGGTGATGTGGTGAGAGTGATGATGATGGTGATAGTGAGAGGTGATGGTGGTGTTGGTGATGGTGGTGATGGAGGTGAGAGTGATGATGATGGTGATGGTGGCGATGGTGATGATGATGATGATGGTGATGGTGGTGATGGTGATGATGATGATGATGGTGAGATGATGATGGTGGTGATGGAGGTGAGAGTGATGATGATGGTGATGGTGGCGATGGTGATGGTGATGGTGATGGTGATGTGGTGAGAGTGATGATGATGGTGATAGTGAGAGGTGATGGTGGTGTTGGTGATGGTGATGGAGGTGAGAGTGATGATGATGGTGATGGTGGCGATGATGATGGTGAGAGATGATGGTGATGGTGGTGATGGTGATGATGGCAAGAGTGATGGTGATGGTGGTGAGAGTGATGATGATGGTGATAGAGAGAGGTGATGGTGGTATTGGTGATGATGGTGGTGATGGTGGTGGTGGTGATGGTGAGATGATGATGGTGGTGATGGTGATGGTGATGGTAAGATGGTGATGGTGAGAGTGATGATGATGGTGGTGATGGTGATGATGGTGATGATGATGGTGATGGTGGTGGTGGTGATGGTGAGATGATGATGGTGGTGATGGTGATGATGATGATGGTGGTGAGATGATGATGGTGGTGATGGTGGTATTGGTGATGATGATGGTGATGGTGGTGGTGGTGATGGTGAGATGATGATGGTGGTGATGGTGATGATGATGATGGTGGTGAGATGATGATGGTGGTGATGGTGGTATTGGTGATGATGATGGTGATGGTGGTGGTGGTGGTGATGGTGAGATGATGGTGGTGGTGATGGTGATGGTGATGGTAAGATGGTGATGGTGAGAGTGATGATGATGGTGGTGATGGTGATGATGATGATGGTGGTGAGATGATGATGATGGTGATGGTGAGAGTGATGATGATGGTGGTAATGACGCTAATGGTAATGGTGATGGTGATGATGGTGAGAGTGATGATGATGGTGATGGTGATGATGACACTGACGGTGAAGATGGTGGTGATGATGGTGATGAAGGTGATGATGGTGATGGCAGCCACTGTTTATTTCTTGAGCAGGCTTTTTGCCAATGACTTTACATACATTGTCTCTTTCCTGACAGCAACCTTGAGTATATTTATTATTTATTTTAAAAACCTTTTAATTGAAATCTAAAATCCATCCAGGAAAATGAATAAACAGGAAGTGTGCCTGTGGTCTTTATTCACAGATGAGGAGGCAGAGACTGGAGTGGCGTGGTGATTAGCCGGAGGTCACCCCACAGGTAAGAGGCAGAGTAGGGACCCCCGCTTGTCCACGCATGGCTGCAAAGCCTGCACTCCTTCCACCGAGTGGGAATGTCCAGACTTGACCCCTGCTGCGTTTTTTTTTTTTTCTAAATTAGGGAAGTTGTAGGTTTACAGGAAAATCATGCAGAAAATACAGGGTTCCCACATACCCCCTATTATTAGCACCTTGCATTAGTGTGGCACCCTGCTTCAAAATTGAGCTCCCCTGCCCCCCCTCCCGCCTCCTTCCTCCCCTCCCCTGCCCTCCCCTCCCTATCTCTATTTATATATATATATATATACACACACATATACGCATATCAAGAGATGTACACACACTTAATCCATATATGGTCGCAGGTCAGGACGTTTTCGGTCTGGAAATCACCACCAGTAGCCCTTCCTTCCACCGACCCTGCGTGTGCCCTGGCGGGGTCTCATCTGCCGGGGTGCGTGGCGGCCCAAAGCGGGAGGAAGGAGGAAGGCGGTGGCTCTGCCTGACAAGAACAAAGGAGCCAGCTTGGGTCACCCAAGGTTACGCAGGAAGAGGAGGCTGGGAAGGGCCGGCGCCGGCCCCCGGGTTTAGCAACACAGGCCCCCGCCGCCCCCTCCCCTCGGTGGATTTCCTCTCAGCCCACTGACCCCAGCTCCCTTGTGTGTGGCGAGGGGAGGGGCCCCCTGGGAGCCGGTGGGTGTCGGCAGTGGGCGCCCGGCCCCGGAACAAGCCTGAGCTTTGTTGATCAACACGAGATTTTTTTCTTTTCTAATTCATTAGTGTCTGCCTTTATGCATATTCTGTGTCTGTGTTCAAAACGCATTCCTCAGGCTTCCTTTTGCCCTTTTTCTAACTTCTTCTGTTAACCGCCAGCGTCTCCGTTTATTCGTTCCTTCTTGCTCAGGAATGAAAACAGGCTTTGGCTCCAGCCCCCGAGGGTTTTGCCGGGCAGTTTTCTCCCCATCCCTGTCTATGGAACGGCAGTTTTGATTTCCTCTGTGACCCGACATTTCATTTAAGGGAGTGTCTTTGTTTTTAAATTTCAAGTGGTTGGGTTGTCAGGATCGAGCTACAATTTGCATGCAGTGGGTTTTTAAAGGTAACCTGCGTTTACTACTTTGTAGATGTATTGCATTAGGGTTTCAGAACTTCGATACCCTTCCTGCCCTTTTTTGGGGGGAGGGAGCATTTGTTGAGGTTTTCTGTGTGGCCCAACATGGAATCAGTTTTTACAAATATTTATTGGACACTGGAAAGGAAGGAGCTCTGTTTTTACACAGCGCCTGATCTAGATAGAGCTCGTGGGTCATCAGCGTCTGGCCACAGACTGGTGCGCATTTTTCTCCTTCTAGCCGATGGCGGAGCCACTGACCCCAACCTGGCCGCTGGGCATGGGCCGGCCGGCTGCCTGCCCCTCCACACTGCCCCGTGGCCCTCTCCAGAGAGGACGCCCACGTCCCGTGGCAGCAGAAGGCCGGCGGGCCCGTGCCCAGCTCCGAGCCCACTGCCCCCCGGCCGAGCCCGTGCCCTGGCGCCCACGTGGCCTCCTCTGGAGAGGATGCCCACGTCCAGTGGCAGCAGAAGGCCGGCGGGCCTGTGCCCAGCTCCAAGCCCACTGCCCCCCGGCCGAGCCCGTGCCCCGGTGCCCGCCTCCTCGCTGGCAACCACAGCTGCACGCGTCGGCCTGCTGCCCGTTCCAGGCCCTGCCTGGCACAGCCCTGGGCGTGGACTGCCGGTCCCGTGGTCATTCCACGGGGACTCTAGGGAGCCACGGGCGTCGCCCACGGCAGCTACGCACCCCCAGGGGCCCGTGGTGGCGCGCGAGGGGCCGACATGTGCACCTTGTGGCACAGGTTGTTTTCCTTCCCCAGCACGTTTCCCCCAGCCCTCTTCTTTCACTCGCAGAGGCAGCTGCCGTGGCCCGTGTGGGCCGCGCGGCGCGGGGAGGTGGGCTCTGCGCGCGTGGACAAGCCCCTGTGCTCTGCTGGAGCCTCCCGTGCGGGGCCTGGGGTGATGGGGTCTCCTGAGCTGAGCCGCGGCCGTGTCCTCACTCGCCGGTCCCATCATTTGGCCGGCTCATCCTCTGGTTTCTCACTTTTTGAGCTTTCGGCTCCCCGCGCTTTCGCTTTTTTCCTGACTTCGCCTCTGGGCTTTGTCCTCTGCTTCCTTCCGTGCGTTGGAAGCTGTCCCATCCTATCAAAGGGAGTTCTGTCTGTTTATTGCCTATATTGAAAATGTTAACTTGGGAAAAAATGCCTCCTCGCCCAATCTCTTGGCTGCTCACTTCTTGGCCCTTAACAAAATAAATCGGGGTTCACAGGCAGGCTGCTGGCCCGGGACTTACGATGACGTCTCGTGGTTTCAGCATGAAAAATAATTCTTGGGGAAAGTGGACGTGGCTCAAGTGATTGGGCTCCCGCCTACCACACGGGAGGTCCCTGGTTCTGCTCCTGGGGCCCCTTAAGAAGAGAGCGAGCTGGTGTGACAGGCAGGCATGGCGAGCTGATGCAACAAGAGACACGGGGACGAGAAACATGATGAGAGACTCAACAAAGCAGGGAGTGCAGGTGGCTCAATTAGGTGCCTCCCTCCCACAAGGGAGGTCCCAACAAACAGACACAGCAAGTGCGAAACGAGGGGGTGGGGAGAAATAAATAAAATAAACCGTGAAAAAAAAAGGAGTAATTCTTGGCGTTCACGTTCAGCTCTGGGGTCCGGCTCACGACCGCACGGAGGCAGGTTTGAGCCCTCGCCCTGCTCCTGTGGACGTGGGCTCTCTTGGAAACAGGGTCTTTGAAGAGGCGATGGGTTAAAGCGAGGCCACACGGACGTAGGGTGACCGGGGTCCTCGAGGAAGGGGGAGATGGACACAGACCCGGGAGGGACGGCGTGAGGATGGAGGCAGAGCCTGGAGCAACGTGGCCCTGAAACGGTCACTTCTCCCCGGAGGCCTTCGGCGGTGGGACGGGGCGGCTCTCCTTGGCCATCTCCTCGGGGACTGCAGCCGCTGTCAGCCAAGAGTCTTGAAGTGCCCTCAGGGGAACCAGCAGGCTGGCGCTGGCTTGACCGACACCTGGGCTACACCCGGCCGGGCTGACAGGTGAGCCTGACCGTACACCTGCGCGTGGGGGAGGAGGAGAGGGTCCAGGAGCCCGACGCCCCGGGGTGTGCAGGGAGCACGGCCGCCCGGCGCACAGCTGGCCCTCCGAGCTGCGCCGTCTCCACGGCGGCCGCGAGGGCCCCAAGTTGCAGCAGTGCCGGGGCCGGGAGGGGAGGCAGGAGTTGCCCCGGGCTCCAGGGGGCGGGCCCTGACACACCTGATCTAGGACGCTGGCCCCCAGGGCTGTGCGACAACTAATGGCAACAAATGGCAGTTGTTTCAAGCCGCCCGGTTTGTGGTACTTCTCATGGCAGCTCAGGGAACGACGGCACTGGTTTTGTGACCAGATTCTCAACAACGGTTCACATGGAGCCCCTCTTCCGACCGGCTCAGCGCTCGCCCCTCCGCTGGCCCCGGCCCTTCCTCACTCTTGGAGTCTGTCCATCGCTTCCTTCCTTCCTCGGCCGGGGCTTTGTCTTCAGGACTTTGGCGTGTTTTCTGAACAAGCCATGCGTAGCTAGAATGACTTGCAGTTGATTTTCTCACATGAATTACAGCTTGGTTAGCGACCTGACTCTCGGGTTGCAGGCATTTCTTTGAAAAGTTTTTTATTTATTTATTTATTTTTTCTTTTTGTATTCATTTATTTTCTAATTACTTATGTTTTTGAAAAGCTTTTTAGGAGTGACACCACTGTCTTCCATCATTTAGTTTTGTAGGGAAAGTCTGAGGTCAACTTTATTTTTATTTCTTTATATGGAGCCTCTTTTGTTTTTCTCTCCCGCCTAGACGTTTGAAGGCTGTTTTTCTTTGTCTTTGTCTTTTGGGAGGTTGTCAGACAGGGGTGGGTGGGGGCCCTTTCAGGACACACAGACCGCAGACCGAGCCACAGCCCAGATGTAGCAGGTGCACTGCTGCTGCAGGAGGGGACGGCAGCCCTCGCCAGGCCCCGTTCTGCCGGTAAAGCACCACGGAACACGCGGCCGATCACACGGGGAAGGCCCAGGCTCGCGTAGAGAGAGAAAGCAGCGATGAGCAGGGGTTAGGGACAAGCCCGGCGCCCACGCTGCTTGCTGCTCGTGGGCAGAACGCGGGCTCTGCGGGGCGGCGGGAAGGGAGCCGAGGGGCAGCGAGCACGGTCGGCGCGCAGGCCCGCGGGTTCGCTCTGCGCCGCCTTCTCTGTGTGCAGCAGGTCGTGCATGTCCCTGTGCACGTGACTCCTCCACCAGTGGGCTTTGGACTGTGCTTGTCGCTGCCGTTTCCGGGTGTGGCGCGTGTCCTGAACACGAGTCTCTTGGCTTCTAGGTGGGCGTAGTCAGCAGGGAGAAAACGTCACCGCAAAGATGACTGCTCCGTGCCTGCCAGGCAGACCCCCGCCTGCGTACCCCGGTCAGCCCCCTGCCGGGCAGCAGCCTCCTGGGGCACTCGCGGCCGCCGTGGCCGGAGACCGCGCAGCTCGGAGGGCCAGCTGTGCACCGGGCGGCCCGCGCTCCCTGCACACCCTGGGGCGTCGGTCTCCTGGACCCTCTCCTCCTCCCCCACGCGCAGGTGTGACGGTCAGGCTCACCTGTCAGCCCGGCCAGGCGTAGCCCAGGTGTCGGTCAAGCCAGCGCTGGCCTGCTGGTTCCCGTGAGGGCCCTTCAGGACTTGTGTCATCGGTGAGTTGATTCCTCTGTGGCTGACGGCAGCCGCAGTCCCCGAGGAGATGGCCAAGGAGAGCCGCCCCGTCCCGCTGCCAGAGGCCTCGGGGAGAAGTGACCGTTTCAGCAGTCAGAAGGAAGCGTTTCCATCTCTGCTTCGGCAGCCGGTTTCCTCTGGGGAATTCATCGGAACTGTCACTGGCGCTCGTGGCCTGTGCTGAATTCCGACTTGCCCATCCCTACTGCTGCACGAGCCAGTTCCTACAGTAAACCTCATACTATTTACATTCTCTGTCTCTCTGCCCTGTTGGCTGTGTCCCTGGAGAGCCCTGAACAGCGCCTGTGGCCCCAGGACTCTGGGCTTTCTCAGAACCACTTCTCCAAGAGCACCTCCTGTGTCAAGGTGCCCCACTGCCTTTCTCCCACCTTTATTGACTCTTGGTTTCTTTCAAGCGCCACAGAAGCGGCAAGCCTGGTTCACGGACTCCCTGGGGCCTGGACCAGCGGGGGCCACCGCGGAGCTCACGGCGCGTTTCTGAGTGGAGAAGCCTAGGAAACAGCAGTCCTTCGCCGCCACCCAAGTTGTCCTCATTACGTGATGAGTGACTGCTGGGCTTCTTAACCTAAGGAGTATTCAAAAATAGGATTTGTCTGAGCTCTCTTAAAAATTAAACTTTTACTTTTGAGATGGTAGAGTCACGGCCTGCTGTGCACCCTTTCCCTGGTTTCCCCAGTGGTAACATCCTGCAAAACTCTAGTACGTTACCACATCCAGGACAGCACCCTGACGTCAAGGCGCAGACCTTTTACAGCCACTCCCACGTTGTCCCTGATTTCCAGGAGAGATCTTGAGGCTGACTTCAAGAAAGTAAGGTAGCTGGAATCATACAGTACTAAGTCCTATGGAATTGACTTTTTCTGGGGGGGTGGCTGGGGGAGACTGGCTTTATCTGGTTTTGGTATCAGGGTAATACTGGGTTCAAAAAATGACTAATGGGCATGGGATTTCTTTTTGGGGGTGAGGAAAGCATTCTGAACTTCTGATGATGATTGCACAGCTCAGAGACCGGACTGAAAAACCACTGAACTGTACACTCTAAATGGGTGAATTGTATAATATATGAATTATATGTCAATAAAGTTGTTATATTAAAAAATGGAATCAGTGAAATTGAAACTGGAAAATAGAGAAAATCAATGAAACAAAAAATCTGGTTGCTTGAGACAATCAGTAAAATTGATAAGTATCTTGTAAGATTGGCAAAGATAAGAAGGAGACAAATCACTAATACCAAGAATGAAGCAGGAGATAAGATATCAGTACAGATTCTGCAGCATAAAAGGAAACTAAGGGGATAGAAACTGTACTTTCTGCATGATTTTTCTGTAAACCTATGGCTGCTCTGATAAAATTAATAATAAAATAAAAAATAAGATAAAAGGATAATATGGGACTACTATGAACAAACAACTTTATTCTCATGTATTTGACAATTTAGAAGAATTGAGTCAATTCCTCAAAAACCAACAATGCTAAAACTCAGTTGTAATAAAAGGATAATCTAAATAGTCCTTGTGTTCGTTTGAGTCTTTTGTGGACTCCAGAAAATTATGTCCTTAAATCAAGCCTACTGTGAACCTTTAATGAGATTAGATCAGCTAAGGCCATTTGGTTAGAGTGGCCCAGGGTGGGTCTCAGCCCTCTTACTGGAGTCCTTTATAGAAAGAGGAATAAAAGCTGTGTAGACAGAGAGAAACCTCCAAAAGGTGGGAATCCATGAACCTAGGGGAGAGACACAGGCAGAGGGACCCAGAAGCTGAAGGCGAGAGCCCCAGGGAGAGGCAGGACGAGCCGTGTGCCCTCACCCGCAGCTGCAGCTCCGCGTGCAGCATCTCCTGATGATACCCTGCTTTGGACACTTTCACAGCCTCAGAACTGTAAACTTTTAACCTAATAAAAAGCCAACCATTTCATTGGTCCCAGCAGCTTTTAGCAAACTAATTCAATCCTATAACCATTCAAGAAATAGAATTGATAATTAAAATGTTCTGAAAAAGAAACTTTTAAGCCCAGATGGTTTTACTAGAGGATTCCACCAAACATTTAAAGACTCAACACCAGGAAGCAGATTTGGCTCAATGGACAGGGCGTCTGCTTACCGCATGGGAGGTCCAGGGTTCAAACCCAGAACCTTCTGACCTGTGTGGAGCTGGCCCATGCGCAGTGCTGATGCGTGCAAGGAGTGCCGTGCCACGCAGGGGTGTCCCCCGCGTAGGGGAGCCCCACGTGCAAGGAGTGCACCCTGCAAGGAGAGACGCTCCACTTGAAAAACAGCGCAGCCCACCTAGGAGTGGCACTGCACACATGGAGAGCTGACGCAGCAAGAAGACACAACAAAAAGAGACACAGGTTCCCAGTGATACTGACAAGAACGCAAGCAGACATAGAAGAACGTACCGCGAATGGACACAGAGAGCAGAAAACTGGGGGAGAGGACCCAACACCAATTTTACATAATCTCCTCCAGGAAATAGAGGAGGTGGGAATATGCCCCAACTCATTTTATGAGGCTCTAATTGCCCTGATACCCAAACCAGGCAAAGCCAGTCCCCTACTCTTGTGAGAAAATAGTAGGAACATGGTTTGAAGTTGAAACATTTCCATAATACAGACAAAAAGTGTGGGCTTAGGAGCACCGGGCCTCGGCTAGACGGAACACCCACCTGGTCAGCACGAAAAAGCGTTTGTGTGAGGAGGCGTTTGACCTTTGTATGACCTGTTCCTTATTATTGTAAATAACCAACAGCGGCTTGCTAGTTCCTAACTAAATACGAGGTGGAAACTAGGGTCGAGGCTCTCGGTTCCAGAAGCTGGGAGTCCCATCTTTGTTTCCTTTCTCGTGTCTTTCTCTCTGTCCTTTATTTCTTTAAGTGCTGTGTCGCCTTCCCTCTGAGATAACCAACTGTGAGCTAGCGCAGCAACTGGCACCCCGCGTGGGGCCTGAAGGGAAGAAGGATCGCTTTGAGCGAAATTAAGGGTGGCTGTAACGGCGCAGAGCCCCGCGTGGTTTGGAAGGCCTTCGACGTCCTCGGTAAGGAAGGACGCTCTCGGGTGTATTCGCAGGGTTACGATGGGAAACGGAGACAGTTCAACAAAATATCGCCCATATGTCTATCTCTTGAAACAGCTCCTCAAGGCAGGAGGAGTCAAGGCCAGTGAGCCTTGTATTTTAGAACTCTTACAAATTATAGAAAAATATTGTCCATGGGTCCCAGCAACAGGAAGTTTAGAATTAGGAGACTTGGAAAGGGAGGGAAAAAAGTTAAAAAAAAAATTACACATACGAGGTGTTCCCCTCCCTGTTGCTACTTGGCCCACTTTGACTGTTATTAAATCTGTTTTGGAATCCTGGCAAACAGAAGATGAGGAAGCGGAGAGTGAGGCTAGAGAATGCGAGGAAGTGCCTCCCACTAAATCTTTTGATGATGCTAAATCTGAAGCTGTTTTGCCTTCAGCTCCTTCATTAACTGACTTTAGAAGGTCATTTTCCTCCTCACCGACACCTCCTCCCCCTTCCCCTACCTGAAAACGCTCAGCCAAAGTTGTCGGCTCTACAACAGGGCGTTTTACAGGCCAGAAGGGAGGGTGACTTGGAGGCGCTTCAAATGGCCTTTCTGGTCACCGTATGAGAAAGAGTAGCTCCTGGAGTGGATCCTCAAAACCCAAATGGAGTTTGAGTTCACCCACAAATGCTTCCCTTTTAAAATTTTGAAAGAGTTAAAAGCAGGAGTGCAACAGTATGGTCCAAACTCTCCTTTTACCTGTGGTGTGGCGCAGGGGCTGGCTGCAGGCTCTAGGCTGATCCCCGCCGACTGGACCGGGTTATCACGCATCACCCTAGGGTCTGGAGAGTTTTCACAATTCAAAACCTGGTGGACAGATCATGCAGAGGCTCAGGCTGCTCATAATAGAGCCCATAATATCCCCATTTCCTTGGATCAGTTAGCGGGGGCGGGGAACTGGGCGGGAGCAGATCAACCATCAACAAAGGATGATCAAACCGTCCACAGGCTCAATGCTGTTGCTTAAGGGCAGGGGAAACAACCGAGGCTAAAGGCCAGCCTCTGGTGTCATTCAAAAAAATACCACAAGGCCCTAAAGAACCCTACCCTGACTTTACTGCCCAATTACCAGAGGCTCTCAAAAAATAGGTCCATGATTTAGAAGCTGCAGATACTATTTTGCAGCCAATGGCTTATGAAAATGCTAATCAAGATTGTCAGAAAGTTGTAGGGATTATGAAAGGCAAAGTGGATTTGTCTGGGTATATTAAATTGCGCCAGGATGGAGGGACGGCGGCCCACCCCGCCACAGTGACGGCTCAGGCTGTGGCAGGGACGAAAATCAGTAAGAGGTTCTCCGGAAAATGTTTCAATTGTGGAAAAAATGGTCACATGAGGAAAGATTGTCAGAAAAAGTCTGAGGGAAAAACAATGCCGCCCGGACAGAATATTTCTGCTTGAAAACAACCTGAGCTGTGTCTGCGCTGTGGTAAGGGAAATCACTGGTCTAGCTTATGTCGGTCTAATTATGATAAGAACAACACCCTCTGTCGGGAAACTTCCAGGGCCGTTTCCAGGCCCGCTCCAAAGGGGGCTTTCCCAGCTCAGCGGAGCAATCCGGGCCCTCCCCCATAGCCCACAGTCCCTTGACTTATCCCCTGCCGCGGCAGGAGCGCAGCCGTGGATATCCCTACGGCGGAACCTGTTCTCTTGCTTCCAGGGGACACCCCCATCTGTGTAAAAACAGGAATAAGGGGACTTTACCAATTGACACGGTCGGGCTTCGCCTCAGGAGGAGCAGTCTCACCTCCCAGGGAGTTAGCGCGCACACGGGAGTAATTGATTGTGACTACCAAGGAGAGATCTAAGTCATGTCCCCCTCAGTTCCTTGGAAAGCTGATGTTAGAGATCGCATAGCTCGATTGTTGTTGCTCCCTTATGCTCCTGTAGGAGCTAGTGAGAAAGTCCAAGGGAAAAAATGGTTTTGGAAGTACAGGATGACAGGAGTATTCTTAACTGAAAAAATTTTAGAATCTCATCCTGTTTGTGAAGTAACCATTCAGAACAAGCTGTTTAAAGGGCTTGCTGATATTAGAGCTGGCCTTTCTGCCATTAGTTCTAACCATTGGCCCCTGCTTGGCCATTACAGGATGCATCTATTTCAGTTGCGGGACTCGGCACTCGCAGAGGTTTGAAACAGGGTGCAGATTTTTCAGTGTCTGGGACCTGATGGGCAACGGGCCACCTGCAGCCGTATGTGAGACTTACCTATCAATCTCTGGGGACGTGATCTATTAGAACAGCGGCGGGCTGGAATTTATCCCCCAGGAGGGCCAAGATAGTAAACAAAGTCAGCAATTAATGAGGAAACAGGGGCATGTTCCAGGGTTAGGGCTGGGTGAGCTCCACCAGGGAATTGTTAAACCAGTTGATCCCACAGCTCAGGGTGCTCGTGAAGGAGTAGGATGTTCACCTTTTCCATCGTGGTCACGGCTCAGTCTAGCCTCCTTGGACCTCCCAAACCCGTCCCTCTCAAGTGGACTACCCCCTCTCCGGTTTGGGTTGAACAGTGGCCATTAACTCAAGGCACATTGGAGGCACTTCATAAATTAGTTAAGGAGCAGTTAGACAAGGGGCATATGAAGAATCTTTTAGTCTGATATTTCCTATTAAGAAAAAATCAGGCAAATGGAGGCTTTTAACAGACCTCCGAGCGGTAAACGCAGTCACTCAGCCTGTGGGAGCGCTGCAGCCAGGCTTGCCCTCACCAGCTAGGATCCCTCCCAGCTGGCCACTTGTTACTGATTTAAAGGATTGTTTCTTTACAATACCTTTGGCTCCCCAAGACTGTGAGAAATTTGTATTCTCTGTGCCTTCTTTCAATAACAAAGAACCCATGAAATGGTTTCAGTGGAAATATCTTCCTCAAGGAGTGCTTAGCAGCCCTACTATATGTCAAAACTTTGTAGCTAAAGCCTTAAATCCAGTCAGACTGGCTTTTCCTTCTTGTTATATTATACATCACATGGGTGATAGATTGTGTGCTGCTCCCTCTTCCCAGACTCTAGTTTTAGCACATCAGGCCTTAGAAAAGAGCGTAACTGCAGCAGGGTTAAAACTTGCCCCTGAGACAAAAACAAAAAGGGTGAAACAAGGAAACACTGCAGGTGCAGTTACATAAAGCACTATTCACCCTCAATTTTCTTAACTGTAGAACCTCCCTGGAAGGGACAGCAGCTGACAGGCATTTCCAAAATAATTCTAAAACTAAAAACCTAACTCTATCTGAAAAACCTTTAATTTGGTGGAATGACCCACTGACCAATGAACGGTCAACAGGGAAGTTGTTAACCTGGGGAAGAGGGTTGCTTGCATTTCCTCAGGAGATGGAGGAGGTCCTGTGTGGGTGCCAGCTGGTCAAATAAAACCATATCATGAACACCGAAAAATGAGCAAAGTTCCTGTGGAACCCAGAACCTCTGGTCATGCAGATGGAGAGACTGACGCTGGAAACTACACTCCCACTCCAAAGACTAGAGCAGCTTCACCCCACATGGGGGCAAATTAAAAACCTAAGTCAAGAAGCAGAACAATGGTTGGAAAAGGAGGAAGTGCGCTGTGCGGCTAGGAAGCGGGACCGCTCAGCTGCTGGTGCCTGGGTGCGTGCGAGGCTTGCTCTCCCTGGGCGAGGGTGCTCAGTGGAGACCCTCCTGCGCCGCGTAGACCTGGGCGGCTGGGGAGACGCGGGAGAGCTGCAGCCGTGGCTGCCTTCGGGTGCAGCAGCTGAGCCCCCTTCCCCGCCCCGGCTCTCCAGCTGCCCCGGCACTGGGTTGTCTTCGCCTGAAGCCGAGGGCCATCTGTTCTGAGCCTGCTCCACCCGTGGAGAATCAGTCGACAAGTCTACAGAAACGTCTCCGGGGAAACGGCGAGCCTGGGGTTCTGTTTTCCCAGCGCCCGTCCATTCCCGCCCGCCCCGCGCAGGTTCCTCTTCTCGGGCCGCTTGGGAATGCCCTATTGACCGCCCGCGGGCGCCGGGCAGGCCAGGCTCCCGACTCGAGGACCAGCAGCTCCTGCCCGAGGCGCTGTCCACTGGGGCCTGGCTCCCTGTCCCCCCCACCCCCGGCCTGGTCCTGCCAAGGGTGGCAGGTGGGCGGATGGGGATGTGCTGGTGCCCCCGGACCGGAGGGCACCCCTGGATCTCCGTCCACCACGGGGAGACCCCCTGGAACAGGCCTCTTTCCTCCGTGGTCTCCCTCGGGCAGAGATTCCAGTGGCAGCCGTGAAGGAGGAGACACGCTGGTCCCCACGGAGACACGGACAGACAGGTGCAGGCACGCACGGACACACAGACGCACAGAGGCAGGCTCAGGCTGAGTCACCGCGCCCGTGGAGCCTCCCACAGCCTGGCTGCCCCTGCCCCCCAGGGGGCTGCCCAGGCTAGGCCGCGTGGCCGGCGGGGTGGGCAAGGCTGGCCTGGCACCCTGTCCCCTCCCTGGGCAGGGCACCTGGCAGGGGGGGCTCAGTGCCCTCTCTGCTGTCGGAGCCTCTCCAGGGACCCCTCCCAGATCCCGCCGCGAGGCCGCAGGGCTCCCTTCAAAGGCTCTGCTCTGAGAACTGGCCATTTAATTCTGGGGGGGCCCGTTCTCCCCAGCAGGAGGGGAGTCGCTCAGGGCTCCGAGGCCGTGGGGCCTGGGGGGGCAAGGGCGCTGGAGGGCACCCCCTGAGCAAGCGCAAGGGGCCTGCACCGTCCACGCACCTGCGCCGGGTCCCATCCGCGCCCCCCTCACAAACCTGTCAGAAGCTTCAGGCGGCCAGAGCTGCTGTCGAGACCACCACAGATCGGTTTTGGCTGGACAACAGGAATTTATTTTTTATATATTTTTTTGTCTTTATTTTTTTAATGGTACATTAAAAAAATACGAGGTCCTCATATACCACCCCCCTCACCCCACTCCTCCCCCCATAACAACAACCTCCTCCATCATCATGAGCCATTCATTGCACTTGGTGAATACATCTCTGAGCACCGCTGCACCTCATGGTCAATGGTCCACATCACAGCCTACACTCTCCCATGTTTCATCCAGTGGACCATGGGAGGACATACAATGTCCAGTAACTGTCTCTGCAGCACCACCCAGGACAACTCCAACCCCCGAAAACGCCCCCACATCACATCTCCTCCTCCCACTCCCTACCTCCAGCAGCCGCCGTGGCCACTTTCTCCACACCAATGCCACATTTTCTTCGATGACTAACCACAATAGTTCATGAATAGAATATCAGTAAGTCCACTCTCTTCCATACTCTATTCCTCCATCCTGTGGCAGGAGGACAATAGGAATTTCCATGCCGAGAAGGCCCAGATCAGGGCACCAAGCTGGCTGGCTTCTCCCCCCAGCTCCGGCCCCGCAGGCCCCCTGAGCACGCGTCCACAGTGATCGCCGTCCTCCCTCCCTTCTGGGACGTCCCGGTCTCTCTTTAAGGCCTCCAGGAACCTTGCTGGACCACACCCAAGAGAAAATACTCTCCAAGAGGCCCGAATACCAGGGGCTCGCACCCACGGGGCAGAGTTAGGCAGGGGGGCCGTGTCGGGGGGTGCGCCGGGCAGGCTCCCCCGGGCTCTTTGCCGTCCTGCCCTCGTCCCTAGTTGCCCCCCACCCCCAGCTCCCTCCAAAGGCCGGTGCCCAGGTGGGCTGCACTGGACAACACTTACCGGGCCGTGGGCTCTGGGGATGGAGACCCCAAGGTCCTTTCCCGTCGTGCCGTGGAGGGGCCGGCTCTCCCCTGCGCTGCTGGCGAGGACGCCTGCCGCATGGGAGCTGCCTGGACTTGCTGCCAAGGGACGTGCAGGGTGCCCAGGAGAATTCGGACTTCAGGTGAAGGCCAGATGACTTTTTTAGTCTAAGTGTGCCCCAAATATTGAGGGGGACACACTTATACCACGCAATTGTATTGGCTGTTCATCCGAAATTCGAATTCTACTGGGCATCCTGCTATTTTGTTCCCTCCCCAGCCCTTTAAATCTCCCAGGCCCACCTGGACCGCCTGTCTGATGCTCGTTTTCCTTCCACGAAGCCACTGGCTGGGGAGAGCTGGGCCAGCAGGTGCAGCCCGGGGGCGCCCTGGCCGAGGACCCCGCCCAGGGAGCTGCCCCCTACCCAGCGCTCTCTCGCGAGCTCACCAGAGCCCAATGTCCTTCACCCTGTCCAGGAGGCTCTCCCAGCTCCCGCCCTCCCAGGAATCCCTCTCAGGACTCGACTCTCTGGAATGTTCTGGAAACGTGCTGCCCCGCGGGCTCTGGGCGCTCCTGGGCCAGCCTCCCTCCCTGCAGCGAGAGCGGCGAGCGCAGGCTGGGCGTCCTTCCTTCCCTCCGCGACTTCTTCCACCCAGTAGGCGTTCACTGAGCCGTCCTCAGCTCCAGGCCAGGACACGGGGGTGGCAGGAGAGGGGAGAGGGGACAGGACAGAGCGCAGGTGCCAGGCTGGACATGGGGCCCAGGCAATGCTGCTGCACAGCCGATGTCCAGGGCTGTGGCCGGGGTCCCAGGAGGGCACGGCCTCATGTTCAGCTCAGAGTTGCTGTGCAGGGAGAGCAGCTCAGGATCCCAGAGCGGCCCAAGGCCACGGAGCTCTGAGCACAGGCCTGTTGCCCCTCACGGGGTCCAGCGGTCTGCGGACAAACAGTCATTTTCCCAGACTTTTCTTTCTTGCAAGAGGTCAGCCTGGAGCAGGAAAGGGCCACAGTGTAGCCAGTGAGCCTGGGATGGAATCCAGGGCTGTCTGTCTCCAAAGGCCTGTGGGTGCAGCCGTGCCTCCTGCTTCCCAGGAGGCCGAGTCCCCCCGCTCTGGACGCTGGCCCTGGAGGAAGGCAGCCCGGGCAGATTGGCTGCCCCAGCAGCTGCGTCCCCTCCCGCTGCCCTCTGGGCCACGTGATGATGCACGCAGACCACAGTGAGGCACAACGGGCTTTAGACACTTCCCTGCAGGTGCGCTGGGAGGGGGTGGAGGGGTCGCTGGGTCAGGGGCTTCCGGGGAGGGGCTGACTCAGGGGCGCGCTGGCCCTCCTGCCAAGGCCCCCGCCTTATCTTGCCGTGCTGCTCTGACAATGCCACCCCAGGTTGGCTTACCTGGCTCACGGCTCAGGAGGCTTGAGGGCCCACGCCAAGGTGTGACAAGGCCCGTCGGTGGGGCTTTGGCCCCGGCTCTCGGCAATCCCCGGGCACCTTGGCTTGTCGCTGCCCCAGGAGGCCGCTCTGGCATCTGCAGCTCTGGCTCCTGGCTGCTCTCCAGGGTTCCCTCTACCTGAGCCTGAATTTCCTCTGCTGATAAAGCCCCCAAAGAATGAGATTAAGGCCCACCTTACTGAGTCTGGCCACACCTTACCTTAAAAAGTAACATCTTCACAAGGTCCTGTTGACTTGTGGGTTCATACCCATGGGATGTGGATTAAGATTCAGAACTTGTCTGTTGTGCAACTGACCACACACCCCATGGTGCTGGGCACAGGTGTGTTGTGTTGGTGCTTTTGTGGGGTGGACCTGAGTGGAAGGTTTACAAAGTGAGCTCCAGCCAGGTGCAGGGAGCCCTCGGAGGTCCCTGCATAGCTGGGGTGGGGTGGGGGCAGTTGATTGCAGAGGTGGTCAGCAGAGTTCCCCCGAGCCACAAGGGTGGGCCAGAGTTGAGCTTTTATCAACAGGACTAGCCTAGGGGCTGTTGGGAAGTCCCCAAACCTCAGCCTGTCCCTGCTCACAGAAGCTTCTCTGGCTCTGCCTGCTCTACCTCTCCCACACCTCGGGAGAGCAGGCAGGCAGGAGAGTATGACCTTGGCTGGCTGCAGGTGAAGACTGTAGCCAATTGGTGGGTGGCTTTTCCAAGGCTCCAGAGAAAAATGAGAGAGCTAGCTCCTGACCGCCAGGGCTGAGACTTGAGGCAGAGGCTAGGCCAAGTTCACCTGCCTCCCTCCTGGCAGAGCCTGGTCCTTAGGTCCATATGGAGATCATATGTTGTATCCTCAAACCTTTCCAGAGGAGAAGGGTACCTCCCAACTGAACACACACACACCAGATGCTTATCATACACTCAACACTCAACCAACACTGACTCCATTGCCCACCTACCTTCTAGGTCGTTAATTCTCTCTTCAACTGTGTCTATTCTTTTTCCTCCTTCCCTCTTTCCCTCCCCCTCTCCCTCTCTCCCTCTCTCCCTTCCTTCCACAGCAAGTCAATGATTTTGGGGATTTGTTACTATAGTAGAGAGCATATAAGGGAGAAAGTACAAAAAGGCACTTTCAATGCCAGTTTTCATCTCCCCATGGTTATAAGTAAGGATGTTGTTAATTTTTTATGTTTGCTTATCTTTAGAACATAAATCAAAGCCATTACCTGAACTCAAGATATAAACACAATACATACACGAACTTATGCAAAAATACTTTTCATAAATAATATCACATTTTAAATTATTAGAAACTGAATATCTGTGCCATCGATTTGTATTGGAACAAGACAAGAACATCACTCAACCAGGGAGGGCAAAGCTGCTGATAGAGCTCTTAGAGTAGAAACATCCTTCCCTTTCTTTGTACTCACTCCAGGCTCCACAATGTCCTGAGAGAATTCATTATGAGAATATTGTCAATCACGGCGCTATGACCTTGCTTGCCAGGAATGAATGAGAAAAAATATTGGCAGGCGACACTTCATCTATGTTTTCAAATAAGTGGTCTTACTTTTTTTCCCTATAGAAAAAAGTTTGACAGAGTTTATTATAAATTCATCTAAGCCATTAATTTCAAAGTTTTCAGGTAAAGCCCAGCACTTCACTTACACAAACCCTGTGAGATGAGGTCGGTAGAGATCACGCATCTTAAATCACGGCATCATCTGTTCAAGTCCTTGACCCAATCCCTTCCCAACAGAAGCACAGCATGCCTGGCTATGCCACTGGTGATCTTTAAAAGAAGTTAGTTTTAAAAACCTGGGGGATTTCTGCTATAGTCATACATTCTTCAGAATCTTGTGTAGTAGCAGAAACCAGCAATCCAGCTTCCCATAAGCCCTCCTGCACTAACGTTTTACAGAGTTTTGCTCTAGTTACAGACACCCTTTCACTGTCCTGTCCACAATGGTGACTGCAGGCTGTTAGTATACTGAGTGTTCAGGCACAAGAGATCCTTGGCCGCCAACATCCCACACTAGCCGGTGTGCACTGTTCACCCGTCTCGTCTACACTGCTTCCTCCTGCATGGGATGGATGTGCAACCTCGTTCACGGAGCACTTGGTGAAGGAAGGTAGGCTCCCCTGCATTTCCAGCCCAACACTGATAACTTCGTGCTCCTGGTGACTGGAGAGTTTCCATGTCCTGGGGGTAATGAGAGATCCCCTTCTCAGGCAGCAGACCCCCCTCCAGCTACCCAGGCTACCTGGCCTTCCTCGGCCCAGGCTGAGCTCCCCGCCTCTGCTGCCGCGCCTGCTCCTGCTGCCAAACTTTCTCCAGGGCCGTCGTCAGGGAGCTGTGGGAACTGGCCTCCATGGAGACAGCAGGTGCACGGGCACCGGCAGGACTTGGGAGGCAGACAGCCCTGGACCCGGGCCCAGCTGCTGCACTCTCACCTGGCTGTGCCCTCAGCTGCCTCTAAATCCACCCACTGGATTCTGGCCTCGCAGTATTGTGTTGGTCAGTTCCAGAGTCCCAGTGGGGTTCCTCTGCAAATCTTCTATGTCGTTTTTAAAAACTAAACCTTTTATTCTGGAATGATTCTAGATTTGCAGTTGCCAAGAGAGTGCAGACTCTCTGTGTACCCTTCACCCAGCTCCCCTAACGCTACCATCTTACATAATTGCGGCGTGTTTGCCAAAATGAGGGAACCAGCATCGTCACTCTGCCATCACCTCAACTCCTGGCTCACTTCTCTGTGTCATCAGTTTTCTACTCTTTCCTTTTCCTATCCCAGGCCTCCAGGACGTCACGCGGCACCGAGTCATCACCCCTCCTTCGTGTTCTCCGGGCTGTAACCGTTTCTCAGACACTTCTTGATTTCACGACTTGGATGGTTTTGAGAACGGGGCAGGTACTTTGCAGAATGTCCCTCAATTAGTGTTCTTACCTGCTCCTCTCTCCCTCCATCCCTCTATTCCTCCGTGTGTGTACTAATATATATATTAAACTAAAGGTGGATTCGCACTGATGTCTGACTCAGGACCACATGCACCTGTAACGCCCCCTCTGACACCCACCGCACATCTACTTGGTGGCTCAGCCCCAGTGCTTATGTCAAGGCTGAGGGTGGCTCGCCTGGACTCCCGTGCTCACAGTTTCTTTGGTCATCGTCTTACAGTTTCTAGTCCAGCACCATTTCCCAAGGTCAGTGCTCTGCCCCGCCCCTCGCTCTGTCACGCCTCTGAAAAGCACTTAGATTCATTTGTCACAGATGGCGTTCATCCTGGGACCCCCAACCTCCTGGCTCACTGCTTGTTCTCTCTGTGATGTACAGTTCCATGGGTTTGGACAAATGCACAGACTTTAGTTTCCATGACCCTAGCGCTGTACAGAACAGTTCCATCACCCTAAGAGTCGTCCTTTTTAGTCAAACACTCCCTGATCCCCCAAACATCAACCTGTTTTCTGTCCCAATAGTGCTGCCTTTTATAAATGTCATGTGGATGGAGTCTTACAGCATTTAGCCTTTTGGGTCTGGTTTTTGCTATGCCATTATTTTTTTATCTCCCCCCACTGCCTTGGCTTTTTTGTGTGCTGTCTGCTGTCTGTGTCCATTTGCTGTGTGTTCTTCTGTGTCTGTATTTATTTATTTATCCCCCCTGTGGCTTGCTGTCTGCTCTCTGTGTCCATTCACTGCAGGCTCTTCTGTGTTCTCGCTTGTCTCCCTTCTTTTTGTTGCGTCAGCTTGCTGAGTCAGCTCTCTGTGGCATCTGGGGGCCAGGCGGCACTCCGTGGCATCTGCAGGTGAGCCTGCCTTCACAAGGAGGCCCTGGGATGCGAACCCAGGGCCTCCCATATGGTAGACGGGAGCCCAACTGATTGAGCCACAGCCGCTCCCCTTGCTATACCATTCTCTAAAAAGATTTATTTATTTATTTATCCCCCCCCCCCAAATTGTCTGCTCTCTGTGTCCATTCGCTGTGTGTTCTTCTGTGTCTGCTTGTCTTCTCTTTAGGCAGCACCAGGAACTGATCCTGGGCCCTTCCAAAGAGGGAGAGGAGTGCTCAATCTCTTGTGCCGCCTCAGGTCCCTCATCTGCTTTGTCTCTTTTCTTTTTAATTAAAATTTTTTTTTCCAATTTATATTCAAAGAAGCTTTAGGTTACAGGAAAGTCATACAGAAAATACAGGAGATGCCCATATACTCAAGGGCCTTCCCCTTTTCCACTCTCCTCTATTAACAACACTTTACATGTGGATGGTACATTTGCTACAATTGTACAAATGTTGAGGCATTGCTACTAACCATGGTCTGGTTTACATTATGGTTTACATTTGGCACTGTACACTTTCATAGTTTTTTCCCACTCTAATCCATATTTGCTGTATCTCTTATTGTCTCTCCTCTGTGTCTCTTTTGTTGAGTCATCTTGCTGCACCTGCTTTCTGTTCGGGCCAGCTCATCACGTGGGCCAGCCTGCCTTCACCAGGGGCCCTGGGAATCAAACCCTGGGCCTCCTTTATGGAAGACGGGAGCCCAGTCGCTCGAGCCACATCTGCTTCCCTGCTATGCCGTTTTCAAAGTTCACAGAGATGCTTGTGTTTTATCTCCTTGAAAGTGGTGAGTGTAGCTAGTTGAAGCCTATGAGGCTACCTTCAACTCCTGGGCTCATGCAGGTCTACTTCTATTGCCTATTATTTCTTCTGGCTTTCATTACTGTTGGTCTGTCTGGAGTGCCTGTTTATCTCCCCCGCCCCCTTCCCCACTCCCCTCCCCTGCCCTGCTGTTTTTGCTGTCTGTGTCCATTTGCTGTGATGATCTTCTGTATCTATTTCTCTTTTTGTCTTCTCTTCTTGTCTTTCTCCTCTAGGATTCACTGGGATTCGATCCTGGGGACTTCTGATGTGGAGAGAGGTTCCCTGTTGATTGTACCAGCTCAGTTCCTGGTCTCTGCTGCGCGTCACCTTGACTCTCCCTTTTGTCTCTCTTTTGTTGTGTCATCATCTAGCTGCATGTCTCACTGGCACGGGCCCTGGCTCACCACGCAGGCACTCGGCTTGCTGCGTGCTTAGTCGTGTGGGGACTTGGCTCACCGCACGGGCACTCAGTTCACCACATGGGCGCTCACGTGGGCACTCGGCTCACCACGCGGGCACTTGGCTCACCACGCGGGTAGTTGGCTCACCACGCGGGTAGTTGGCTCACCACGCGGGCACTCGGCTCACCACGTGGGCACTCGGCTCACCACGTGGGCACTGGCTCGCTGCACAGGCATGCTTTATCGTCTTCTTTTTCACCAGGAGGCCCCAGGGATCGAACCTGGGTCTTTCTAGATGGTAGGTGGAGGCCTCATCACTTGAGCCACATCTGCTTCCCCTGTTTATCTTTTACTGGGTGTCAGATATTGTATATGCGAGAGCGTTTGTAGAGATAATTTGAAGCCTAGGATCTAGGATAATGTTATCTTTTTAACAGAGAGGATTTTCCATTGCTTCTGGCAGGTTTGTGGCAATACAGGTTCACTTTAATCCAGTTCAGGAATGGTGAACTCTCGGGCCACCCCAGTGACTGATGTGGGCTGTCGGTCCCAGGAGGGCTAGTTTTCTTGCTGGCCCCTAGGAGGCAATCTTTTTGAATCCCAACCCAAAGAGTGCTTTCTCCTCACTAGTGCTTCTATTCTTGATGGACCCTAGACTCCAATTTTGTTCCCAATCCCACAGAGGCTCATTATGTCCCTGATAGGTTTTCCAGAACCAGCCATCATCCCCAGACCAAAAGAGGTCCCAAACGTGGCAATTTTTAAAATAGCCCTGTTGCTAATCAGATGGCGTAGAGCAGATGTTTCTTACATTTTGCACAGTTTTTCTGGTTGTTGGATGGATGGATTGCTGGCTGGGTTGGATGGTCGATTCGCACAGCTCAGGGTCCCCTTCCTGGGAGGCCACAGCTCAGGGCCCCCTTCCTGGGAGGGGGTTCTGCATTTCTTCCAGGCGGTGCTCCAACCAGAGTCGCGCAGCCTCCCGAGCCAGCGCCTGCTCCGGGTTTGGGTCTGGGCTCATCCTCGGCTCTGGGAAGGGCGATGTGTGAGCTGGACCTGAGGGGTGCGGGACCCTGGGCTCTGCGGCCCTGCTGACGAGGGCGTGCCTGGCCTCCCTGCCCGTGTCCTCCCTTCTCACTTTCATGGTGGCCCGCTCAGGGCTTGTTTTTTTCCTACAAAATCTGCTTTTTGAATACTATTTAAATGTTCAAATGGGAAAAAAATACATATTTTCGCAATTTAACCATGCACAGCTCTGGGTAAGAGAACAAAGCTCTATCTCAGTCAAAGTCAGAGTGAAAACGACAACGTCATTTTTTTAAAGCCTCGGAAGGAAAAGCCAGAGGAATGTCCTGAGCACTGCCCAGAGCTTCCTGCGGGGACAGGAGCGCCGTGTCCAGCTCACGGCCGGCTCTTCACAAGGCCCTCGACTCCCCTCGCTCGCTGTCCTTCGTTACCGATTCCTCAGCATCCCAGTCCAGGGGCAGCCCAGCACCCGCAGCCGTGGGTGCACAGTGGGTCTTCACCCAGTTGCTCACCTGCCTGCGACAGCACCACCCACGCAGGAAAACCTGTGAGCGCTAACCAAGCGGAAAATGCCCCGTTTTGGGGCGTGCCATCAAAACTATTTAAATAGGCCCTAACCCTGAGGCCATGAAAACTATTTCTAAGGCATTTTTCCTCAGAGGCAGGAGTGGATTATGACATTTATTGTATTTCTTTTTGGCAGAAATACTCCTCACGGTGGCAGCACTGAGCCACCTAGAAAAGGATGTATTTAAATACACAGTACAAAAAATCTAGCCATGGAGTTATTTTTAAAGAAGAGTTTTCAAGCGTGATGTTTTAGCATATTCATTCATTTCTATTTTTCAGCAGTGAAATGCATGGATGAGGTGTTTCCTTCCACCCACTGGCTGGTGGCGAAGGGAAAAGGAGTGGCTGATTTTATTTTGTGATATGCAAAGGGTCAAGTCCAGCCTTCTGATTTTATTATTGTTGGATCTACCACAGGTTACGGAGTTCAGGGCAGCAAACTGCAGAAAAACCTAGAATTACGGGATCAACTGGCCAAGGCATTAGATTCGAAAGGAGGGATAAATCGTTGGTTTGCTAGGGGCAATTTATTGACTGTTTTTTCCCTCAGGAAGGAAACCTTGAAAGCCTTGTCAGGATATTCCGGTCGTCCAGCATCTAAGGAGAGGAGAGTTTACATGCCCGTGTCAGGAGGAGCTTCCCCCCAGCTTTAGACCCTGCGCGGCTGCCCCCATCACATGACCTCAACAAAATCAATCGCATTAAAAAAGCCTCAGGTCTGAAGGCAAAAGTCCTTACTGACGTGGCCAGAGTGTGGAGGCAGAGAGCTGCTTCCAGTTGCCAGATCTGACTCGCTTTACAGGGGCGGAGCCCACGGATGAAATAGGAACCGGCTCCTCTAGGACTAGACACTGTGGTTTTACCACTGACGTATACTGCACATCTCCAGGCTGGCCCCAGAGGGACCTGCGCCCCTTGCTAGGAGTGTGCACCGGCGCAGAGAGGCTGCTGGACAAGTGCATTTGCCCATGTGCCCCTGGGGAAAAGGAATAGGTTGGTAGTTCAGGGATTCCGTGGCACTGGCTTTGAATTGTCACTAATTCCTGGGGACTTAAAAATACCACCATGGGCCGTATATCCAGGGAGGTTATGGAGGTCAGCTGATAAAAAAATAGTTCTGTTCCACGTGTGAATTTACACGGGATTTATGGGACTGTGGATTCACCTTGTGGTCGTTGTCCAAGTTTCCTAATCTGTAGCTTCAGTGGTTACACTGGCAACGGGCAGAAGCTCCTCGTTGGCTCTCCTACCTATGGAGTGAATGCCGTTTTGGTAAGAACTGAAACGGAAGTGAAAGTCCTGCAATTTTCCTTCCCTCCCACACCAGGAAATCAAAAGTCATTCACATCCTGGGGAAGGTGCCGAGACTAGCGCCTATCAAAGACCTGATCCGCTTCAAGGCAGAGGTTCCTGATAACTCGCCATCACTGGCCTGTTGGCTGAGCACAAAGGACACACGGAAAAAGAAAGTTATGAATAGCAACTGTGGCCTCATGGTCCAGGGCGAGAAATGAGGCTTGTCACAGATATGCACTCTTTCTTATTTTCTTCCTTGCTTGGTGTGTGTAAACACACACATGTATGTGCATGTTTGTATATGCAGATACACACAGAAGACATGTTCTTTCCTTTTGCCCCCAGTTTCCATCGGCCTCATCCGAGCAGCGGCTCTTCCCTTGCCACTGCAGCCCCAGATTTTCCAGCAACCCCTCCTCGAGGGTCTGAGCCCAGGGCTGCCAGGCGTCCCGCGCTCCCGAGGCTTCAGCGCCAGCTGGGCAGAGCCCCCTTTTCACAGGGCTGCGCCCAGCTCTTCGGAGCCCCGTCCTCTGTGCTTTTAGCTTTTAACAACCCAGCCTCTTCCTTTTGTTTCCCCAGCCCTGCAATGGAGCTGCTTTTACAGACGCTTTCTTCATGTTACCTCGTTCTCCTTTTGTGTTTTCTAGTTTTCCAGTATCTATTTGACCAATTCCCTATTTTAAATTCTTACGACAACTGATGTGACTTGTGGTCTCCTGACTAAACTCTGAGTGTTCCACAGCTTCCTTGATTTGGTGGGAGACTCAGAGTTTCTTCCCTTAAGACTTTCATTTTACAGAATAGGAAATGGGGACCTGGAGAGGTGAGATGCCTTTTTCAAGGTCACAGGAAATGAGGGGCCGAGTTGAGACTAGACCCAGACTTTCTGTCTCTCAATCCAGGGTTCCTGTGGCCATCTGTATAGTCCTTTAAGCACTGTTGAAAGTTTCAGATGGAGGAATCTGTGGATTCTCTGTCTGTCCTGAAAGAAGTAAGACTAGTGTGATCTATCCCAGGGTGGGAGAACCAGACAGTGTTGTCTTAGTGCTACGCTGGTCCCACGTGTGGGCAGAGAGCATTGCCCCAGAGAATCCCAAAGGGAAGTCAAGCATGTTTTCTCTTTTCCCCAGCAGTGCTAATTCACCCCTCTCCCTTCAACCTCCAGAAAGTAAAATAAAGCCTTGCTTCTTACTTCCATCAGACCGTAAGCTCCTCCTCTTCTTTGGGATGGCAGAGTAAAGGAATGCAACTCACAGCTATGGGCACAGGTCCTAGTTTCAGGCAAACCTGAGTTTGAATCTTGGCTTTATGACTTACCTTTCCAGATCTTGCTTTTCCCATCAATAAAATGGGAATTTTGATCCCAATTCACAGGGCCGTTTGGATTAAATCCCTTAGTTCACAGAATCTGCCTAATGTGGTGCACAGCACATGGCGGACCACTAAAGTGCATGAGACCATCATCATCCTCATCACCACTGTCTACACTGCCATCACCATTCCCATCATCCCCATCACCACTGCCATCACCATCATCATCACCACTGTCATCGCCATCATCTGCATCATCATCTACATCACCATTTCCATTGCCATCATCACGTCCATCATCTAACCTACATCACCACTGTCATCGCTACCATCATCACCATCACCACTGTCATCGCCATCACCTACATCATCACTGCCACCATGACCATCACTTCCATTGCCATTGCCATTATCATCATCACTATCATCACCTCCATCCCTATCATCATCATGATCACCATCATCACCACCATCGCCGTCACTATCATCTCCATCATTACATCACCACTGCCACCCCCATCATCACCTCCACCACCATCATCACTGTTATCACCATCACTATCATCATCTACATCCCCATCTTCACCTCCACTGCCATCACCATCATCGCTTCCATCGCCATCATCAGCATCACCACCACCACCATTGTCATCGCCCCCAGTGCCCAGCACCATGCACAACAGACATGGGTATTCAGTGCACAGTTGGGAATGGGTCCTGGGCCCTCATGCCTCCTGGAGATGCCTGATGACCCTGGTTCCTGCCCGCAGTCCTCTGTGGAAGCTGCTTCTCTATTGTCTTTCACAGATGCAGTGCCTCTCCTTCACAGATAAAACGCCACCACGAAGCACGTTGTATTCTCTTGCTTCAGCTGTTTTTCTCTTGTCTACTCTTGTGACCTCTGGCAAACAGGTTAAGGAAAATTCTATTCAGTTTTCATTGAAATATGAAGTATCGCGGCCATTTCAACAGGGGAAAGATTCTTCTTGTCATATGGCGAAAGTGTTACATGAAGGTTTACATCTCATTTGATTGAAAAACACATTTTTTTTAGTAAGCTGGAATGGATTCCTGATGAAGTCTTCCTCCTCTTGGGCCATAAAACTTTTCTTATATAGTATTTTACCAAGAACACAAACAAGGCATATACAAATAACTAAGCCAATTAATACTTTAGAAATAGGATAATTTTATTGAAGGGGCATTAAAGTTTCTCTCTGTGTCAAATAATGGAGAAGCCATATCACACAGGTTACAGAGCTATTTTTACTTGAAATAATCTTTCATAAAAGAAAGAAATTAAATACAGTTCCTCTATAAAAAGTGCAGTCATCATTACTGGAAGTTTTCCAAAATGAAAGCAAGATTTACTACATATTGCAAAAACTGATTTAGTGCTTTAATACTTTACAAAGTAACAACCCACTAAGCACAGCTCTTACAACAGGTTCCTTCTCCTAGAATGAATCAGATTGAAAAGAATATTTGAGTTGAATCAATGTAACATTCGTAGGTAGAAAAGGATTCTGAACAACCTGCTGAAAGTAATGTTATTTATGACCCATTTTTGCCTCAGTATTTTCCTCTGTCCACCATAATCAAATCGGCTTAACGTGATGTATGTCATTCAAAAACCAGTCAAATAAACCAAAAAAGAAAAAAAAAAAGGAAAGAAAAAAAGGAGCAATCCACTGACTTCCAGAGACCATATGCATTTTTAAAGGAACAGAGCAAATACAGGGTAAAGGCAGTCTTTCGTTAGAATTGACTTCAAAACAAGCTCCCGTTAAAACGACGGCGACTTGTCCGAGCCGACCGCCGGGGTCAGGAGCCTCAGCCTGGCGCGGCCAGGGCCCCGCTCCCCGCCGCCTGTCACCTCCATCGTCGACCAGCCCGTGTGTCCGTGCCGGGGCCGGGGAGACGCCCGTGTGGAGTCGCGCCTGCCGAGGACACAGCTGCGTCCCGCTGGCGCCGCGGCCAGTCTGCACGGGCTCAGGGCCCGCCTCCCGGGTTTGGTCCCGCGACGGTGGAGACGAGACGCCCCACGCCCCCTGCCAAACCATACCCCCAAGTCGGGTGTCCGGATTCCGTTCCGTGCACACGGGAAGCGTGTGCGCAAAGAGCTGCCGCCGGCGGCCCCGGAGGGGGAGGACGGCGGGAGCACGGCAGGGACGCCGCCCACCTGGCCTGCCTGGGCGCGGCCACAGAGAGGGCGGCCAGCGGGGAGGCCGCGCCCCACCTCCCTGCAAAGGCGGCCGAAACCGGGCGCGGGGCGCAAGGCAGGGACACGGCCCCTCTCACCGGCCGCAGGGGGACAGGGGCCGGAAGGACTTTGCAACAGCGAGCTGCCGCAGCTCTTAGCGGACAGCACATTCGGCCAAGGACCGGGAAGCGAACCCAAGGTGGGCAGTTGCAGGAATCGCCCCCAGTGCCCTGGCGAGAACCCAAAGCCCTCTGGGGTCAGACAAGCAGGAGCAGGCGGGGAGTTCAGGAGGGCCTGGCCCTCGCCTGGTGGCCCCAGTCGCCTGTCCTGGGGGCCGCCCCGGGGTGCGGGCCAGTCGGGCGTGAGGGTCTGTCCTCCCAGCGCGCGGCCCGGGGACCGAGGGCCCGGGCCCTCAGAGGCCGCTGCCTCGGGCTTTGGGGGCCTCAGCACCCCGCCCTCACCTGCGTGACGCGCTGGCCCCCCAGCAGCCCAGCCCCTTGCCAACTGGACGCTGTGCCCGGGCCGCGCCGGCTGCTGCTGCTCTCGTTTGTCCAGGGGAGGCCGCCCTGAGCCCCAGGAGCGTAGTGAGGGGCAGGTCCGAAGGTCTTTCTGGAAGGGCCCAGGCCTCCAGGACCCCTGACGGCGAGAGCCCCCAGAGGAAGCTGTCTCCACATCAGCTTGCACGCACCTGGGAGGGAGGGTGGCGGCAGGGCGGGAGCCGTGGGGAGCACCCACAGAGCCCCTGGGGCTGGGGGCTGCCGTGCTCACTGCACCCGCAGGACCTTCGGCTGGCGCCGGGGCCGGGTGGCTCCACCAGCTGAGATTGTCCCTCATTGGGGACAGCGTAGAACCTGCGTTTGATGAATTCTACGTCTTTAGTCACCTTAGTAGGAATCGAATTCCTGACTTCACCTCCCTCTGTCAACATCTACCCATCTGGTGCATACCGTGGCGGGCACTGCTGTGCTAGGAATGAGCTAGGGCAGCGAGCCAGACGCGGGAATTCCTGCCCTTCCCGGAGCTGCCCTGGCGGGGGGCGGGGGGGAGAGGGCGGAAATCAATAAAGTATAAAAGTAACTCGTAGCATTCAGACGGTGATTCTGTGCACAAGAGACAGGCAAGTGGGCGGGAGGTAAAGCAATCAGGGAAGGCCTCCTGGAAAAGATGGCATTTGAACAGACTGACAGGCAGTGAGGGGGTAGGGATGGGGCTGTGTGCTGAAGAATGCTGCATTTGGAAGGGATGGCAGGTGCAAGGGCCCTGAGGCAGGCGTGTGCCTGGTGACTGGAGAGAGGCAGGGAGGCCAGTGTGGGGTAGAGGGGCTGACAGGACAGGTCAGAGAAGCCCTGGTCTGGGTAGGGACTTCAGCCTTTACTCCGCGGTGGGCAGCTGGGCCTCTAGCCGTCACGCGTCTGTGGACACGTTCTGAAACGGCTGCTTTCACTACCTCGTCCTCATGAAGCAAACAGGTTGCTTTGGTCTTGAGAAGACTCAGCCTCTATTTCCCCTTCAGACTGCCTGTCACCCCTCACCTCCATCAGTGAACTAACGTATAGAAATTAAGTGAACTGCTAGGCATCCTGTACCTATCAATCACATGCACATACGTCCCCTTGGGATGCTCGCTGGGGGGAACGAGAAGTATAAGCAAGGCACAGCACCTTGTATGTACGTGATTAGGGTGGGTAAGCCTCTTTTACTCCTTTTAAGGAGGGCAAAATACAAGCGTCGACAAATCGTTTTGCAGAATAAAATAGAAAGTAACATTCCCAGCACCGCTTGGAGAACGAGCGGCTTCTGAGCCGCGCTGCGTGTCGTCGGCTCAGCAGGACGGCCAGGCGCCGTCCTGCGGCACAGGCGTGGGAACCCGCCGGCTGAGGGTCGGTGTGGATCACCGCCCTGGCTCTTCCCAGCAGGGGGTGGGGGTTGGCATGGGGTGAGAGGGGCCTCCCTAAACTGTCAGGTGCCAGGCAGACTCCTGCAGGATGTCGAGGGAAAGAAGTTCCCTCTACTACTGGGAACAGGCCGTTTCACACACTGCTTCGCCGCACCACGGAAATCTTCATACACCGTCCACTCTGGAGCTGCCTGTGCAGGGGCGAGGAGCCTCCTGGGGCAAGCGTCCGAGGGGACCTTGTCACCAGTTGTGCAGTGCTGCACCGTGGCATGGGCTGGTCTCTCCAGGATGAAATACCCTTAACCCACCTCTGTGTCCAGGGTCCAAAAGGCAGCGCCGCCAGAAGCTCCCACTGTGCCCTGCCTGGCGAGATGCCCGTCCTCCCTTTGGTGGCAGGAGGGCTGGGAGGAGGCACCGGGACTGGAGGCAGGCTTGAATTACACGGCAGCCAAGCCGAGGGGCCCCGTCGCTGCTGGCTGCCCCGGAGGGACCCGCCAGTTGGAGGAGAAAGGCAGTTTGCAGTCAGATGGCACGGAAGGCGGCGGTGCCCAGAGGGCTCCAGCCAGCCACCGCTTTAAGGCGTTTTGGGAAGGGGCTGCCTGCTTGTAGCAGTTAGCACCAGCCCCCAGCCCTTCCTGCGGCGGGCTTGTTCTCAGTCAGCCTCCTAGCAGTTCGAAGGGGAGCCCCATGCCGGAGCCACCCGTGTCTAATAAGGCAGGGCTCGCATCAGCCAAGAAAACGCACTTTCTTCTTACTTGTTGGAAGCATTTAGAGAAAGAAGAACGCGCGCACTCGAGGAACTGAACTGGTGATGTCCACGCCACATGTGCCCCGGAGGCCTCTCTCTTTCCACCCGGGTCCCTTGGGAAACAAGAAAGATGCATGCAGAATGGAACCTAGGTGCACAACTTGACAAAGCCACTATTTTTTTCTTGCACAAATTTCCCACCACTGAAAGGGATAGCCCTTTTCCTTTGTTAATGTAAAAAAATATTTTTTAAAGGGCAAGCTTATTTTTGAAAAACAGGAATTTGCAAAATAAAAGTCTGTGGATACTAAGTGGGGGGTGGGGAGGGACGTGAGAGCCACGTACGCACAGCCCTTCCCCGGAGTGGAGAGGGGCACTGCCTGGCAGGTGTCATCCTCTCGCCATGGGCTGCCAAATTCCTGACAGTGGTCTACCAGAGTTGATGAATTCAAGCATATTTGTAAAGTAAGGGTCAACGTCTTCAGCAATCCACTTGAGCCCGCCAGTAGAAATCCGCAGTAAGTTGGTGACTACAAAGTTATTCATTTAAGTGGAAATGTGCAGTACCAAAATCCATAAACAGAAAAAAAATTGATCTTTCAATTAAAAGGTAAAAACATTTACACATTCTCCCTTTCAGAAGGTATTTGAACGAAGCAAAAAGCGGAGTCCCTACTCACCTAAAGGTACTCTGCCAAGGGATGACCCTAAAGGACAAGAAGAAGGGCTCAAAATATTGCTCTGTGACATACTGTGAATGTAATATAAAAATAATATATGGCACAGTTGAAACGTGGCTTATAAAACTAACATAACAGCATACATCTATAAACAGAATGCGTTTCAAAACATCTTCCTTTCACAATATGCTATTTTAAAAGTTATGTACCCAGGTCACGCAGTGTGAGAAAGGGGAAGTAAATCACCGAGCCTGCTGCCTGCTGGGTTTAGAACCAGCTGGGATCTGCGTGGACCTGGCTGTCGCTTAGGGACCTCCGTCCTTCCTGGAAAGGGGAGTCTGGCCAGTTGGGACGGAGGCTGCTCCTGGCAGGCCAGCCACCATGACCCCAGTCCAGGCCTCAGGTGGCGCAGGGCTGTGTGCCCTCATGTGGCGCTGCCTTTAGAGAAGTGGGACTCACTGTCTGTCACTCCTCCATCATCTCCAATCCACTGACCTTTCTGCTCCCCCCAGGGCCCCCAAGTCACAGCAGAGTATCAGGGGATCCCTTGGCACACACATAAACAACACAGCAGGTTTCCTTTCCTGTTTAAAAAATAAATCCTGTCCAGCCTGATGAACTAATCTCTGTTCTGAAGATAGGAATTGTGGGTGCACAGTACCAATAAATACAATAGACTTGCTCTCTCTTTTTAAACACTGTTTAGTGGAAAGACGGATTCAGCACTCTCACAAAAGGAGAGACGTACTCAAGTGTGTGGACTGAGTCATGATGTTGGCCTGGTACAGGCAGGCACTCGACAGTCCGCCTTCAGACTCAGCTGAGCAGTCAGGGCCTTTCGCACAGCCAGAGAAGCTGAAGGTGTGGCCAATGCTGCACCTTGGACCTTATTCATGGCCCATTGGATGGGAGTGGGGAAATTACTTTGAAATTCAAGGAGACACCACAGAATACTGTTTTTTGATAACCTGTAGGAATTATCCTGCCTGGTTTGGAATATTTCACTCTCTTACAATGGACCATTTTTATCATTAGTTTGCCTTTTTTTTTTTTTTTTTTAACACCTGGCACAAAGCAGGGGAAAAGTAAAATATTTGCATAGCCTGTTTTGGAAATTTCAGGTTGGATGTTGTAATGTGAAAATTTTCAAAAAGAAACATGAATTCACTTTGGGCTTCCTTGACTTCTTGTGCATCTGAGTCAGGCTCCTGACGGCATATTTAAGCACTCTGACGGTTGGCTGCCTCAGCCCTTTAAGAGTGAGGGGCCTAGAATCTGCATGTGAAGCAACACTTCTGTGACCCCAAAGCTTTGGGTGGCAAAGCAGTTGCTCAGCATGACATGAAGAAAACCAGTTCAAAAAGCTGCCACAAACCCTTTTGATGAAAGATTAAACATCTCCAAAATTAAACGGACGTTTTAAAGAAACGCTTATGTGGGGGACATGGATGTTACTGATTACCACACTTTGGAAGTACTGTTTGGCACAAAAAGTAAAACTTTCAAAACATTTCATAAAGATTCTATGTAATAAACAACTGATTTAAGGAACCACTTATGCAAACCTTGAATAAACTACTGAGAACTCTGTGCTGTGGAATAATTTAAAAATAATTACTCACAGGAAATACTCAACGATTTTATTATAAGTCTTCAAACAAGTTTAAAAAATCCCCTCCCATTAGTTAATTGGTTAATTATTTTTTGCTGTTCTGTTAGGGCGGGGGCATCCTTCTGGATGAGGAGAAGCTGGCTCCAGGGAAGAGATAATGCGCCTCCTGCACTTCCCCAAGACTTCCTCACAGCAGAGCCAAGTTTCCATCTTTTCTAGGATTCCCGGAGGCTGTTCCAAGGCTCTGGCAGGCTTTAAAGCATTTCTTTTTTTAGTGAGGACTTCACCCATCTTTTCCACTTTTCTTGGAAAGGAGATCTTTCTTTCGGAGGCAGGTTCTGAGCTCCTGGGTGGCCTTGGCTAAGTCGGTGTTCGCCAGAGGCAGTCTTGGAGGGAAGAGGCTGCATATTGCTGCTCAAAACAGGGTAGCTAAGGACACATTAATTTTTTTTCCTCAAGAAAGGTATGAGGCACCAAAAAGGGGCCGCTCAGGGGTCGCGCTGCTCCCTCGGGTTTTAGGGAGCCAGAGGCGGCCCCTTCCTGCCCCGTGGAGACGAGCAGAGCGCGTGGGGACGGTTTCCTTCTTCGGCGCAGGCCAGGTTTCAAAGCGGCCTCGAGGGCCGGCCACACGGTGGCTGGGGTCCATTCCTTGCCCCTCCCCTGGGGCCCCGGGCACTTTCCAGGGCCCCTCCAGCGACAGTTCACCAGACGTGGATGCGTCTGCGGCGGAAGATGGGCAGACTGTCCTGGTGGCTCATCTCCCCCAGGGATTCGGAACCCGGCCTTTGGAAGGCTGTCACCCACGCTCCCCGGCGCCGGAGCGACCCCAGCCCCTCCCCACGCCCTGCGAGGTAGGTCGGCGGGCGCCGTTCCCGCCCCGCGCCGCCCTGATGGCCGCGTGCTCCTGGCCCGGCCGCCTGACCGCGGGAGGGGCTTTTGCGTGGGAAAAGGAGCCGCGCATTCCCGAGGGACCGCGGGAACCTCCGAGCGCTGCTTTCCTTCCAGGACCCTGAGCGGTCGCCGCCGCGGTGCGGGGCTGCGCGGGCGTCCAGAGCCCGCGCACCCAGGGCCCCTCTCCACGGCGGAGGGAGAAGAATAACGCAGGTGCAACACCCCCTTCTAAAAACCAAGGGCTGCAAATTCCTTTATTTCTCTTGGGGAGGAACAAAAATACTCTGGCAATGGCTCTGGAGTTCCCCAGGTCCGCGGCGAGGCCCCGCGGCACGTCCCGCGCCCACCAGTTATGACTTGATTCCTATCCGGCTACTACCTGAGTGGCGTCGGTGTCGGTTCAGGCACCATGAGGCGCGCGTGACCACACACGCGCCCTGCACCGACAGAGGCGGCCACGCGCCCGGCCGCCCGGGGTCCGCTCGGCCGCGAGGGCGAGGAAGGGGGCGGCCGGGCGCGCGGGGAGCGCGCTCAGGGCCGGGGGCCGCGCGCCTCGCGCTCGCGCCGCCGCCGCAGCTCCTCGCGGTAGCAGTAGGAGCACAGGTGCTCGGTCTCGGCGCGCCCGTAGAAGGCGCAGTGCTCGCGCTGGCAGCGGCGCTGCGCGGGGCCCGGGCCGCGGCCCTCCCCGGGCGCCCGGGCGGCCGGCGCGTCGGCGTCGGCGAACTCCAGGCCGTCGCGGGCGGCGCCGAAGCCGTTGCTGTAGGTCTGCGACTTGGGCTCGGCGCCCGGCAGCGGCGAGGGCCCCGCGCGCGCCAGCGACTCCACCGTGTTGACGGTGCGCAGGGCGGCGGCGCGCGCCGGGCTGTAGCTCTGCGACGACAGCGAGCGGTTCTGCTGCGGGTACGTGGCGCACGGGCGCAGCGCGCCCACGGCCGGCGCGCACGCCTCGTCCCGCGCGCCCGCCGCCTGCACGTGGATGACGCTCTGGCGCGCCGGCGGGCTGCGCCCCGGGACCTGCCCGCTCGCCGCCCCGCGCCGCGCGCCCGGCGAGGCCGCGCCGCCGCCCCCCGCCACCGCCGCCGCCGCCCGCACGGCCCGCGCGCCCGTCGCCGGGCTCGGGCGCTCCTTGAACTTGAGCACCAGCTGCGTGGGCGGCGCGGCCGGCGGGCCCGGGGAGGCGCGCTCGGGGCCCGGCGCGCCCTCGGCCTCGGGCCGGCGCGGCGCGCGCTTGGCGGCGGGCGCGGCGGGCGCGTTGGCGGCGTCGCGGCGCCGCTGCTCCTGCTCGGCGCTGAAGCGCTCCTGCGCGCTCGTCAGGTAGTAGCCGATCATCTCCTCGTGGAACTGGTGGCGGTGGCTGGTGAGCAGCAGGCCGGCGAAGATGAACTTGCGCTCGCCCTGCATGGCGGCGCGCAGGATGCTGAGGCTCAGCTTCACGTCGGTGCCATACTTCCAGGCGTCGCCGCGCGGCCCAGCGCCCTTGTCGCCCGCCGGCCTGTCGGTGGGCGACGGCGTGGTCTTCTCCGCCGGCGACGCGCCCGCCGCCGCCTCCTCCTTGCTGCCCTTGCGCGCCTTGGCCTTGCGGTCCTTGCCGCGCTCGGGCGCCTCGCCGCCCTTGCCGTTGGCCGAGCCCGCGCGGCCCATCCTGCCGTGCACCAGGCCGCCCAGGCCGCCCATGTTCTTTTTGAGCTTGATGCCCAGCGTCTTGCTGAAGCTGCCCAGCTTGTTGGCCACGGAGTCCGCCCGCGTCTTGTCCTTCTCCTTGCGCTGCTTCTCCTTGTCCTTGTCTTTGCCGTTCCTGCCGCCGGTGCCGTTGGAGCTGCTGCACACCGAGTCGCGGTCCGAGTCCAGCGAGTCGGCCAGGGACTGCACGTCCTCGCCCGCCGAGGCCGTCGGGGACTCCGGCTGCGCCAGCGGGGCCTGCGGGGAGAGGGCAGAGAGGGCCGGTCCCCATGCGGGGCACAGGCAAAGTTGCGGGCCCTGCGGAGGCCGGGGCCCTCGGGTCACAGGATTGCAGCCCGGGGGTCCCTTGGAGACTGGGATGGGTGGGCACTAAGGTGGGGGCGCCGCCCAAAGTGGGCCCTGGTCTGCCCCCCCGTGACCCAAAGACCAGCTGGAGGGGCCCGTGCCCTGAGCCGCGCAGGCCTCCGCCCTGGCAGGAGGGAGGCCGGGCGCTCTGCCTCTGCTCGCCCTCGTGGGTGAACGCAGGTTGCCTGTCGCCTGCACCTCAGGTGAGCCATAGCGCTGGGCGAGGCAGACACCTGCCTGCCTCTGGGCCCCAGCCTCGGCCCACTTTAGGGGGACTCTGGCCCTCCAGGTCCCAGGCCTCTCTGCAGGCTGTCTGCGCAAAAGCGCCTCTACCCACACGCCTTCCCGCTCCGGCAGCGGCTGGAAAGCTTGCCCCCTGATCTCATGCCCTCATCTTGGGGGAACCCTTGGCCTCCATTCAACGGAGCCAAATCGGCTCAGTCTCGGATTCCTCTCAGACGGCTACATTGGGGATTTTGAGCCGTTCCCATTCCCAGTGGGGCCTCGCTGGGTGTGTTGTGGACACCTCAGAAAGACTCGTGGTCATTGTCAGCCAGCCAGGGGAGCCCCAAGGCGGATGGGAACCAGAGACTGCGGTCCGGGAGAGCAGGTGGGGATGGGCGGTGCCTACTGCTGCCCTGGAGGGTCCTTCCGGGGTGAGGAAGGAGCGACTGGCCAAGCACCCCAGTGCAAAGGGCAGGGGCTCGCCGGAAGGGGAGGAGCCTGGGAGGGGGCTGTCCTCTCCCCTTTATTTTAGTCCCTCAGCCCACACCAGGCCCCTTGGTAGCAAGGCTAGCTCCAGTTCCTTCCTCCCTTTCCCTCCTTCCCTGGGTTTGGAAGGAGCTGAAGGTCTCAAACCAGTTTGTCAGACACTGAGGTTGGAAGCCCAGGGCTGGGGCAGGGGACGCGGCTGTGCTGGGTCCCGAGGTCCCATGGCTGGGGTGCTCCCTGAGCTGGAAGGCCTGCAGCTGGCCGGTGCTCCCAGGAGCTGGCAGCGAGGGGCCCTGCTGGGCCGCAGCCTGAGGCCTTCCTGCTGTCCAGAGCGACACTGACGGGGGACCGCGGGGCCCTTGGACATGTGGCTGGGACCTTCCCCTGTGCCTCAAAGGGGGGGGCGGATTTCACCCTGTGGGCCTGACTAAGTTGTCACCTGATGGTGGGGCGGGCGGTGCTTCCAGCCTTCTGGACAAATGTATCCCTTTCCAGGGAGTTCACGGGAACAGAACACTCAGCCCCCAGGGGATCCCCCTGCATCCCGGAGCAGCCAGGCTGAGCCCCTCCTTGGGGCGCGCAGGCCCCTCCCCGCCGCCCTGACTCTCTCCCAGCGCTGCCCTGTGAGGGGGCCGCAGGGGGGTCGTGGCCTCCCGTTCAGCCTTTTCGCAGGACCCACCCACCGCGGATGACTCCTGCTGCCTCGAGGCCGCTCCCTTCTGCTCTGGGTCGCTCACCTTCTGCAGAAAGTAAGGGCCCCTAACCCCCCGCTGGCGCGCACCGTGTGCTCCCACCGTGCTTAGAACCACAGCCGAGGCGCGGCCCCCCGCCCTGCCCGCAACGCCAGGCTCACCCGTGTCTCGGAGGGGATGCGGACCCACGTCACGTTCATGTAGCTGTGCAGCAGGTTCAGCTTGGCCTCCAGGGACAGGATCAGGCTGCCGGGAGAGCACACGGTCAAACGCGCCCCTTGCTCGCGACCCACCCGCTCAGGGCACGGCCCGGCGCCCAGGGGACCCCGGCCCTGGAGACGCGGGCCCGAGGGTGCGCGCAGGAGGGGGCCTTACTGGGCCAGCCGCGCGTTGTCGTGGTCGTCCTTGCCCCACTCCCAGTCCTTCCCGGGGTCCACCGCGAAGTGCAGGGGCAGCAGCTTGTGCTCCGAGTCCGTCAGCGGGATCACGGCTGGAAGAGAGCGCGTGCCAGGGGCGCGGGAGGGTGGGCTGGGGCCCTGCACCCTGCGCCCTGTGCTGCAGCGTGCTGGGCCCGCAGCCTTAGGCCACGCTTCGCTGTTAATATTTCTTAAAAACGTGTTTTAACACCGGGAAGCAGTGGGCAGCACAGGCCTGGGCACCCATGTTTTGGCCAGTGGGATGGGAAAAAGTGACCCCTGCTTCTGTTGCTTTTGAGGAGGAGGGCCCAGGTGGGCTCAGGGTGCACGGTGCAAGCCTCCAGCCCTCCCCCCACCAACGCCTGGGCTGTGGGGCGGGTCGCCTCTCCCAGCAGAAAGGCCGAGTGTGCCAAACAGGAGTGTGGGGGTGCAGCAGGGGTGGGTGAGTTTGTGATGGTGCAGGGGGTGTGACAGGCACATTCCCGGCTCTGGACCCCACCTGAGGGAGACCCCCAACCCTCGCCCACAGGTGAGGCTGTCCTTGGATCGTAGGACAAGAGCTACCAGCACCCAGGAGCACGTCAGGTGGTGTACAGTGATGCTGGGAAGGGGTGCACATTTCTGGGGGGGCCCAGCAAACATCCGAGCAGATGCTGGAGTGAGGGTAAGTGGATGGTCATTTCACAAAAGGTCTGACTCATGACCAAACCTCCTGGGTGGAGCATACTGCCCCTGACTTCCAGACCCACCCCAAATCTTGGCCCACCCCGAAAAGGCCGGAGGGGGGGCAGCTTCTGGACTGATGACCCAGAGAGAACAGCTCCCTAGTAACAAGCCCGATCCTCCGAGGGGTGTTGGGGACAAGGACGGGAAGAGGCTGATATCAGCACCCCCAGTTCTATGCCCTGAGCAGCAGCCTCCTCTGGGGGTCCCCACTTCGTCCCTCTCCAGCAGCGCCTCAGCTCCTCCGCTCGGGCAAGGCTTCCTGGCTTTAGCCTGAGGCGGGCTGGAAGGGACAGAAAGCTGTGGGTGGCCGGAGACGGGCGAGGGAGGGGCGCTGGCGAGCCTTCCCGTGCCCCCTGAGCCTTTCTCACGCCAGCGGGGGAAGCGGGTGTGGCCGGGCCCTCTGTCCAGGCAGGGCTGGGCTGGCAGCTCGGAGGGTAGGAGCGCCCGTCTCAGGGCCCGCTGGTGTCCAGCTGCAGGACACGGCAAGGCACACGGTGTCTCGCCCCCACGCCAACCCCGGAGGCCCCGCCGCGGCTCACGCCACCCCTGCTTCCAGGCCGGCGGTGCTTCCCGGGACGCTGGCTTCCCCCGGCACCCAACGCCAGCCCTGGTGGGGCCGCCCTGCTCCCCCATCTCCGCTTCCGCCCGGGTGCCGGGCCCTGCCCAGCGAGGAGGGAGCTCGGCTGGATTGCCGCTGGCCGGAACGTCCCCCCAGCCGGCCCCGGAGGCGGGCCTGGGCCGGCGTCGTTTCCTCGGGACTCGTGGCAACGGGCGCCGTGGCGGCAACAAAAAGGCCGAAACCAAACAAAGAATTCTAAGATTCGGTTCCACTAAAATGCAATTTTCTGCTCTGAAATGGGGACAGGTGACTCCGTGCTGCCCCCCGGTGTTGCTAAAGAGGAACTGGGAAGGGAGACAGCCCCTGCTCGCACGGAAGAGGAAGGGCTGACCGAGCCGGCGGCTCCCAGCTGGGCCTGGGCGGTCAGCGGGCGGCCGGCGGCCTGACTCGCCTCTTCCCAGGGTCGAGCTGCAGGGCAGACCACCCAGGGAGGACGCAGGCCCCCCTCGGGTGATGCCTGGGACGCTGTCCCGCAGTCCCGAAGTCCCGTGAGTCCACAGAGAGGGTGGGTGCGCGCGGTTACCCGGGGCCCTGAGGAGGTGGGTGGCTGTCTCCCAAGCTCGCCGGAGCAGCACAGCCACCTGGAGAGCTGGGCAGGGGCTCAGCTCCCAGGACCTCGCATGGAGATGGAAAGGCCAGAGCGTCCAGGAAAGGCCAGAGAACGCTGCTTTAAGTGCGCCTCCCCTGGGGCTCTTACAGCAGGCTGGCTTAGAAGATTCTCTTGTATAGCCGGACTGCGTGATAAGCCGTGGCTCCCGGCGCGCTCTGGGGTCTGGGCGGGGCTGTCGGCCCGGCCTGCCCGGCCAGTCCCAGGTAGAGCTGCGGCGGGAAGCATCTGCCCTGCAGGGCCACCTTTCCCAGCCCCCGCGCTGGGAGGGGACAGGGGCCTGCTGCGCGCTGGGACGGGAGCTCGCGGGGAGCTCTGGGTGATGTGCCTTCTCTACCCACCCCCCGCTGCCTCCCACAGGGCCTGGTGGAGATGGCGGGGGCTGCAAGAGGGCGGGCGTGGGTTCCCGCATCCTGCTTGCCAACCAGGAACCTGGATTGGACGTCGAGGGAGAAGCTGGCTTCTTTTGTGCTGCGTCCCCATGACGTCGGTTCATTTGTTTCAGAGAAACCCACTGAACAGGGTGCCACGGCGCCTGCCCCTCCTTACCACGGGGCCTGTGGAGCTTGAACTGACTGCCTGGGCTGCCCACTGCTGAGCGGGAGGCTGGAACCGGAGGTGCTAGTGGCTGCCCGTCTAGAAGGTTCCACAGGTGCTCGTGGCCCCCCAGCCGCCACCCTTGTGGGTTCAGGGCTGGGTCCCGGGGGAGGCTGCAGGGGCGTCCCTGTCCTAAGGGAGTCACCCAGGGGCTAAGTGGGAGGCACCTGCTCTGCGGGGGCCAGGCCCGCAGGCTCCAGCAGGCGCAGGAGGCCCCCACGCCTCACTCTTCGGGCACTTGTCTTTCCTGTTGGAAACCTGCCTTCCCCAGCGAGAGATGTGAAGAAGCGGGGGCTTGCTCTCTGGTGGCAAATGTCGAGAGCAGCACAGACCTTTCAAAAATAGCCTGGCGACTTCTAGGAAGTTTCACTTGAAAGGGCTCTCCCCTGTGTTTGAGCCAGAAGACATGCGGGCACTGCCCCACGCTGGCCCGGGCATATTTTGAGTAGTTATTTTCCAGAAGAGAATGGGGATTCTCGGGGTGTAAACAGCTGGAAGAGTGCTGCTCCTGCTGTGCCAGCAACAGCAAAGAGCCAGACAGACGGCAAAGTCACAGCTTTTCTTTAACTCACCAGAGACCTGAAGTCACGGGGCTACCCAGGAACCTGAATGCTTCGGAAGAAGCACTACAGGAAGAGCCTGGCACGAGCGCTTGCCTGGCTGGGCGGCTCCACTGGAGATCAGTAAGAAAACTTCCAGCTAGAACCGCCTAGCACCTTGGAAAGGAAGAGTTAGGCTGGGAGAGGAGTAGAGCACCCCCGGGGCCGCAGACATGAGGGGCATGGAGACGCACAGTTGCCCAGGCTCCTCTCCAGGGACCTCAGCCGGTGCTCACCAAAGAGGGTGGCGGGGAGGGGGCCCGTCCCCGGTGGCGCTCTCCTGTCCTCCCCGAGGAAGTCTTAGGGTGATGGAACCTGTCTGCCCCCTTGGTGCTGGGGTAGGAAACAGGAAAACGTACTCTCCATCCCTGCAGGGAGGGAGCTCAGCCCCCTCCCCAGACCCGGGGCCGCGGTGCCTGCCTAAGACAGACGTGCAGGCAGTACCCCAGGGGCGCCACCTCCCCTCCCACCCCATGACCAGGCTCACGAAGTGCGAGTGACTGCTGAGGGCGGGGCAGGAGGCTGGAGACAGGACCTCCCGGAGGTGCAGCGCAGGAGGGCGGCCCCCTGCTCCCCCAAACACAGGCTGTACTGGGAGCTTTGAAGCCTCTGTGTGCAAAGGGCAACCAGGGACAAAGCTAAAATCAAGTGTGGACTAGACCTTGTCAACCCCGTGCACCAAGACCGAGCAGAGGAAGGCGTGCCCCTTTCCAGGGCTAAAAACGGTTTCTTTGGTCACTGTTGTCCTCCAAAGATGAGTGGATTTAAATGAACAATTACAAGGCATAAGAAAGGCAAGGGAAAACCCCACAGTGACAAGAGGCAAAGCAACTGGCAGAACAAGACTCAGATACGATGCAAATGTTGACGCCATCACACAGGGAATTTAAAATAGCTGATGAAAAGTTAAAGTCTCTAATGGAAAAGATGAATACCGTGCAGGATTTGGTAGTTAAGTTCAGCAAAGTGATATAAGAAAAAAATCAAATGGGAAGTCTAGAAATGAAAAAATAAAATACACAAACAGTCTTTGAGGGGCTGACCAGTTGACTACATAGCTGAGGGAAAAAATCGTGAACTTCAAGATCTATCAATAGAAATTAGACTAAACACAAAGACAAAAAATGAGAATAGAACGTCCAAGAGTTGTGGGACAATATCAGTCCTAAGATATGTGTAGATGGAATCCTAGAAAGAGAAGAGAAGAAAGAGAGAAGAAGGCAGAAGAAATATTCAAAGAAATAACGGCTGAGAATTTCCCAAAATTTATCAAAATCACAGATCCAAGCAGCTAAGAGAACACTAAGCAAAATAACAACTAAGTGTTCCCAGACATAGCACACGCAAATTGCTGAAAACAAAAGAGAAAAAGTATTGAAGGCAGCCAGAGGAAAAAGGCACATTACATAAAGAGAAATGAAGATAAGAATTATAAAGGGCTTCTCATGACAAAACAGGTGTAGCAGTTTGATATTATTGATGAATTTGAAAAAAATATTGGATTGTGTTTGTAAAGTGGCCTTTTCTTCTGGGCATGTGCGATTATATTGGATTCAGAGGTTTTCTTGATGAAGTAATCTGCAGGGTGTTGTGTACCCGCCCCTTGGTGGATGGGGATTCGCAGATAAAAGGCATGGCAGAGGGCAGAGTTGGGGGTTTTTGATGTTGGAGTTTTGATGTTGGAGTTTGATGATGAAGCCTTAAGCTGGAACCCCAGGAAGTAAGCTCACAGAGGAAAGAAAAGCCAGCCCCAGGAAGGGAGGAACCCTGAGCCCACAAAAAAGAAGCCTGAGGAAGGGAAGAGCCCAGGAAGCCTGAACCTCGCAGATGTCGGCAGCCATCTTGTTCCAAGAAGTGAAAATAGACGTTGGTGAGGGAAGTAACTTATGCTTCATGGCCTGGTATCTGTAAGTTCCTATCCCAAATAAATACCCTTTATAAAAACCCACCAATTTCTGGTATCTTGCATCAGTACCCCTTTTGGCTGACTAAGAGAACAGGTAAGCCAGGAAACAATGGTGTGGTGTCTTTAACATGCTGAGAGAAAAACCTATTAATCCAGTATTCTGTACTCAGCAAAGTATCCTTGAAACGTGAAGGAGAGAGTAAGACTTTCTCAACCAAAAATATGAAAAAAATACTCATTGCTTGCAGTCTGCACTCCAGGAAAAGTTAAAGAATATTCTTCAGGCAGAAGGAATATGATACCAGTAGAAACTTGGATTGACGCAAAGAAATGAAGATTGCTGGAAATGGAATCAATGAAAGTGAAAAGAAAATTCACTTTTTCTTCCTTATAATTGCTCTAAAAGATACCGGACTGCTTAAAGCAAAGTGAGCAGCAATGCATTATGTGTTCATTGCATATGTAAAAGTAAAATGTGTGATAATAATGCAAAGGATGGGAAAGGGATTGGGAATACACTTGTAAGATTCTTATACAACATATGAAACAAAATACTACTACTTGAGGATAAATTTGAAAAACTAAAGATGCTTACTGTAAAACATGGGAAACCACAAAAAAGAAAAAAAAAGAGGTATAATAATAAGCTGATAGTGGAGATAAACTAGAACTATTACAAGGCTCAATTACCTCAAAAGAAGACAAAAATATAAAAAAAGATGGAGAAAAAAGAAAAGAACTTGCAAGATGGTAGCATTTAAATCAACCATATCATTAATTCTGTTAAATGTAAATGGTCAAAATACACCAAGTAAAATACAAAATGGTTAGATTGGATTGAAACACAAAACAAAACAGAAAAACAAACAAGACCTGAGTATATTCTTTCTACAAGAAATCCATATAAATATAAAGATATTGAGAATTTAGAAGATATTCACTAATAAAAAGAAAGTTGGAATAACTATTAATACATCAGACAAAATAGACTTCAGAACATGGATAGTTACCTGGGGCAATGAGAGATATTATACAATGATAAAGGGGTCAATTTTGCAAGAAGACATAATAATCCTCTATGCGTGTATGCTCCTAACAACAGATTTGCAAAGTACAGGCATCAAGTATTAATAAAAATGACAGGAAAAATAAATCTATGATAGTTGGAGACCTCAACATTTTTCTTTCAGAAATAGACTGAATAAATAGAAAATCAGTAAGGATGGATACATAAGACCTGAGTAACAGGTCTTATGTATGAAAAAACTTCAGCTAACTGATATTTATAGAATGTAACAACAGTAGAATACACATTCTTTTTAGTGCACATGGAATAGTCACCCAGATAGAACATATTCTCAGCCTTAAAACAAACCTTAGGAAATTTAAAGGAATAGAAATCATATAAAGCTTGCTCTCAGGCCATAACTGAAATGAAATGATAAACTCAGTAAAGATATTTGGAGATTAAACAATGTGCTTCTAAATAACCCATGGGTCAAAGAGTCAGCCTTAAGAGAAATTAAAAGTCAGTTTGAGTGAAATGAAAACAAAGATACAACATAACATTTGTATGGTGCAACTAAAGCAGAGCTTAGAGGATAATTTATAGCATTAAATGCTTATTTTAGATACAAAGAAAGGTCTTTTTTGGGATTGAGGCACATCCCCCACAAAAGGCATGTTCACATCTTAGTCTGCGGGTGTGAATGCATTTGTAAATAGGACCCTTGGTGATGCTATGATCAGTTCAGATGTGGGTTCATTTGCAAGTAGGGTCTTCAAAGATCCTATTTAGATAAGGCTGAATTGAATGAAGGTGGGCCTTAATCCATGTGCCTGAGGCCTTATAAAGAGAAGCAGCCGTTGGAAACCAGATGAAGCCAGCAGTCAGCAGTAACCAGGAGAAGACACAAGGAGAGGGCGCTTGCTGTGTGGTGGTGGCCCACCATCACCAGAATGCCACCAACTCTGCGGGAACACGTGGCCTTGCCCTGCTGACATCTTAGTTTTAGACTCTGGCCTTCAAAACTGTAAGACAATAAGTGCTCGTTGTTTAAGCCAACCCATCAGGTGGAGTTTGTCACTGCAGCCCTGGCAAAGTAAGACGAGTTCTCAAATGAGTAATTTTCATGTTAAGAATCTAGAAAAACAATAGGAAGTTAAACCCAAAACAAGCAGGAGGAGGGAAATAATAAAGATAAGAACAGAAATTAATGAAACTGATAACAGAAAAATAATAGAAAAAAAATCAATGAAACCAAAAACTAGTTCTTAGAAAGATCAATAGAAAAGAATGGATTATCCAAATCACTGCCCCCAAATCCAGACTTTAAGGAGTTAAAAAAAATGGTAAACTGGAATTTTTAATCATTTTAGGTCATTCATATTCCTGCTAGTCAGTACATGTTTACCACATTGTAATGAAATTTTTAAAAATTGAACTCTGTTGAGAGATGCTGTAGACTCATATACAGTTGTGAGAAAGAATACAGAGAGGGCCAACACACTCCTCTGCCAGGTTCCCAGGGGTGATGAGGCAGGTTAGCTCAGAGAAAGGGAAGATTTGGGTACGGTGGAGGCCCAGGTGACAACGTGACCAGCAGACCACATGGCCATGAGACTGTCCAGAAACTGCCTCGGGATCTAGTGAGACCCTGGCCATGAGAAGCCCATTCGGAATGAGAAGCCCACCCCCAAGAGGCCTCACCATTGGCCCCCTGGGAACTGACACATGGGGCAACCAATCAGAGCAGCAAAGAGCTGGGGCCCTGCCCCAATATTATAAAAGGGAGGAGGAAAGACTTTAGAAGGTGTGACCTGGGGCTCCATGCTCGTGCCTCTTTCTGCGGCACACCTGCAGTTCATGCCTTGGACCATGTAGTTTTCTCATTTTCTTGTTTCTTAATAAAGTATTTGCTCCCTTGCCTACCTTATGGTGTGTTCTTAAATTCTTTTATGAGACATAAGCCAAGAACCTAGAAGACCAGAAAATCAGAGCCATCCGCTAATATTATTTGGCGAGCCAGCCAGGAGACACCTGATACCTGGTGAGGACTGGTGAGTCTAAACTTTTAATTAAAGCCCATCTGTGCCCTCTTTTGTTTTATTACAAGGCCCTGAGATTCTCACCCTGGGCCAGGAGGTTGGTTCCTTACTCAGCCCCTCGGACGCCCTGACATTCCTCTTAATCTGGGAATCCTGAGGCTGTTTGCCTGTAAGGCACAGATGTCTCTGCTTCTTAATAGCCTCTTAGCGTCTGGCTTAACTGCAAACTCAGTCCCTGACAGTGGCCATAAAATGAGCTCTCTCTCACGGCCACTTTCTAAGAACCCCACAAGTGTAGGCCAAAAGAAGGGTCCCTGGCCAGTACCTTTCCTAGTGGGAAAGCCAGGTCTGTAAGCCAAGGTCTGGTAATGGGACCCAGATGTCTCCAACACCTCTAAGGCTCTGGGGACACCCAGAGACATAGACTCCCAACCACCAGAACGTGGGAACAGTGAGCAGGGCTCCCAACCCCCAGGATGCCGGCTCAGGGAGCAATCCCTTCAACCGGTTTAGCAGTGGGGTGCCACCAAGACTTACAAATGCAGTCAGCCTCCCCAGGGATAATGGGGGGCTTCTAACTGGGACAGCCTGCCTGCTCAGGGTTTAAACAGGAGGAGGTACATCTTTCCCTGCCACACCACGTGGCCACAGTATGGCTTAGAGTGGCCTCGCACAGGGCCTTGAGTTCCAGTTAAATCTGTGTAAGGGAGGAGAGGACAGACAGGTTTGAGGGGCAGAGACCACGTGGTCAGGTCTCCTTAAAGGGAGGAAGAAATGCTTTACCAAACCAGTCAAGTGTAAGCTCAGAGAAGTTTCTGAGGCAGAACGTAGATACCCAGGCTTATCTCAAGGAGAGCTGGCAGGTAATAAAATACCGTCCCGCAGGTCCTAACTCTGGAGAAGGACACTTCCTCCTAGGAGCTCCAGTCTGCTCAGATAGCCACAGAAAGCTGTAGAAGCTTTCCCTGGGCTCCCCAACTTCCATAAACTCCCTTTTAGAAAGAGCCTTTGCAGTTTTCAACAAGTTGGAGCCACTGAGGAGAGGCAGGTGAGGAGGGGGCAGGTGTAGGGCCCAGAGGCAGGCTCACCTGTTAACTGCCACCATCAGCTCAGGGCTACCTGAATCCAGCCTCCATGTCTGCAGGAACCTGGCCCCAAGCTGCCTCCCCACGAGGACTGCTGGGGCCTTGCCCCAGGGGAGGAAGGGGCCTGAAGCCACACGTGAATCACGGACAAGGAGGCCTTGGGTGACCCTTGACAGGTAAGATTGTTAGTTTCTTAATTAACATGGGAGGCAATGACTTGGCCCTAGCCTGTGCTCTGGACCTCTCCTAACCTTCGTTGTGCATAATGAGGGCAGTGAAGGGGCAGTCAAGATCTAGGCCATTTACTAAACCTCCCCCCGCTCTGGCCCATGATTTAAAAGATTCCTGGCTATTCCTAGCTCCCTGCCTATTCCCTTGTAACACTCCAATCCTTCCAGAAAAGAAGCCTAGCAGGGCCTTACCACTTCCAGGAGGTAACTAATGGGATACATCCCTGTAGTAATTTGGTCTTATTTATGAATTCCAAAAGAAGATATTGGATTATGTTTGCAAACTGGTCTGTTCCTCCGGGCATATTAGATTGTATTAGATTCAGAGGTTTCACTTTTACTTGATTAAATAATGATTAAGGCTTTGATTGGGCCATGTCGGTAGGATGCTGAGTCCGAGGGAACAGGGACTCAGAAAAAATGACATGGCAAAGGAGAAAGTTGGAGTTTTAATGTAGAGCTTGGAGAAGTAAAGGCATGGAGAGGGAGGACACAATGGAGTTTAATGCTGGACCCCAGGAAGTAAATATACAGAGAAGAAGATACGTGAGGAAAGAGAGAAGGCTCCATTAGACATGGCGGAGGCTCCGGGAAGCCATGTGCCTGATAGTCTACAGCTGGCCTTGTGGAGAGAGCAGAGAAGCTGAGCCCGGAGGTAAACAAGCCCCGGGACAGAGACAAGTCTAAAGCCAGCCTACAGCTGATGCTGGAAGAAGCTGGGACCACGGAGCCTTAAGAGGAAGAGGAAGGCTGGGCTCTCGCAGACATGGCCACCATCTTGTGCCAACATGTGGCCAATGACTTTGGCGAGGGAAGTAACTTATGCTTTATGGCCTGGTAACTGTAAACTACCCCAAATAAATACCCTTTATAAAAGCCAACAGAGTTCTGGTATTTTGCATCAGCACCCCTCTAGCCGACTAATGCGAGCACCAGAGCAGCCCCAATTCATGTCTCATCAAGGACAGGGCTCTCTGGACCCCTTAGCTCTGTACTGAGCAGCTGCCCAGGGATTTTGCTGGAGGAAAGAAGCAGGAGGGTTCTGCATGAGGTTTCTGCCATGGACAGACACTGGGAGCTTTGTGTCTAGGTGATTCTAAAGGCAGGTCTTTCCTAAGGTAAGATAAGCTTAGTGTGCAAAATTCTTTCTTCTTTTCTAATTTGTGTTTAACTTTGTCAGCCTGTTTGTGGTCAATCAGATTTGGGGATCACCTGTTGTAGACTGGATAATAGTGAAAGGTAACCTAAAAATGAGCCTTTAAATTTCAATACCATCTTGCGGTTGAATTTGATGTATAAAAGAAATCACAAGTGGAATTAAGTCAAACTGCTGGAAAAGCAGAAAAACTTAGCAACATTAATGTTAGTAATAGAATTGTTTTAGTTGCTAATTGTTTAGCTAATAAAAGTGCCCAATTTGTTCTAAAGTCAAAACTTAGTAGAAAACTGTAACTAGCAGTTAAGATCATCACATAGATGCCTTTATATTATAAAACAGCAGAAGGATAATATCTGAAATTGCTGTAACTGGGTGGATTTAGCGTAGAACCTTCTACTATGATGATGGTAATCTTAGACTAATTTAACTTTGTTTATGTTTACTTCAGGTCTAGCCACAGCCTTGCTTATGCTTGCTATAGTAATGGTAGTTATAAACTATACTTTCTTGATTATAGTTATTTTGTGACTAGCTTCACCTTGCCCTGAGGCTTCAGCTATTGTGATGATAATTCAAAGCTGAGTTTGCCTTTGCTTGTGTTTATTTCATGACAACTTCTGCCCCCCATGGCTCAGGGGAAGACAAATTTGAGATGCCCCTGTCTCTTGTGACTCCAGGTGTGGATTCAACTGCTTCCTGGTGGGATTCTCGGCTCTCAGGGTTGGACGTCCACTCTTCCAGCCCAGCAGCCACTGGAGTCCTGTTATCTGTGAGGACTGGGCACTGGGAGGCCTCCCACCTCCAGTGTTGACGTTCCTAAAAGCAGCAAGTCATGAGAAAGACCAGGCTTTTCAAAGACCTCAGTGAGATATTCCAGAATTAGTGTTTCTCATCCAAGGTCTGTCAAAGTCCAAATGGGAAATAAGTAATGCTCTGAAGTAAAGGAAAATGTTGTAAATTGTATTTGAAAGCATTGAGAACAATTTGGTTATAAGCCAGTAACTAAAACGAACAAAATTCTTGTGTAAAACTGCATGGTCACAGTACAGATTAATCAGAACTAGCCTTTAAAGAGATCTTTTAAATGTTATTTTACAGTTAAATTTATTTTGTAAGAGAATGAAAGTTATTAGTAACATCATGAGTTATGTGTTTGTGTCTAACTTCTATTTGTGTCTGTCTATTCAGTGTATATCTCGATATATGGGGATGGTAATCTCAAATTAACAAATGAAGATTCTTAAAAGAGCTCTACTCAAACTGTCAAAAATTAAATATGCAGTTATATATGTGAAAGAATATTCCTGGAGCCCAAATTAGGATAGGCAGGATGGAAATGTCACATGGAAATCTGAATATCAAAACTACTGGGAAATGGGAAAGGGGAAAGATTTTTCCTAAGCTTTTTGACCTACCCAGCTCCCAAGACCTTCTCTTTGTGAAAAATATGGGTAAGGGCCAGGTGTGACAAATTAAAACTATCTAGTAGGCCAGGGAATTAAGAATCACAGTTTAGGGAAAGCGGACTTGGCCCAGTAATTAGGGCATCTGTCTACTGCATGGGAGGTCCACGCAGTGCTGATGCGCGCAAGGAGTGCCCTGCCACGCAGGGGTGTCCCCACATAGGGGAGCCCCACGCACAAGGAGTGCGCCCCGTAAGGAGAGCCACCCAGCGGGAAAGAAAGTGCAGCCTGCCCAGGAATGGCGCCACCCACGTGGAGAGCTGACACAACAAGATGATGCAACCAAAAGAAACACAGATTCCCATGCCGCTGACAACAACAGAAGCAGACAAAGAAGACATAGCAAATAGACACAGAGAACAGACAACTGGGGCAGGGGGTGGGGAGGGGAGAGAAATAAATAAATAAATAAATCTTAAAAAAAAAAAGTCATAGTTTATCTTGTAATTCCCCAATTTAAGCCTTTAACAGCCTTAAAGTAAGGGTGGTTAATAATCCAATTGTCAAATTTCAGTAAGTAAAGTCCTTGAAAGCTTTGGGAAAAAATCCTTTCTAAATTCTAATTAAAACAAGTTAAACAGTTGTAATATATCCTAAAACCTAGCATTTAATATGCTTTTACAGTTATTCACAAATTTAGAATGCTATTAAAGAAGAGGTTTTAGCGCCCTGTGAAGGAAAAAAAAAAGCATAAATTATAATTGTTTCAATTTTGTTTATTTTGGGTGTTATCTCCCTAGGTTTATAGGATACCAATTAAATAAATTAACATTATATGTATTAAATCTTTAAGATGATGAAAGTTGTAAGTTCAAGTCTAATGAAATTAAGTTAAAGAAGGAAATGTAGATCTATCCTCTCTTAAATGAATAAAGTAAATTTCATTGGTTCCTAAATATAATTTAATAAGCTTATTTAAAGGGAAAGTAACTTACAGTTAATTATAAGGCGTTTGTAAAAGTCTCTTCTAACAGAAGCACTTAAATGGTTGATTACAGGAAGCCATTATTAAATAAAAACCTAAATTAATATTAATAACAAAAAGTAACTTTATAACAAGGAAATCTGTCAGAGACCACCTCAGTCTGCATATTAAAGTGGTGGTAAGGGAAGATAATCTTGATTCCATTGGGAATCTTAGATTTTCATAAAATAATTGAGAAGGTAATTTTTCCTATACTGCTAAAGTAAAATTCTGGTTAATTAATGTAATCATGGTAAAAATAAAGTACTAAAATAGTTAAGTTCATTTGATATGTTATATATGGTATTGAAGGTATTTAGAAAGTGTATAAAAATTAAGAAATAGGTATCAATATCATCAGACTCTTTTGTACATTCAACCTGGGCCTTCAGTACACTGCATGGTGCCTCTCCATTTGAGTTATTGGCAAGGTTGGTCTCTGACCCCTAAAATAATAAAGGTATCTATCACATCTCTGGTTGTGCTCCTGAAGTGGATGGAGAGTACATTGTGGTTTTGGACTCCTGCAGCAGCTGGTATGGCTCAGTATGGCCTCAGGTACAATGGACATGGCCTCCAGGCTGGCTCTGTTTCATAGTACCTAAGGGCGCTATGCACCAGGCTGGTGAAACACTGGGGCCTGCCTTCCTAGCTTCTCTCTAGGTTCAGGGGTGCTGCAGCATGCTGGCTGAAGGACATACCAAGTGGAGCAATGATTACCAGAGTACTGTGAGTAAAACTTAAACCAACACAATTGGCATTACGGCCTGCTCCCATGGAGAGACAACATGTGTGGTACTGCAGACCTGGAGCTTAGATCTGTTAACTGCCGCTCAAAGAGGAACTTGTGCATTAATTAGTATTAAGTACTGTACCTATATGCCTGGTCATTATGATGATATCTTTTCTATTCTAGATCATGTGCTGAGGGATATTGAACATGCCAAAAGTCTTAGTTAATTCATTTTCTAAGAATTAATGAATGTGCCTATAAAACGAAAGAATGGCTCTCTTAAGTACGGTCTCTATTTTGCTTGCCATATCTTGTCTTGTTTCCTCTACTGTCTCTGTGAGTTTCTGTCTAGGGCAGTGCCTCTCCATACCTTTCCTAGCTGTCCTAAGCATAACCACTGCCATGGGACCTGGGGATGGCAGTTTATACCAAACCCAGCAGGTCTACCACAACCTCTCCCTAGAGTTAACCAACAGCATAAGAGAACTCAGGGCAGAATGCTGTTTCCCATCAACTTTGGGAGGAAGCAGCCTCTGAAGGCGCCTGGCCTTTCTCACTCTCATGGTCCAGTATATGCCATGGACTGGCCCCTCTTTTTGGGTCTACTTACCACCATCTTCTTTATCCTTTTAAGTAGGACCATGTATCTTAAATTCTTGCCTTATTGGTCATGTTCCAACAAGGGTGCCAGACCCATCTTCCCTCAGCCACAGTAGAATAGCCAGAGGGTTTTGCACCTTGTCAGGTAGGCCTACTGCCCCTAACCAGCAGGAAGCAGCTACAGAAGAATGACCATCGCCCTTTAGCACCCCTTAAGAATAAGGGTGCAAACTGAGGGGGGCATTGAGGCAGGTTAGTTCAGGGAAAGGGGAGACTGGGGTCACAGCTGAGGCTTGGCAGAGCGCATGGCCGGCAGACTGTGTGGCTGGCAGACTGCATGGTCAGCAGACCACATGGCTGGCAGACACTGCCCAGAAACCTCCTGAGGGGTCTTGCGAGACCCTGGCTATGAGAATCCCATTTGGAACCAGAATTCCATTTAGGGTCAAGGGAAAGCCCTGGGTACCCTCAAAAGGCCTCACCATTGGCCCCCTGGGAACTGACAGGTGGGGCAACCAATCAGAACAGCAGAGAGCTGGGCCCGCCCCAACATTACAAAGGGGAAGAGGAAGGACCTTAGAGGGTCTGACCTCTGACAACTCGCCCTGCAGCACGCCTGCGTTCATGCCTCGGTCCCTTCTCATTTTCGTGTCTTAATAAACTCTTTACTCCCTTGCCTACCCTATGGCTTGTCCTTAAATTCTTTTATGTGATGTAAATCAAGAACCCAGAAGCCCCAGAACCCAGAGCCAGGTGCTAACAGTGACACACTCCTTGAACGACTGTACACTATCACAACCAGGAAACTGACCTCGACCCACTCCACTGATCATAGTCTGACCACAGCAGCTTCACACTCACCCATCCATGTGCAAATTTAGTTCTGCGCAGTTTTATCATGTGTAGATTCATGCAGTTGCCTCAGTCAAGACCCAGAACAATTCCATCTGCACAAGAGTCCCTTGTGCTGCTCTTTAATAAACACCCCCCTGCCCTCCCCATCTTCTCCTCTTCCCTAAACCCTGTAGACTGCTCTATTCTGCCTCTTTGCTATTTCAAGAATATCACTGAGTCAGGCAGCAGGTAATCTTTGGGGACTGGCTGTCTTCACGCTGGATAATTCCACTGACATCTGTCCGAGCTGTCGCAGGAGTTGGTGCTCGTTCGTTCGTGGTGCTGACTGATGCTCCGTGGTGTGGCTGGACCACTGCTGTTTGTCTTTTAACCATTCTCCCACTGAAGGACAGTTGGGTTGTTCCCAGTTTTTGGCTATTACAAAGAAAGCTCGATGAACATTTGTGTACGGTTTTTGTGTGAACACAACTTTTTATTTCTTTGGGATAAAGGCCCAAGAGTGCAACTGCTGGGATATATGATAATTGAACTTTTAATTTTATAAGAACCCACCAAATTGTTTTCCAGAGTGGCTGTATCATTTTATATTCCCACAAACGACATATGAATGACCAGTTTCTCTGTATCTTCACCAGAAGTTGGTGTTGTCACTATTTTTTTCCCTAATCATTCTGATAGATGTGTGGTGATGCCGCATTGTATTTTTTTATCCCCCCTTGCTGCCTGCACTCGCTGTCTGCTCTTTGTGTCCATTTGCTGGCATTCTTCTGTGTCTCCTTGTCTTCATGTCTTCTCTTTAGGGGGCACTGGGAACCAATCCTGGGACCTCTGATGTGAGGGAGAGGCACTCCATCAGTTAAGTCATCTCAGCTCTGGTTGTTGTGTCTCTCACTGTCTCTCCTCCGAGTCTCCTTTTTGTGCATCATCTTGTTGCATCAGCTCATGATATGGGCCAGCTCTCCATGGCTCAGGCCCGCTCTCCATGGCTCAGGTCAGCTCTGCATGGCACAGGTCAGCTCTCCATGGCACAGGTCAGCCTGCCTTCACCAAGAGGTCCTGGAAACCGAATCTGGGACCCCCATGTGGTAGACAGGAGCCCAATAGCTTGAGCCACAGCCCCCCCCCATTATGGTTTTAATTTGCATTTCTCTGACGGCTAATGATGCTCACCATCATTATTTCTCACTATACATCCTCTTTGGTGAAATGTCTGTGTCTTTCTCCCATTTCCTAATTGAAATTTTTTTTTACTGTTGAGTTTTGAGACATCTTTGTTCATTCTAAACACTAGTCCTTTATTAGATACGTGGTTTGCAATTATTTCCTCCCAGTCTGTAGCTTTGTCTTTTCATCCTCTTAACATTTTTTTTTCAGAGAAGAAATCCAATTTTCCACTTTTTTTCTTTTGGGTTGTGCTTTAGCCATCCTATCTGAGAACCTTTGCCTATCCCTCGGTCCCTATATTTTCGTCAACAAGGTTTATGTTTTACATTTTAGTTTGTGATTCATTGTGTGCTCCTTTGTGTTTCAGGTGTGGGGTTCAGGACGAGGTTCATTTTTTTCTTTTTGCTTATGGATTTCCAACAGCTTCAGCACCTTTGGTTGAAAAGACTCCCCTCCCCCAGGGAGCCGATCCTGCACCTTGTCAGAAGTCCCCTGTGCTCGTGTGGTGTGTGTCCGTGCTCGGTGTTCTGTTCCATCCGTCTGTACATCCCTTCATCAACACCAAGCGCTGAGCTGGAGCTGTATTCGTTGTTCCTACTTCCTACACCAGCTGTCTGATTCCCGTGGGGTTTCCCAGGGTCGCTGCAGGTGACCCCGCTGGTGAGGGGGAGCGGGAAGGAGCGCAGCGCTTGGTCACACCGCAGCCCTGGGACCTGCGGGCGGGGGGCAGGGCGAGCGCGGGACCCGGAAGCACGCTGCCCCCCACTCACGGAACCAGGGGCCGTGTGACGTCGGAGGAGGTAAATGTGCATGGGAGGGAGAACAGAAGCGAGGCATCGGATTAGTTCCCCTTCTAAAAGGCATTTTATTATACCAGGGACCCTCGGAAATGTTCTGGGAGAGGAAAGGAACCTCTAGCTGCCACGCGGAGGGGCCGTGGGGCGCCCCTGGCTGCCCGCCCCTCAGCTGCACTGGCAGAGCCCCTGTCCATGGGTGTGGGTGTCAGGACGACGGAAGGCATCCGTTTCCCTCCCGCCGCAATGACACCTGACCCGTGGGCTGTGAGTGGACGTCACCGGGTGGACCCCGGGAAGGGCTATCCATGCACAGAAGACAAATCAAGGGAGCGACGCTCTCTTCTGAGCTTCCTGATGCTTCTGTGCTAGGACGGGAGGCATGGCGCTACCTCGTCCTGACCAGGAGGGGACGACCACGCTGCCGGGCACCAAGCCGAGAGTGGTGGGCAATGGACAGGACGTGCTGGACTAACCGACCGCCCCAGGCCAGACTTCTCGTCAGGGGGAACTAAAGCCCTCATTCCTCGTGCTGCTCTAGGGTCAATCAGCCAAACGTCTTCCTGCAGTGGAGCCTGGCTCCTAAGACACGGCGCTGGGAGGGGAGGAGGGCACGGGTGGTGAGGATTCCACGGCTGTGCGGGAATCCTGGGGCCTGGGACAGACCCGGACACACAGGCCACCTGTGGCTCGTTCTGTGGACTCACGGCACTGCCTGCCAAGCATGCAGAGTTAGGAAAAAGGATCAGTAGGCGCTGTACCTGTGGCTGCTGCTTGCGGCTTCCCAGTCCTGGCTTACACGAACGAGGAGCTCAGGCTGGCACGGGTGGTTGGAGAGCAGAGAAGGCGGGGCGAGGGAGACGCGGCTGTGCCGCGTGCAGGGCGCCAGGCCCCTCCTGCCGCCTCAGGAGGAAGGGGCCTGGTGCCAGCTGGAGGCCGGTGTCCTCGCTCGAGGGGCCTCGTCGGCATAAGCCAAGGGAGGCGGGTAGCAGAGCGAGGCAGGGCGGCCTGCGTACCCACCCCGGGTCTGTCACATCTTCACGGCCGCCTGGACTTGCTCCAGAAAGCCCGCCGGTGCCAACCTCACGTTCTTACACGTCCACTACGATGGGACATTGTTCAGCCGTGAGAAGGAACGAGGTCCGATACTCGTGGCAGCATGGCTGGGCCTTGGGGACAGTGTGGTGAGTGAAAGAAGCCGGGGCAGCTTGAAGTTCTTTTATGAATCCCAAAAAGAGGAGGACTATGTTCCCGAACTGGCCGATTCCTGTGCGTGGGGCCTCTGGCTGGACCAGCAGTGAGGTGGGACCTGGGGTGGTCTCCGCCCTCCTGCGGGGTCTCCTCTAAACGGAGACAGAGGAAGAGGCACAGAAGGGGGCTCGGCCGTCGTGACCTGGCCCGTGAGAGAGGGAGCTGCCATATGATACCGACCCTGCCCCACGAGACCCCACGAGAGAGGGACTGCAGGGGGACAGGCACCCGAGGCTGGGGGCCGGGACCCGCAGGGCAGAGGCACGAGAGGCCCCCGGGCTGGGCCACGGGCAGCTCGGGCTGAGGCGACAGCCTGCCGGGCGCCCACGGCTCACAGCCGAGCTCAGAGAAGAGCAGCCGAGAGGAGCCGGGAGGCGGAGGAGACGGGCCCCGGGCCGGCCGCCCACAGCCGAGCTCGGGAGGCGGGAGGTTCCGGAGGGGGCGGCGGGGGCCTCGGTGGAGATGGGCGGCCTCCTTGCTTCCCCAGGTGGCAGCTGACTTGGTGAGAGACACCTGTGACGGGCCTCGATGAGGACGTTTCAGGCCTCGGGACGGTAAGCCCTTACCCTGGTAAAATCCCCTTTATAAAAGCCAGCATTTCTGGCACTCTGCCTTGGTGGCCCTGTGGCAGACTGAGACAAACCAGGTACAAGTGGACGACTACGGTGTGATCCCGCTGACACGAAGCGTTAGGCTAAGCACACCCCCCGAGTCAGATGGGAGAGCAGGCTGCGGGGGCCGGGTGGTGATAGAGAAGAGGGAGGTAAGCTTGAAATGTGCAGGGCCTCTCTTTGGTGGAAGGTAATGTTTGGAGGTGATGGAAGCACCACATTGTGGACATAATTCACAGCACTGAAATATATATCTGAATGTGGTTATTAAAAAAAATAGCCCCAAAAAGCAATTTTTAGGCAGTCAGAGCCAGCCTGCTTTGCCTACCCTGCAAAACTGTGCCCATAGATAGGCAAGCGCTGCCTCTAAAAGACCCTGGGACTTGGCGGTTCCTGACCTTGAAACTTCCCGCCCAGGCACATAGCACCCCCCCGGATGCCCCGCTCCCCCAGATTTCCTTGGCTGGGCTCCCCGTTTCGGGATCCCTGAGCTGCAGCCTCTGGAAGGCCTCTCCTCCACGCCCCCCAGGATACCTGGCCAGGTGCTGCCCGAACACAGCCTGGGTGCCCCGCCATCCAGCGGCCGAGGCTGCTCATCGGCGCCGCACTCCTCGGACTCCCTGCGGCGGCGAGGGAGGCCTCTGGCTTAAAGGTTATGTGTAGACCAGGTCGTTGGTGCGGTTATCAGCACACGGAATAACCCGCAGGGCAGCGACCAGGCTAAAGCAACTGCGCTGCCAGCTGCCCAGCAGACCTCGGGCGGGACCCCGGAGCCGCGGGCCGTGGAGTCAGGCGGGGGCTGCGCGGGGACATCTGCCCCGGGCAGTTCTCCTCCAGGGAGCCCTTCACGAGGCCGCGGGCTCCCCTCGGCACCGCGCACCCACGGCACGTTGAGGGGTGCGGGCGGCCCGTCCCAGCGACGGGGAGACCCGCACGGTGCGCCCAGATCAGGGGTCGGAACGGGATCAGCCAGCGCCAGATGCCGCGGGGCGAGGGGCAGGACCTTCAGACACCCGAGGGAGCTGCAGTTCTACGCCCCCCACGCTGCCCGGTCAGCGCGAGGACACGACAGAGCCACGCCAGACGAGCCGCGCTCCGAAAACCTTCCTTAAGCAGCAGCTGGAGAATACGCCGGACGACGGATGGGATGAGCCAGCGGACCGCACCCACGAGGCCCTGTCGCCCTGGGACGGGGAGGAGGACCTAGCAGGCCAGACGCGGGGACGCCTGTCTGTCCAGGAGAGAGGTCTGTCCGTCATAAAGAGGTCTGTCTGTCTGGCATAAAGAGGCCTGTCTGCCTATCTGTCTATTGTAAAAAGGTCTGTCTGTCTGGCATAAGGAGGTCTGCCTGTATGTCATAAGGAGGTCTGTCTGTCCATCTGTTGTAAGGTCTGTCTGTCCATCATATCGAAGTCTGTCTGTCTCTATTGTAAGGAGGTCTGTCTGTCCATGGTAAAAAGGTCTGTCTGGCATAAGGAGTTCTGTCTGTCCATCGTAAAAAGGTCTGTCTGGCATAAGGAATTCTGTCTGTCCATTGTAAGGTGTATCCATCATATCGAGGTCTGTCTGTCTGCTGTAAGGTCTGTCTGTCCATTGTATCAAGGTCTGTCCATCACATGAGGTCTGTCTGTTGGTTGTAAGGAGGTCTGTCTGGCCTGAAGAGGTCTGTCTGGCCTGAAGAGGTCTGTCTGTCCAAGGTAAGGAGGTCTGTCCATAGTAAGGAGGTCTGTCTGTCCATCTGTCGTAAGGCCTGTCTGTCCATCATAAGGAGAGCAAGTCTGGGTCAGTGCAGAGAGAATGCCTGTCGGGCCCAAGGAAGAAGGGTGGTGAGCCTGTCGGGTCAGACCACGGAGCAGCGAGGCATCGCCTCCAGGGGCCGCAGTGCTGCAGGACGCGCGGCCCGGGCTTCCCGACGCTCCTCGAACAACACTGACCTTCCACTAAAACACCACGCGTCAGCCGGGAGCAGGCAGGGGCCACCTGAGCGGCGGGGGAGAGCTCAGGCTTCGTCCACCTGCCCGAGGTCAGCAGAGCTGACGACATGGGAAACAAGGGGCTGCCCGGCAGGGAGCGCCACAGAGAAGCAGCCACGAGAATTAGCTTTGGAGAGTGACGTGGGGGACGGGGCGGGGCGTTGTTTTTATTCTAACCTCTTGTCTTTATTTGATTTTCAAATTATAGGTATGCATAACTCTTATCAATAATTTTAAAGGCAAATAATGGACCCTTCCCACATATACATTTATATCCTTTTTGCCCACTATTCTTCAAGAAAATTTCATTAACAATCAGAGCTACACAGAGCTCTGATGTATATAGATAATAATGCCAGCTATTTATAATAGAAATGATCTGAAAACAATCTAACTACTTAACACTGAGGCTAAATAAATTGTAGCACATCTGTGTGATGAAGGCAACTAAATTACATTTGCAAAGAACACTCAGTGGCATGGGATGACATTCAAAGTACGGTAAACTTAAAAAAACAGGTTAAAAACAGTCTGTACAGTATGAGCCCGTAATTATAGACGCATGCATTCTTATCTTTCTTGGCATTAAGCTATTCTCTGTATTGCAAAATACAGAGAACGGTTATTTCTGGGTGGTGGGATTACGGATGACTCACGTTCTTTTTATATACTCTTCAGGGCTTTCTAAAGTTGAAGCAATGACAATTATTTTCATAATTAGCACCGGGTCCTTCCTGAAGCTGGCTTAGAACTGTGGAGCAGAGAGGCCTCTGGAGGCACCTGCTCTGATAAAGAGGGGTCCCCTGGTGCCCCCAGGAGCCCGGGGTCCACGGGGCACTGGCCGAGCAGAGCCGAGAGCAGGTCCTGGGGGGGCTGCGGCAGGACCCTCGGGGTGGAGGGGCTTCTGGACTGTGTGGGGGCACTGGCATCCTGCAGAAGCCGCCGGGGGCCCCTGCTCAGCCCCCTTCATGGCCCCCGGGGAACTGGGCCCCGGGCTCCTGCGGGATGGTCCCGGGTGGGGCGTGAACCGACAGATGGCATCTGCGGGCTGCACGTGCCTCCTGGGCTCAGCGCCCCCCAGCCTTCCGGGACCCCGGCAGCTCCCCCACCTTGGGGCTCCGCTCGCAGCACCTGGTCACTTGGTCATCAGCCCCAACCAATGACCTGAAGACGTTTCCCCATCCAGTCCCCATGGCAAGGTCTGGACGCCCCCAGCTGCTCCTCCTCCTCCGCAGTGGTGAGGGGCCTTTGCAGACCCAGGCCCGACCCCCGGGGCTGCCCCCGGAAGGAGCTGGCTGCAACCCCCCGGGAAGGAAACACTGCACTTCCTACTCCCATCTCGAGTGCCTCTTTCAGTGGCAAGTGGCTCAACTTTAAAGTGGAGGAAGAAAGGGGGGGAAAAACCGTGCAGGAAGAGCAGGATGACAAATTGCAAATAAATGGAAGTGATTTGCCTTTGGTTTCTAAAGCCTTTGGGCCCCGGGAATGCAGCTGATTTCCAGGTGACGCCCCACATCAGGCGGCGTTGCCTGCCACCTCCATTACGTGCTCAGAAGGGTACACGGGGGCCGAATGGATCAACATATGATGACAAGCGATGGCGAGTAAAAATTATTTTGTTTCAGATCCATATCTTCACAAAACCCTACTATAAAATCACTTACACAGGATGTTTGGTACCACCCATACCACGCTAAGCCAACTTTCTACTTAGCCACACTGTTGGTTGCTGCTCATTATAAATTAATCCTGTACCAGAAATCATGGTTTGTTGTCAGATAAATGGGGAAGGAAATGGTGCATTACATGTGGTTTGGGCAATATTCAAGTATAGACAAACATTTAACTGAACTATGAGTTATGATGTGGTGCACATGAAAATCGATTTTTATGCCCTGACATTGAGAATGATTCTGTTTGGCGGCACAAAATCCCCAACGGGTTCAATTTCGTAAACTTTGTGTGTTGTTCTAAGCGGTAAGAGACATGGTTTCAAGGTGCTCTTCACAATTGTATCTTTGTGGCCAAGATCACGTGGGTATGTCGCATGTCTGTCCGGTCTGGACGTGTTGGTCTTGGCCTTCCGAGCTGTGGGGTGGCTGGCGGGCGTCACCACCGCGCTCACCACGCCAGCCTCTGCCTGCGCCCGCGCCCGCGCCGGTGGCTGCCGGGCTGTTTGAGGGCTGCAGGATGCTGAGCTCGGGGCTTGCCAGGGGACCCTGAGTGAAAGCACCTGGGTCCCCCCGGGGTTATGTCCGAGGCTTTAGGAGAGAGGACTGCTTAAATAATTACCTTGTATTTTCAGCTTTTTTTAAAAGAAGAGACAGGTGACCTTGGAGCCTTTCCTGAATTGAAGCGTCTACCCCACCTGTCCACCAACACCGTCCTGAAGATTCACGAGCCACCAGGTGCAAAACGCCAGGCTGCCCAAGCCCTGGCAGCCCCTCCACCTGCCCGCCGGCCTGTCCGGGCACCCCTGCACCCCTGCACCCTCCCCTGGGGATGGCCCCTCCTTCCCCAGTTCCCTCATCAATAAAGAGATGTCTTCACTTGCTAAAGGCGGCCCACGCGATGTACTGGAAATGGGGCGGCTCTTCCAGCGGACTTATTAGGATGAAAGCTCGTGGTTCTGGGGCCGTGGAGTGTCCAGGTCAAGGCCTCATCAGAGACGCTTTCTCCCTGAGCCGCCGTCCACTCCCCCCCTCCCCGCCCGCCCCTGGCCTCGTGGCCTTCAGCTTCGGGCTGCTCCGCCTGTGGCTTTTCTCCCTCTGGAGTTCGTCAGCCTTGGCGGGCCTCTCTCTGTCGCCGCAGCCTTCTCTCAGTGGCTTTTTATTCCTCCATTTATAAAGGACGCTGGTAAGAAGATTAAGACCCCCGGCCACGCCCTTCTGAAGTGCTCTAATCAGGAGGTCCCTCCTCAGTGGGTTCACAGGCACGGGAGGGCGTTGGCTTTAGGGGCGGGGTTTTCTGGGGGCCACAAAAGACTCAAACTGCCACAGTGGGGATGGAGTTTGGGGGCTGGACGAGCCCAGCCTCGGAAGCTCCCGAATGCACGCAGGCGCTGCACGCGCCGGAGCCTGCGCATGAGACCAAGCCAGCCGCCGGCCCTGGACCACGCTGCCCGGGGGGGCCGGCGCCCCAGCTGTCGGCCGAGCTGAGGACCCACGTGCAGATGCCGCGCTCTGTGCACCGCTGTAGCTCAACTCAGCGCCACGGGAGGCGGGCTGGACCTGACTGGTTTAGAGCTTTTCCAAGGGGTGGTGGTCTTTGCGGGAGATCGAGCTGGAGCACCCTCAGCGCAGCTCTGTCCACCTCCGGGTTGGGTGCAGCCAGGGCCACACGGCTGTAGACTGAAACGCACAGAACGCCACTACGGGTACTTCCCTTCCCTGCCTCCTCCTTATTTTTTTATTTTTATTTTTTTAAAGATTTATTTATTTATCCCCCCCACCACCCCAGTTGTCTGTTCTCTGTGTCTATTTGCTGCGTCTTTGTTTGCGTCTGTTGTTGTCAGCAGCACGGGAATCTGTGTTTCTTTTTGTTGTTGTATCAGCTCTCTGTGTGCGGTGGCATTCCTGGGCAGGCTGCACATTCTTTCACGCTGGGCGGCTCTCCTTATGGGGCGCACTCCTTGCGCATGGGGCTCCCCTACGCGGGGGACACCCCTGTGTGGCAGGGCACTCCTTGCGCGCATCAGCACTGCGCATGGGCCAGCTCCACACAGGTCAAGGAGGCCCGGGGTTTGAACTGTGGACTTCCCATGTGGCAGACAGACACCCTAACCGCTGGGCTAAGTCTGCCGCCTTTCCTTCCTCCTTGATGCTGGGGTATCACATTGACTTTTGTCCCCGAAAAGCAATAGCACCCATGAATTTTCTTCAGGATAACAAAGGGTACAGTCCAAAAGTCTGTTAGAAAAGGGGAGGGAGGTTTCCATCTGTCAGGCCAGGTGACTCCGGGGGCTCTTCCCATGCTCCGTGTTCTGATGAACCACACGGCGCCTCTGTTTTGCTCATTAGTGGTTTGCTTCCCTCTTAACTCGCTCATGTACTCAGTGGCCTGCACGGCCGTGAGCTGGGCTCTAAGAGAACCCCCACATGTGAGTGTGTCCCCGGCAGCCCTCTGAGGCCACGGCGGCCTGAGCCCCCCGTGGCCGTCCCTCTGGTGCCACAGAGGCTCCTCCTGTGCCTGAAGGACCAAGACGTGTGCTGGGCTGCCTTGGCGGTGGGAAGGCCGCGGCTTGGGTGGCGGCTCCATCCCTGGGAGGAAGCGGGCGGCACGCCTCGCAGGAAGCCACGTAAGGACGCCCACGCCGCTCGTCCACGTGCTGCCCTCCACCAGCCTCTGCCGTTCCCCGCTCCGGCCCTTTTCCCTCTTCATGTGCACCTGGCCAGAGGCATCGGGATGTCCTGGCTCTGGGTCCGCCCTCGGTGGCCAGCAGGAGGAGAGGCCCGGCCAAGGTGGGACAGCAGCGAGAGGGTGACAGCTCAGAGCTGTGTCACCCTGGGGGAAGGTGTTTGGGTGAGACGTGGAAGGAGTGCCCACAGCCTCAGCCCTTTTTTTCTTTTAACATTTCATTGTAATAACATCTATACAACTCAAAATTTCAAATTGTGACGACGCCCGAGTGTACAGTTCAACGGCATTAATCAGTCACAACGCTGTGCCACCATCACCAATTTCCATCACCTCGACTTGGCCATTGCCTCGAGCTGACACCATGTCCCTCAGTAGCTCCCTGTCCCCTGGGACGGACATCCCCTGGCCATGGAGTTAGCTTCTCCTGGGTACTTTGTTAAGCGCGGCATGCAGAGCTCGCTTTGGGGTCGGCTGAGCTCACTCAGCACGGGTCGTCTGTGCTGCCGCATCAGGACTCGGTTCCTCTACGGCTGGACGCTGCTCCCCTGCACGGACAGGCCGCGAGCTGTCGCCCCGTCAGCGGGCGGCCGACGCTTGGGCTGCTTCCACCCCCCGGCCCCTGGGAACGTCTCTGTAAGGCTTTGGGGCACGCACCCCATGGACGGGGCGGAGGAGGAGGGCGCTGCGTCTCGCGGCCGGGAGCACCTGCTTCTTCTCGGAGGCCTCCAGAGGCTGACCCCACGTGAGGACGGGCCGCCTCCGCCCGAGCACCCACCGGTGAGCCCTGCCCTCTATGCCGACGAGGCCCCGTCTCGGCCTCAGGGCAGCCCTGCTGGTGGGGGACAGTGGGTGTCCCACAGCTTGACCCGAGCTCCTGTCTTCCTGCCTCCCCGGGCCTGTGGCTGTGCGGTCTAGCAGCTCGCTCAGGCTCGCTGCCATCGCGGGCTCTGATCTGGCCTCTGGGGCCACCCCGTTGCACCCCGAAGTCCCCAGGCCCCGTCCTCACGACACGTGTGACTTGAGGGCACCGGTGGGGGCCGGGTGCCCCTCCGGCACCCCGTGTGACACTGAGGCGGGGGCTCCATGCAGCATAGCCCCCTGTGCGCCTGCCGCCTCCAGATGCCTCCAGGCTGGTAACCGCCGGGGGGGCTGCGTCATGTCCCTGCCAAGCAGCGGTCAGGCCCTGACGCCCGTCCTGCGGCTGTGAACGCGTCAGCAGACGGGATCCCAAGGATGTGAAAAGGGGGCATCTTCTGCAAGCGCCGGCAGCTCTGAGCTTGGCGTGGGTGCGGCGGCCAGGCCCCTAAGGCAGGAGCCAGCCCCGTGGGCGGCACCTGCACCCAGCTCGTGGGGGCCGCCTCTGAGTTGTTGTCACGGGAAGCCCAGGGCAGTTGAGGCTCCGGGAGGGACGGCGCCAACCCAGGCTCGCGGCGCCAGTGCGTGCAGACCCCCTGCCGCGTCTCAGTGACACGGGGCACAGGAGCCTGGAACGGCCCCAGAGGCCCCAGCAAGCGACGGTGGAAAGAGCCCCTGCAGCGCTGCTCTCAGGCAGCGCCCACACCTGCTGGGGGCTGGGCTCTACCTGGGCTTCCAGAAGCTTCCGCTTTAAATTTCAATTTATTTTTTATTTTTATTTTATCATGTCTTATTTTACTTTAGTTTATTTCACTTTATTTTTTATCTTATTTTAGTTTATTTCACCTTATTTTTTATTTTATCTTATTTTAGTTTATTTCACTTTATTTTTTATTTTATCTTATTTTAGTTTATTTCACTTTATTTTTTACTTTATCTTATGTCATTTTATTTTTCACTTTGCTTTTCAGAGCTCCCAGGGCCCAGATGCTGAGCATGCTTCCAGCACGTCTAAACGTGGCACTGACGGTGGGAAGAGAGCGCTGGTGGTGCGCTGGGCTCCGCTGGCGAGCACGACCCTGGAAGGCCGCTTTTGGGGTGCGCCTTGGCGCTGGGTGGATGCCCGTGAGCCCCCGCAGGCTGGCTCCTCTGGCAGCCACGCTCCCGCAGCTGGGAGCCCTTCGTGAGCGGGCGCCTGGGGACGCGATGCCATGTGGGGCGTGGACTCATCCATGTAAAGAGAGGCTGGGGGGCAGAGCCACGGAGGCCGGGGTGTGGCCAGGGGAGGCAGCCAGTGAGGCCCCACGACGGGTTTGGGGGGAAAGCACGGCCTTGTGGGCACCCGAGCCAGGACTGGGGCCTCTGGGCCCGAGCGCTCTTGCGTCCTGCTGCTGAGCCAGATCCCATGCGTGTTGGCCGTGGCGACTGGCCCAGCGAGGCAGGCTCCGGCCACGGGCTGCCTGTCCTACCACTCCTTCTAGTGTGGGACGCTCCAGAGTGACGCCGGCTCCTGCGGGGGCTGTCCCGGGGCGGCCTCTCCTTTGGGCCCTGCCCACCGGGGCTTCTCCCCAGGGCCAGCACCGTCCTGCTGGGACCGCCCCGCCTCGGCGCGGCAGGG